>NC_133770.1:129988297-130003908 GCF_003597395.2 Chelonoidis abingdonii
ACAGTTATGCATGCCTCCTGTGCATGCCAGGGTTTCAGAAGGTTGATGTGATAAATCTGTTCTTGTTTTCGGCGTCCTGGCTGCCGCACCTTGTAGGTTACTTCCCCCTCGGGTTCAACTACCTCATAGGGTCCCTGCCATTGGGCCAGAAGCTTGCTTTCTGCCGTGGGTACCAACACCATCACCCGATCCCCTGGTTGGAACTGTTGGACTTTTGCCTGGCGATTGTAATGAGTTCTCTGGGCCTCCTGTCCCTTTTCCAAATGTTCCCGTACAATAGGGGTGACCCGGGCTATCCAGTCTCGCATCTGTATTACATGTTCTATTATATTTCTCCCCTCATTGGGTTCCTCTTCCCAGATCTCTTTGGTGATATCTAGTATGCCACAGGGGTGACGCTCGTATAATAACTCTAAGAGGGAAAACCCAGTTGAGGCCTGAGGTACCTCCCGGATAGCGAACATAAGATAGGGTAGTAGGGTGTCCCAATCCTTCCCATCCGGATTTTCCACCTTCCGTATCATAGCCTTGAGGGTTCGGTTAAACCTTTCTACCAACCCTTCAGTCTGCGGATGGTAGACTGAAGTTCTCAGGGTATGTATATGGAGCAGCATACAGAGGTCCTTCATTAGCTTTGACATAAATGGGGTTCCTTGGTCTGTTAATATCTCCTTTGGTAGCCCCACTCGGGCAAAGATCCCCACCAGCTCTTTGGCTATCGTTTTAGAGGCTGTGTTCCACAGGTGGATGGCTTCTGGGTAGAGAGTAGCACAGTCCAAAACAACAAGTATATATTGGTGGCCCCGAGCCATCTTCTCCAGGGGTCCCACTAGGTCCATGGCTATTCACTCAAAGGGGACCTTTATGATGGGAAGGGGTACTAAAGGTGCCCTCAGGTGGGGATGGCAACTGTGCAGCTGACACTTCGGGCAGGACGCACAGTACGTCCGCACATCTTCATGTCCTCCAGGCCAGAAGAACCGTCATAGGACTCATGCCAGAGTCTTCTCTACCCCAAATGCCCCCCAAAAAGATGACTAAGAGCAAAACTTAATACAGCATTCTGGTGTTTTTGAGGTACTAGGATCTGCTGTACTTTCTGCCCCTGTACTGGTGCAACAGTAAAAGAGATTCTTCTTCATTATGAAGTAGGGTCCTGGTCCCTGGTTTTCCCTTCCATGGGGACCCCATCTATTTCAGTCATCTCCTTCCTAATGTTGTCGTACCTTGGGTCTTCAGACTGGTCCTATCCAAAATTTCCTCTTAATCTGCCCAAGATCTAGGGGCCCAGTCTCTGTTGTCTCTACTGGTTCAGAAGCGTTAGGGTAGGGGTCAGACTCGGGTGCTTCTCCCTCCTGGGTGGCCTCCTTCTCAGCTGCTCGGGTCCGCTTACCTACAAGAATGACCCTCTGGCTTTGAGTCAGTATTCGGGTTCCCAAGGCCTTAGCTGCCCTCCTTTCCCTTTTTGACTTTCTACTCTGTCTGGGAATGCAAAGTAAATCTGGGGATATTGCAGAGAAGACTGGGGGTTGACAGTCTACTGTGGAAGCCTCACTAACTTCAGGGTTCCCCTTTTCCTCCAATCCTCCTACTGGGAGTAAGTTTCCAAACCCTGGGAAGTCCCTTCCCATGAGCACCGGGTATGGGAGATTAGGGACTACACCTGCTGCTACCTCAGTAGTGTTCCTCGAATCTCGAGGTTTACTGGGATGGTGGGGTAATAACCAACTGTCCCATGGACGCATGTTATCCCTGTAAGCTTAGCCCACAGCAGCTGACTACACTTGACGAGCTTCCCCGAGACAAGCTTGATAGCACTCCCCGAATCAACTAGTGCCATGGTCTCTACCCCATTTAGGTTCACTGGTCTGGTGTACAAATGTGGGGTTAGTGAGACCTCCACAAGGTGGATTGGGAGCATGGGTCTGCCCAGTTCCCCAGGTTACACTGCATCAGCTCCTCAGCATTGGGACACTGTGCAGCTATATGTCCCCACTCCCTGCAGGCATAACATCTGTATGGAGCCCTAGGCATTCCCCGGTCTCTTGGTTTGAGCAATCTAACATCATGAGCCTCTTCTCCCTCCGTGCTCCGACTCTTTGTGGCCTCTGGTGGGCCTTCAGCCCCTCTCTTTTTCCACCTGGGCCCTCCTGGTGGCCCAGTCACCTGAGCTCTAGGGCTTGGTGCTGCTAGTTTAACCCAGGGTGCCTCTTCCATAACTGGTCGGGTCAGCTCCCTCGCCGTCCTTCGCCTCTCTACCAGTGCAACAACCTCATCATAGGTGGAGGATGCGTTCTGGCTTACCCAGGCACGAAGGTCTGGCAGTAGTCCCCTCATGTATCAGTCAATGACTGGAACCTCTAGTATCTCTTCCAGACTCCGGGACTCCGTTAGCAACCACTTTCATGCGAGATGGATAAGGTCAAACAATTGGGACCACGGGGTTTTGTTTTCCTGGTATCTCCACTCGTGATACCGTTGGGCCCACACTGTGGTCATTACTCCCGATCTGGCCAGGATCTCTGCTTTCAGCTGGGGATAGTCTGCTGCAGCCTCTTCAGGCAGATCATAGTAAGCATTCTGGACCTCCCCACACAGGAATGGGGTAAGGATGCCAGACCACTGATCTCGAGGCCAGGCCTCCCATAGGGCTGTCCTCTCAAAGGCCAGAAGATATGCCTCTATGTCATCCTGTCGCGTCATTTTCTGCAGCCAATGGCTGGCCCATAAGATCTGCGTCCCATCATGGCCGCGGTTCAGCTCTGTAAGGGTCTTTACCTGGTTTACCAGTTCCCACAACATAGCCCGGTCTTGAGAAGCCTGGTCCATCAGCAGGCAATTAGTCTCTTGCTGCAAACGCACTGCCTCCTGTTGGGTAGCTGCCTGGACACGGGTAGCCTCCTGCTGGGCCACCGTAGCTTGTATCAATGCCCGTACTAAGTCATCCATTGTGGTGAAAAAAAAAATAAACCCTCTACCATTCTTTTTAAATCACCCTCCTTCTTCTGCCGCGCTGTGCACACCAAGTCCCACCTCTGACACCAGTTGCAACAAAGTTCCTCCTCTACCTTGGTGAATCCTGCGCTTATTGGCAGATTTGCTCACCTCAGTGATCTTCCCCACAGTCTGGATCAACTCCTCCTGTGTCTGATCAGGAGTTGGGAGGTTTGGGGGGAACCTGGGCCCGCCCTCTACTCCGGGTTCCAGCCCAGGGCTCTGTGGATTGCAGCTGTCTATAGTGCCTCTTGTAACAGCTGCATGACAGCTACAACTCCCTGGGCTACTTCCTCATGGCCTCCTCCAAACACCTTCTTTATCCTCACCACAGGACATTCCTCCTGGTGTCTGATAACACTTGTACTCCTTAGTCCTCCAGCAGCACACCCATTCACTCTCAGCTCCTTGTGCCTCTTGCTCCCAGTTCCTCACACATACTTCTCTCCTCTGGCTCCTCCCCACCTGACTGGAATGAGCTCCTTTTTAAACCCAAGTGCCCTGATTATCCTGCCTTGATTGGCTGCAGGTGATCTAATAAGCCTGTCTGCCTTAATTGGCAGCAACTCCCCAGGCTGCAGGGCCTAATTCTAGGCCTGCAAGGTACTGGGCTTGCAGAGGGGCAGCCAGAGGTTGGGTAAAGGCAGCCAGGCCAAAACTCCTTTGCCTGTGATGGTTGGCTGACACTACAGTCTGCCCCAGGGTGTGGGGGCTAGACAATGACTGGGCAATAGCCAATACTGAGGCAAAGTGGGGATAGTGGGGTGGGGTTCCCCTGGGAGGGGGGAGACCCAGGTAAAAAGGGCACTGAGGTCCAAGAAGGAGACCAGGGCCAGCAGAAAACAGGTGGATCACTGGCCTGCAGAGGGCGCTCCATAGCTGGAATTGAGCTAATTCCCTGAAGTAACCAGCAGGAGGCGCCGTGGGGGTGAGTCCACCCTTTTACACGGTAAAAAATCCCACTTCTTCAGATGCATGGTTTTTTACCCACAAAAGCTTACGCCCAAATAAATCTGTTAGTCTTAAGGTGCCACCAGACTCCTATTTTTCATATATATAAATACATTATTCCTTATATATTACCCCATACATACACCTCATAATGATTATGAATCTTGACAAGTTACAAGCTTTCTCATAGATATCTTACATGTTACCCTTTATGGATAAAAATCCTTTAAGACATGTTTGGTATAGTGAGTTTGTCAAGTCTAAGTAAGGGTTATTTGCAAAGAACAAGGGACCCTTCTCCTAGGAGCTTCTGTGTCACACCCTCCTACCCCTTTGTCAGGCCAAACCTGAGAGGAACCACAACCCCATGTGCCAAGTTGCAAACCCAAGCCCTGCAGGACACAGGAGCCACCCACCGCTGCAGGATAAGTGCACACCAGGCTCCCCTTCCAAACAGCCCCCCTGGGATCTGTCCTCCATACAGTGCTGGTGGCCCACCTAGAGCCTTCCCACGCAAACAGAAAAATCATAGTATCTGTGACATTTTCTCCACTGTGACAAATCTGCAGCCCTATAATTAGACATAAGACCAGATCCTTAACCCCTGGTAAGTCAGCAGCACAAAGAGGACTGGGTAGTAGAGAAGTATTCCCCTGTCACGGAGGAATCTTGAGCAGGCACGGGGCATTATTTTCTGGTGCAAGCTAGGACTAGTGACCAATTTTGGCCCAGCATTCCCTATAAGCTGGAGGCATAAAAGTGGCATAGTGTCAGAAAGAAATGGTTACTTACTGTAACTGTGGTTTTCTGAGATGTGACAAAGCTTGACAAAGTCCTGGCTGGGATGATTTAGTTTGGGTTAGTCCTGCTTTGAGCAGGGGGTTGGAATAGATGACCTCCTGAGGTCTCTTCCAAGTCTAGTCTTCTATGATTCTTTGATGCAGATGTGTATTCCACTTAGTTGTGTGCACACCCAGCACACCAGAGCCAGACAATTTTGCCTAGTAATACCCGCAGAGGGGTGGGGCTTGTGCCTGCCTCATGGCCATAGCCCCTCCCCCGGCTAATTAGGCAGCACCACCCCAAGCCCCCTCAGTCCCTTCACACTGAACACTCAGAGACTGAACCAGGCCTGCACAACATGCGGCCCATGTGGGCTCACTGTCTGGACCGCGGGCAAGCGGCAGCATGGGACTGCTGGGTTCGCCCCCTGCCCGGAGGGGGGGGCACTTCACAGTCCCACACACTGCGTTCCAACCGCCCTAATGGCCAGCACCGCACATATCTCTGTCTCCCTCTCCCCCTGCCTGGCATTCAGTGGGTGCATCAGGTTGGTCCCAGGGCAGCCTCCGTAGTGATCAGAGAGGCGGGGGTTGAATTGTCTGTGGGCAGCCAGGAAATCCCCAGGGGAGACTTGTGTGTGTCTCTGTCTGTGTGTGTTGCACCTGCCCTGCCCTGCTCTGACTGCTGCCCCCTTCCCTGGTCCAGAGATCTTCCCCCTCCCTGGCCCTTTTCACTTTGCCCCCACCTCCAGGCTCCCTGCGACTCCTGTTTGTGTGTTGGACAGTCACATCCAATTCCTTCACACTGCCCCCCTTTCCCCTCCCCTTAGTTCACAGCCCCAGAAAATCCCTTCAAACTGTCCCCCTTTTCCCTTCCCCCTATTTCATGGGGGGATGATGACCCATGCAGGCGGGCAGTGGCGGTGAGGCTTTATACTTGGGAGGGGTGTTGTTTCCGCAGGGCCAGGCAGCGCTGGGGCGAGGAGGGGAGGGCGCTGAGGGGGGCATTTTGGTGGGGCTCTGGGTTCGGCTCTCAGCTGTTTTCTTTGGAGTAATATGGCCCTTGCTGCTTTATGAGTTGTGCAGGCCTGCACTAGACTCCAGCGGATGGACAGAGGGTGATCATGGAATACACGTCTGTATCACATCAAGAAAAAACACAGTTACAGAAAGTTACCTTTTCTTCTTTGAGTAGTTGCAGATGTTTATTCCTCTTAGCTGACTCACAAGCAGTACCCACAGGGGGTGGGGCTTGGAGTCTATTTAAACAAGGACTGCAGGACTGCCTTCCTAAAGTTTGCATCTGCTCTTGATGCCACAGTAATGGCATAATGATTCATAAACCTATGTATCAATGGCCATATGGCAGCCCTGAAAATATCCAATATTGAGACGTCACTTAAGAATGTTATTGACATAGCCTGCATTCTCATAGAATGAGCTTGTACCCATAGAAGGGGGTATAGCCGAAGCTGTTTCGTATGCAGTCTTGATGCAGGAAGTTATCCCCACTTAGAGATCATCTTTGAGGAGACTGCCTGTTCCTTCATATGGTCTGGAAATGATACAAACAGATGAGGAGAAGACTGAAAGGACTTAGTCCTTTCTAGATAAAAGACCAACATCATCTGATGTCCAAAGGGTGAAGACACTTGCTCCTCGGGAGATGAATGTGGTTTAGGAAAAAACACAGGCAAATCTGGTTTAAATGAAATAGAGAGACCACTTTAGACACAAATTTTGGGTGCAGCTCCACCATCACTGTGTCTTTGGAGAATGGTGTGTAACAAGGCTCTGACATCAAAGCCTGCAATTAATGCACTCTCCTCGTATGTATTATTGCCACGGGGAATGCGGAATTTTTTTACGTAACAGAGGAAAGAGACAAGATGCTAGAGGCTCAAACAGAGGTCTCATGAGAGCTCTTAACATCATATTAAGGTCCCACCAGTTCCCATGCCAGTGAATGGAGAATCTCACTATCATCGCACTGGAAAACATCAATCTTCCATGAATGGGTGGATGAAAGGCTGCGATCACCACTGGATGCATCCTCACTGAGCTAAGCTTAAGGCTGACAACTGAGGATGCAGCAAATACTCTATGATGCCTTGGATACTAGCCAGTGTCAAGCTGAACTCTGCAGGGCAAGGACCACATTGAAAAAAAGCTTCCACTTTGCTGAATAGTCCATCTTGGTAGAGAGCTTTCTATTACTGAGTAGGACCTATCAAACAAATAGTCTTCAAACATCACTCTTCCTCCTCATTCAACCATGGAGCAGCCATATCGTGAGATGCAGGGAGCTGAGCATGGGATGCACAGGTGACCATGATTCTGCATGAGCAAGTCAGGCTGGAACATAAGGGATACCGGAGGTGAATTGACAGTGCAAGAAGGTAGGAAAACGAGCACCACCTCAGCTATGCTTGGGCGAGGGTGAGCTTGGCCCAATCTGCTTTCAGTCTGAGAATGATTTGTGAAACAATCAGGATCGGAGCAAAAGCACACAGGATAGCCAGTCGCCAGCTGAGGTGGAAAGCGTCGTTCAAGAGCAGAACAGATGACATTTTCTTTTGTTCCTTGTAGCAAACAGGTTGACCATTGGAACATACCACAATGCAAAGATGACTCTCCAAACACTGGACTTCAGAGACCACTTGTGGTTCAGGGAAAAATTCCTGCTGCAATGGTTCACAAGATGAGTCTGGACTGCCACAACCTGATCACCTCTTGGCAAAGCACCCTGGAGTGTGCTCAGCCTTGCCTGTTCACATAATACAATGTGGTGGTATTGTTGGTTAGCATGTGAATTACCAAACCCTTGATGAACTCTAGGAAACCGAGACAGGCATTGTAGATGGCCTGAAGCTCCAAGATATTGATATGCAGCAGAGTTTCCTGCTCCAAACACAGATCCTGAACCTTCAGTGACCCCAACCTAGCAGGGAGTGACAACAGTACTGGTTGGTAAGGGCCAGGCAAAGGGAATGTCCTGACCTACATTTCCCTGAACCATCCACCACTACAAGAAGTCCAGGATCAATGGAAGGAGACAGAAGAACCTGTCCCGGTGGTGAAGGACCAGACAGTAAACAATCCTAAGCCACATTTGAAGAGGGTAAAGGAGCAACCTTGTGAATTGAACCACCTGCATGCATGTGGACCTGTGGTCTAAGTGCCTCAGGCACAAACAAACTGTCATGGAAAGCTGAGACTGCAGATTGAGACAAAAGCAGTGAATTGTCTGGAAATGGTCAGTTGGCAGAAACGCTCATGAAGTCGTACAGTCTATTAGGAACCCAGTGAACTAAATTTTCTGTGTGGGGACCAGCACTGACTTTCTGGTGTTTGGGATGAGACCCAGAGAGTCAAGTAAACACAGTGTAATGAGTATGTGAGAAAGGACTCTTTCCCTGGACATGCCCCTGAGTAGCCAGTCATGCAGATATGAGAAGACGTGGATTCCTAAACTATACATTTTAGTAAAAACTCAGGGGTCAAGAGACAGACCAAAGGGAAGGACTGTGTACTGAAAGTGACAGTTTGCGACAACAAACCAGAGAAATCTTCTGCGACTTGGGAAAATCACAAATGGAAGTAAGCATCCTGAAGCCCCTGAGCAGGAAACCAGTTGTTCCGCGTCAATGCAAGGAGGATAGTTGATAGCTGTCCAATTTACAAAGTCATACATGGACAGCAATGCCTGCTGGTTCGCAATCTGCATTTGTTTTCCTTAAAATTCCAGTCAATTTAAATTTTTCTTGATTAAACTTGTTCACTTCAGTTAAACCACTGAACTTGTTGGCCATTTTTCTGCCTACATTCATCTTATTTTCAGTGGCATGTTTTTGGAATTTGACACCTCTTTTTGTCACATAAGTTAAATCATTCAAACAACCTAAATTCCCCTTCAAAAAAGTTATCTTAATCCCAAAACTAATTTGAACTTTCTACCTAAAGTTGTTTACTTTAAACTGTCTAAACTGAAATGCCCCCCATAAACATTTTCTGTTAATCTACCAACAAATTCAACTTTAAAAAAAAAAATTTACCTCACTGAAAGCATCAAACTGATTTCAGATTTTACTATCTTCAATTTATTTACGTAAGGCTATGTCCACACTTGAAGCTGGGAATATACCAAGCCTTTGAGTTTGCCTACACTGTGATGTAAACCTGGGCTCAGACTCAGGCATATGCCCAAATCTCCCTTCTGTCTACACACAAATCTCTCAGACTTGGGCTCAGAACCCAGGGTCCCAGATGCCTATGGGTGGAGGGTCCAAGCCCGTGTCAAGCCATGACCCAGGATTTGAGCCCTATTGCTTTACAGTATAGACACAGCCCCTCTTGGCATGTGTTCCAGGAGTCTGTCAAAGATATCCCACAATCCTATCAGCCAACTTCCTTCGTCCTCTCTAGCCCAAAAATTTCCAGCTGACTCAACTGAAAATGGAAGCTACCCCACTCCCCCGCACATAGCACTAATTCAGTGAATCAGCATTAATCCTTCCATTGTCTTCTGACCACCACTCTGCAAACACTCCATGAGAAAGCCGTCTGTGTTTGCAATGGAGACCAGCCAGAACAAGCCTTTTGAAAAGCAAGCTGCTTCATGGTCATACAAGCCACCAAGTAAGATTCGTGAAATGCAAATGAAGAACTTTAACCGAAAAGTGCTAATTTCAAAGGAAGCATTCATTATGTATGATGACTGGAGGTCAAAGACCCAAAATGCATTCCTCACTCTCCATCATCAGAGGAAAAGCCCATGTGGGTAGTGAAACCATGATCTTGTTTTCTGTGAAAAGAAACTACAAGTCTGGATTCAGGGAAAGATCTTTCATCTCTGGACTGCTTGGACTCCTACAGAGAAGTGTACCAGATGCAAACCAGAGATCCCAGAGACAATCTGGGTACCCTGACTATTGGGAAACTGCAAGTTTATTACATCATTGCCACCATTTGGAATTACAAACTGTGACTCATCTGCACATCTATTTTACCTGCTTTAACCTCTCAATAACTCTCATTTCCTTTAGTGAGTTTACTATAGAATTGGCTCCCAGCATTGTCTTTGGTGTAAGATCTAGAGCAGGGGTTCTCAAACATCATTGCATGGTGACCCCATTCTGACTAAAAAAAATTACTATGTGACCCCAAGGTGCCACGCAAAGCCTGAGCCTGTTCCGGGCGGAGGGAGGGCCCAGACCTGAAGCCGAAGGGCTTCATCCCTGCTGCCCAAGGTTAAAGCCTGAGCCCCAGCAAGTTAACACCAGCCCTGGCAACCCCATTAAAACAGGGTTGTGGACCACTTTGGGGTCCCAATCCACAGTTTGAGAACTGCTGATCAGAGTACCAATTTCATCTGGGGTGACTAGTCTCTTGGGACAGGGCACAAGCTGATGTGGTGTGATTTTTTGGTTTAAGTAACTTTTTATCACAAAGTCCAGTTTGTCTGGGTAATAAGGTAAACTGGAGCGTCTAAGGAGACTGTCTGTGACTCCATGGTAAGACTGGTACAGTGATCCAGAAATTCACATTTGTCACTAGCTTGGTGAAATCTAATTATAGAACATACCACCAGTTTGAGGTATCTGCCCTGTTTTCTGACAGTTTGCCCTGAGGTAGGCACTGACAGTTGTGAGTCACTCCAGATAGTGTGACAGTCATACAATTTTGATTTGAAATAATAAAGTTACACACGTGATCAGGAGCAATTAGACATTACTAAGCAAACACTATTGCTCTATAAAGTTATGTATAGCAAATCATACTTCAATCACTTCCTTATATGAACCCATACTCTGACTCCTCTCCCCGCCATATCATAATTTATCAAGTCTTTCATAAGCACATTGCATGGATGGCACTCAAGCCCCCACACCTCCCAAGCACTGAACCCCCCAATTTAATTGATCCTACCCCACTCCAAAAGCACATTCTTAGAGGTACTATTCCTTCTCTTCCATTGGGCCATGCAACTTCATAATGTGAGAACACAAAGCGTCCCTGACTTCTGTTGCCTGGGTGATCCAGTCCCAACTGTGATAGGTACACTTTCTGGCCGAGTATACTGATTCAGCAGCCCCTCTCTGTCATAGGTCACCTCTGTGCATCCAGATCTTCTCCCCCTCTGCACCTAGACCCCCCTCTGAGCTGCCTGCACCCAGATTGCCCCACACAGAACCCTCTCACCCCACTGTGGTAGTTCCAACTAAATACCAGGTAAAGCTCTTGAGCTTAGCCCATTCATCCTAGTGGCCATTCTGGGGTGAACAGAACCAAAGACCAAGTCCTTCCACTGGGAGGAAATGGGCTAGGATATTGCTAATTATGTCCAGTCTTGTGAGGTGTGCCAATGAGTGGGAAAGCCCCAAGACCAGGTCAAAGCCCCTCTCCAGCCACTCCCCATAATTGAGGTTCCCTTTCAGCAAGTAGCTGTGGATATTTTGGGTCCTTTCCCAAAAAAAAAATCACCCAAAGGAAAACAATACATACTAACTTTCACGGATTTTGCCACCCGATGGCCGGAAGCAATACTCTTAAGCAATACCAGGGCTAAAAGTGTGTGCCAGGCATTAGCAGACATTTTTGCCTGGGTAGGTTGACCCTCCGACACCCTTACCAATTCGGAAACTAATTTCCTGGCAGGGACCATGAAAAACCTGTGAGAAGCTCATGGGGTGAATCACTTGGTTGCCACCCCTTACCACCATCAAACCAATGGCCTGGTGGAGAAGTTTAATGAAACTTTGGGGGCCACGATACATAAATTCATAAATGAACACTCCAATGATTGGGACCCAGTGTTGCAGCAGTTGTTTTTTGCCTATAGGGCTGTACCACATCCCAGTTTAGGGTTTTCACTATTTGAACTTGGGTATGGCCATGAGGTTAAGGGGTCATTACAGTTGGTGAAGCAGCAATGGGAGGAGTTTATGCCTTCTCCAGAAATTAACACTCTAGACTTTGTAAGCAACCTGCAAAGCACCCTCTGACGCTCTTTAGTCCTTCAGCCCTTTTCCAAAAAGAGAAAAAGACCTGGTATGATAAACAGTCCAGAAAACGGTCCTTCAAAGTAGGAGACCAAGTCGTGGTCTTAAAGGCCTCATGGCAAGGGCCCTTCATGGTCCAGGAGCGCCTAGGAGCTGTTAACTATCTCATAGCATCCCCCACCTCCAAACTAAAGCCTAAGGTATACCATGTTAATTCTCTTAAACCCTTTTATTCAACAGAATTAAAGGTTTCCCAGTTTACAGCCCAGGGAACAGATAACGCGGAGTGGCCTGAAGTTGTCACTACAAAGGGAAAAGTGACGGTGGAGTGGAAGAGGTGAACCTCTCCATGACCCTTGGACGTCTGCAGCGACAGCAGATCAAGGAGCTAATGCACTCTCCGTGAAAGTTTCCCAGAGTTAACTGGTTAAAATTGTACTTAAAATGTAAAAAATCTTGTCATCTTTACCTAACTAGTAGTACATGTAAAGGTGCAAGTGTTTTACTAATCTATTTATTCTAAAGTTCTAGGAAAAAATCACAGCCAGTGCAGTCCAACACTGTCTGAGATTTGGGGGGGCGTGTCATAAACAGATAGTTACGGGTTAATGCCTCTTTTACTGTAAAGAGTTAAGAAGTTCACCTAGTCTAGATGACACCTGATCAGAGGAACCAATGGGGGGACAGGATGTTTCAAAAGGAAGGAGGGAAGTTCGCTTTGTCTTGGTCAGTTTCAGTTTCAGCCGGAGTGGAAAAGATCAAGGAACCAGCCTCTTATCAGAGTAGTAAGTTTTAGAAAAGAATAAATAGGCTTATATGTATTTTCTTTTTGTGACTTTGTCTTTGTGCAATTAGAGGAATAATCAAATTCGGAATTCTTTTGTGTACTAAATTTTGTCCAGGGGAACATCCTCTGTGTTTTAAATCTGTTGTTTGTGAGAGTAGCGGGTATGCTAATCTCTCCCAGAGGTTTTTTTTTTCTTTTACCTTTCTTTTCTTTAATAAAAAGTCTTATTTTTAAGAACCTGATTGATTTTTCCTTGTGTTAGAATCCAAGGGGATTGGATCTAGACTCACCAGAAATTGGTGGGGGAAAGGAGGGGGGATGGTTAAATTCTCCTTGTGTTAAGATCCAAGGGGTTGGATCGGTGTTCACCAGGAAATTGGTTAAGAAGTCTCTCAAGACTACCCAGGAAAGGGAGTTAGTACTTGGGAGTGGTGGCAGCAAAACCAGATCTAAGCTGGTAATTCAGTTTAGGGGTTCACATGCAGGTCCTCATATCTGTACTCTAAAGTCCAGAGTGGGGGTGAAACCTAGGACAACCTGACATAGAGGGGAAGGGCCCTGAGCTGTTTCTGGGGCAGGCCCACCCCTTGCACTATGTCAGGGTTGGGTGCAGCCTCACGGGTGAGTCCATATCCCCAAGTGGGGTGGAGGGGTTGCAGCACCATCTCCCACCTCCATGCACCCAGTAGCTCGTACTCCCCATTGCCATTTTAGAGCCTCCACATTTATTTATTGACAAATAAAATTTAAAAATATTGTATGAAGAATTTTTATTTTTTTGGCACAGAATTCCCTCAGGAGTAAGGAGGCTACAGAGTCTAAAATATGATTGATTCAACTCAGGTCTGCTTGCTATGGTGTGGACACCAGAATCCCAGGCTCCAGCCCAGGTTAGAAAATTCTTAACATCAGTGTAGATGCTCAAGCCCAGGAACTTCTAACATGTCCTCTGATTCAGTCCCACTAACACCACGCTTACCTTGCTCTATAAACATACCCTGACAGGCTATACTGTAGGCTTCTAGTCCCTCTACTGGCCCTGCCTATGCTCATTTTTTTAGCACTGCGATAAAAAGAGCTGATGCCTGGCCACAGCTGGTCTGGGTCAGCTGACACAGGCTCATGAAGCTATAAAAACTGCAGTGTGGCTGGTCAATTTTCCTCTGGAACCTTCCCCCCCAAAGTGGGGTCCCAGAGCCCAGGCTAAGCATCTATACAGCAATTCTACAGCCCCACAGTCTGAGCCCTGAGAACCCAGGTCAGCCAACCTGGCCTAGCATCTGAAAACAGTGCAGCTCTTTTTGCATATGGAGGTACCCTCAAGGGCTCACAGCTCGCCCAGTTGGCCTCCTGAAGCTGGCAATCATAGTGTAGTACAGGAAATTGCTCTCTGTAAGAAAGTGCTACTTATGATGTACTGAGCATAGGCACATGAACTGAGCATGCTCAGAACATCTGCTGAAGCCACTGCCCTTCACTCTGCCCTTATTAGCTATAAGATTCTGCTGACTGCTTTTCACAAGGGGTAAAAAGGGGCAAAGAGGGCAAATCAGAGGAAGGGGGTGGCCAGGGTCCAAGCAAGGGACGAAAATTGACTCATCAGGGGGGTCAAGCAGCTGGAAACAGGGTTAGGATAGGGGCTGAAGGCAAAATCAGGGATGGGAGGGGGAAGGAGATGTAGGTAAACCCAGGGATAAATTTCTGCCAGAGGGTGACAGAGGGCAAAACCCAGCACAGCCAGGGCAGAGGGGGTAACAGTTACCCCCGTGGACTGAGACACCACTGTTTGGCAAAAAATAGGGTGGAAGGAGCAGAGGGGCTTTTTTATTTCCCCTCCCACAGACAGTACCGCTCAGTATGGGCTTCCCATGGCTGGGTTCTTAAAGGCATAGGCATCTGAATGTCTAGTCACTGCAGCTTTTCTTTGATGTAATCTACTGAGGTGCTGCAGTAGGAGACTCAATTCAGTGAAACTGGGCATTCCCTACACCCCCTCAGGGGGCTCTACACACACACACACACCTCTGAATTTCCTCAACTCCCGCCAGCAGTCAACTAGTTACAACAGTGTTGCCAATTTACTGATTGGTTAGAAATTTCAACTTAAACTGAAACATTAATACACTAAAGCATAGACAATGTATGATAAAATACTTGTACCTGGAAAAGTATAATAGGTTGGGGGGGTGGGGAAAAAGCATGAACAAAGACTAGCTTCCTCACACAGCTGTTGTTTTTTCTAACAATGTTGGTGCATTGGTTTTGGAAATGTTGGCCAACCTTATCATTTAAAATTATGATTTGTAAGCAAGGTCTGAATGAGCTCTCTCCTGACAGCTAGTGATGAGGCAGGGAAAGGGGGAAGGCTTCAAGGCTAGATTGTATTTACATGAACTCACCTACTCTGCCTAGGTATTCAGCGAACAGAGCTGTGTTGCCCAGTGATCAGTTTTGGCTGGTGTTGGGAGTTTCTACACTAAACATTTTTATTATAATTAATTTTTACATAAGAACATAAGAATGGCCATATTGGGTCAGACCAATGGTCCATCTAGCCCAGTACTCTGTCTTCCAACAGTGGCCAATGCTAGGTACTTCAAAGGGAATTAACAGAACAGGGCAATTATTGAGTGATCCATCCCGTTATCCACTCCCAGCTTCGGGCAAACAAAGGTTCTCAGAGCATGGCGTTGCATCATTGCCCATCCTGGCTAATAGCCATTGATGGACATGTAAAAGCAGCAGAGAATCCTGTGGCACCTTATAGACTAACAGACGTTTTGGAGCATGAGCTTTCGTGGGTGAATACCCACTTTGTCAGATGCATGTAGTGGAAATTTCCAGGGGCAGGTATATATATGCTAGCAAGCAAGCTAGAGATAATGAGGTTAGTTCAATCAGGGAGGATGAGGTCCTGTTCTAGCAGCTGAGGTGTGAAAACCAAGAGAAGAGAAACTGTTTCTGTAGTTGGCAAGCCATTCACAGTCTTTGTTCAGTCCTCAGCTGATGGTGTCAAATTTGCAGATGAACTGAAGCTCACCAGTTTCTCTTGCTAGCATATATATACCTGCCCCTGGAAATTTCCACTACATGCTC
>NC_133770.1:130024905-130033304 GCF_003597395.2 Chelonoidis abingdonii
TCAGACCAGATAAGCAGCTGCTTCAAAACGGACCCCTCTTCCCGCCTCCGGGCTGTTTCTCTCCTCAAGCAAACACTAGCTATGGACATTCATCCCCCTGCCTGCCTCTGCTCGAGCAAACAGTAGCTGTGTTTGTTTTTAGATAAGCAGCTCCAGGACCCCAAGTTCACAACAAAACAAAGAGAGGCATCACAACAAAACAAAGAGTGTTATCTTTACTAAAAAAGCATTATGGGAAGGTTCCAGAGGTCAGTTACAGCATAGTAAGATTAATCACTGTTTACACTGGCACCCCAGCGCTGCAAGAGCAGCGCTATAGTCGTTATTCCCCAGGCCGAAGTGGAGTTCAGCCAGCGCTGTAGCCAGGGAGATACAGCGTTGTATGTGCCTTGCCAGTGTGGACGGGGAGTAAGTTACAGCACTGTAAAGCCACCACCAGTGCTGTAACTCTGAAGTGTAGTCAAGCCCTCAATTTCTGTGGAAAACACAGCAGTGAAATAATTTTTCTGTGGGATACTTGTTTATATCACATTCTGTCAGCTGCAGGATTCAGCATCAACTATCCTCCTAATGTAAATAGTAGGGTAGGTTTGTTTATTTTGCTAGGCTGCTTCACTGGCTCATTTGTTCGTGGGAGAAGCCTGAATCTCTAAAGAGCTATTCACCTCATCAAAAACATCACATCAGTTTTTCAATAGAACTCTTTGCCTCTCCACTAAGGTTTGTCTGAGTTTGAGATCCTCAGTAACAACAATTATAATCAACCTATGTCATGCTTTAAAGAGATCATAAGTACTTTACCAACGGCAGGCTCAGTTATGGCTCTAAAGCTTGAGCAATGGTGGGGAGGAAGAGAAGGTGGTACATCTTCAAGCAATGGTGGTAGGAGCAGTGTTTGTGCTGGTGGAAGTCAGGGGAAGCCCTGGGACCACCAGGATCACTCTGGAGTGAGCGTTGCCCTCAACAGTACAGAATAAATGTAGCAGCATATACACCATACAATGCTCCTCTGGGGTGTTCAGTATAGCTGGCCATCCCTTCTGCCTCTACCCATTTGCCATGAGGGTATTTAGGCAGCAGCAACATGCATGGGAGTGTTGGGGGAAGGAAAGGACTTTTTGGCCCTCATCTCACCTCCACCGCCACTAATGTCTCTATGTGATGGCAGCCATATTTTGACCCTGTAATAAACAGATAGGAACTGCTTCAGCCAGGAAAAATTTCAGGTGCGCATGAGTGGTCCTCTGTAAGGGAAACAGGAAACCCAAAATACTTCTCTCTCCTTTCTACCCGGCCCCCAGAGAATAAAATATAGTTGCATGGAGACCAACCCATCTGGTTCATCTTTACCCTACAGACTTCAAAATCTATTTCTGAACAAGCCCTTTCATCTGCAATGAGATAGTAACATAAGAGCTTGCTGGAATCTATGCTCCCTTTGATCAGAAACCTTTCTCAGTCAAGGCAACAGGACAAGTGCATTACTGCCTCTGCCTACCTGCTGAGTTGACGAACAGAAATGGTCAGAGATTGCACCAACATAGAAGTATACTGAAGGCGAACTCTAAGGAAATTAAGAGTTTAAATTATCCTCCACGTCCCACATCCCACTAACATGAATTCAGGCAGGGTCATTTGGAAGCTGAACACTTTATGCTTCCATCCCACACCACTGTCAAGTTTTAGCAAATTAGGACAAGTCAGCACGCAAGAACAGCACGATACAACCATACGTATCAGTAACTGCTAATGGTAACAATTCACTACCTCTCCCTGCTATAGGTAGCAACCTCCTACTGGTAGCAGTTTCACACACCCTAGATTGTAAGAAACTGCTATCTGTAGGAATTAGCTACATCATATAGCAGTTTTTAGTAAATTAGGACAAGTCAGCAAGTCTAAGGGGAAAAGCAATTGAAGACAATTGACAGTTTTTCAAAGAGACATTATTAAGGATGCAAGAGCGATCTATACCACTGAGTAGGAAGTGTCGTTGCTTCCTACTCAGATTTGAACCTTAGCGTTCATAGCCTGAGAAGCTAGCATGAACCCCTCTAAGCTTAATTACCAGCTCAGATCTGATAGGCTGCCGCCAGCCAAGAATTTCCAGTGTCTTGTAGCTATCTAATCTATCTATCTACCAAAGGGTGCGAGCATTAGAACATCCGGTGTACTAGGATGCTCTGTAGATAAAGGTTGTGATTTTAAAGAGGTCCATAATATCTATGATGTGTGCAGCAACACCCACTATAATATAGCTGTGGACGCCTTATGCCAATACGTAGTGGCAGGGATTGTGGGGTGGAACATGGACGCACACACCAGTGTCTATGGCCAGTTTGAGGTTAGAGCGGCGGCTGTGGACGCAGCCCTCTTACCCCGCTCTTTGTGAGACTCCTACTCAAGCCCGTAGAGGAATTGCCGAGGACGCAGGACAGGATCAGGCCCTTACCCCTGAGACTCGGACTCGTGCATGGCTCAAATTGATGGCAGCCAAGGGGCTTGTAACTGCAAAGGTGGGCGGACCTGGCACAACAAAGTGTCGACCGAAGCTCCAGCAGGGCCGGGGGCTTGAAGCTCCCGGGGGGCTGGAGCTACCGCGCTCCGGGGAGGAGAACAGAAGAGCCCCTGAGGGCCGCGCTGGACAGAGGCAAGCCCAAGGGGCGGTCCCTAGCAGCGGGTGGAGCGGGCAGTGGCTCCTATTCTCCCGCTGCCCGCGCTGGCCTGGCTGCGTGGGGAGTGTGAGGCAGCCGGCAGCCCTTCCCGCCACCGCCATGCTGACAAGCCTCCTGAGCCGTTCCCCACAGGCCGCACTGCGTGGCTGGAAGCACCAATCCAGCCCGCAGGCCCCTGGGAGTGGACCCCCGTGTCCAGCCCATTGGAGCCGCTGCGTCTGTGCCGCGGGCGAGGCTCGTTCCCCTCCTTCCACCGTGCTGGTGGCTCCCCAGCTCACCTTTGTAGGCTGAGCATGGCTTGTGGGGCTGATCAGGGGTTGTGAAGTTTGGGTCTCCTTTCCAGGGCAACCTGCCCCAGCTTCCTACTCCCTGCCCTCTGCTGGTCAACAGTCATTTCTGCTACGAAGAGTCCCCAGGCCACCAGCCCTCCAGCCAAGTGCTTTGCAGGTATAAGAAGGGCCAGACTGAGTCAGAGCAAAAGGTCTAGCTAACCAGTGTCAGTGAGTTCCCTACATCCCCCTGCCCCAAATTTCCCCTTCCCCCCAGTTTTAATGAACTAGTTACATGCCAATTTAGTGACTGTTTGGAAATTTGAACTGAAATTGAAACATAATACACACTTTAAAGCATGTACAATACAGTGTATGATAAAATATGTGTATCTGAACAAGTATAAATAGATTTGAAAAGTATAAACATAGACTAGCTTTTTTATACAGCTGTTGTTTTTTATGACAATGTCATGCATTCATTTCGGTGATGTTGGCCAACCTAATTTCAAAATGATGATTTGTAAGCAAAGTCTAAATGAGCTGTCCCTGACAGCTAGTGATGACTCCTGGGGCTGGGGGAAAGGCTTCAGGACCAGATTGTATTTACATTCACACCTAATCTACCTAGGTATCCAGCAAAACAGAGCTGTGTTGCCCAGTGATAGATTTGGCTGGGTTGGTTACAAATCACTTGAATGTGGGAGGAGGGGGGAATGAAATGTTGTTCTTGTTGTATGAGTAAAGGGCAGTAGAACTGTACTTAGCCTGTGCTGATTGAGAGGCATCCAAGAGAGAGGGTGGGGACCTGTCCCTTCCACTGATTATGCTAAAAGACAGCTGAAGGCTCACATAGTAGTCTTTGTTCTGATTTAAGTGCCAAGCCACTCCAGCTGTTTAAAGACAGAGCCGGGCTCCTAATCATAGATTCGATAGATCCATCATTTGGAGTAGCTTCTGGGACTGGTGATTTAAGGAGGCCATCTAGTCAAAGCAGGACAAATCCCTCAGACAGTTTTTTTTGTAAAAAAATCAGGTCTAAGTGCTTAGATACCTGCTGTTGTGGACAGTGTTCCTGTGGAAGAGACAGCCCAGACTGCACTAGCAGCGAGGTTTCCCCCACTGAGAGCTCAGCTGAAATCACTGAGAGTAGGGGAACCTCAAGAAACCAACTCACAGAGGTCACAGTGGCAGGTGGCAGCAGAAGGTGAACTGAAGCAGGGCCATTGGCAACAGAGTGGTGGAGTGAATGGTGGCACAACAAACACGTTCAGTGGCCAGAGAGACAGTGAGCAGCTGGAGGAACGAGCAAGGTGCCTTCTTGACCTCCACACCTGGGAGGTGTACTCACGTAAAAGCACTCTGAACTCTGAGTCTCCACTGACCAAGGACAACACTGGTGAGTGGGGTGTGGTGGAGGGAAAAGTGAGTGGGGCACATTAAATAAACATTTGTTTGTTGGATTACATATTTTTAGTGACTTTGCTCCAGAATGCTAGATTGTGACTAGGAATGGAAACTTACATAAATATGTTTTCGTAGTAGGCCAAGATTTTTTAAAATGCATTATTTGCCAGGGTTGTTATCTCACATCATTGCTATCTTGAGAGGTCATTATGTTGGGAGTAGTTTCTGTACTAAACATTTTTATTATTATAATTAATTTTTACATAAGAATGGTCATACTGGGTCAGACAATGGTCCATATAGCCCAGTATCCTGTCTTCAACAGTGGTCAAGGCCAGTGCTTCAGAGGGAATGAACAGAACAGGTAATCATCAAGTGATCCATCCCCTGTTGCCCATTCCAGCTTCTGGCAAACAGGCTAGGGACACTCAGAGCATGGTGTTGCATCCTCCCCATCCTGGCTAATAGCCACTGATGGACCTATTCTCCAGGAATTTATCTAGTTCTTTTTTTAATCCTGTTATAGTTTTGGTCTTCACAGCATCCCCTGGCAAAGAGTTCCATGGGTTGACCTTATGTGTTGTGTGAAGAAGTACTTCCTTTTTTTTTTTTAAAAACCTGCTGCCTATTAATTTCATTGGGTGACTGCTAGTTCTTGTGTTATGTGAAGGATTAAATAACATTTCCTTATTCACTTTCTTCACACCAGTCAAGATTTTATAGACCTCTATCATATCCGCCTTAGTGTCTCTTTTCTAAGCTGAAAATTCCCAGTCATTTTAATCTCTCCTCCTTTTTTCATACCCCTAATCATTTTAGTTGCCCATCTCTGTACCTTTCCAATTCCAATATATCTTTTTTGGGATGGGGTGACCAGATCTGCACAGTGTTCAAGGTGTGCACATACCATGGATTTATATAGAGGCAATATATATTTCTGTCTTATTATCTATCCCTTTCTTAATGATTCCCAACATTCTGTTTGCTTTTTTGACTGCCGCTGCACATTGAGTGGATATGTTTTCAGAGAACTATCCACAATGACTCCAAGATCTCTTTTCTTGAGTGTTAACAGCTAATTCAGACCCATCATTTTGTATGTATAGTTTAGATTTGTTTTCCAATGTGCATTACTTTGCATTTATCAACATTGAATTTCATCTGCCATTTTGTTGCCCAGTCACCCAGTTTTGTGAGATTCCTTTGTAACTCTTCACAGTCTGCTTGGACTTAACTATCTTGAATAGTTTTGTATCATCTGCAAATTTTGCCACCTCACTGTTTACCCATTTTTTCCAGATCATTTATGAATATGTTGAACAGTAATGGTCCCAGTACCGACCCCTCATGGGGAATACCACTATTTATCTCTCTCCATTCTGAAAACTGATAATTTTATTCCTACTCTTTGTTTCCCATCTTTTAACCAGTTACTGTCCATGAGAGGACTTCCCGCCACAGGATTCTCTGCTGCTTTTACAGATCCAGACTAACACCGTTACCCCTCTGATAATTGATGGACATATCCTCCATGAACTTACCCAGTTATTTTTTAATCCTGTTCTAGTTTTGGCCCCTGGAAAAAAGTTCCACAGGTTGACTGTATGTTGTGTGAAAAAATACTTCCTTTTGTTTGTTTTAAATCTGCTGCCTATTAATGTCATTGGGTGACCCCTAGTTCTTGTGTTATGTGACGGAGCTTTTCACTTTCTCCACACCAGTCAAGATTTTATAGATCTCTATCATATTCCTCCCCCCACTTAATAGTCTCTAGTCCAAGCTGAAAAGTCCCCCGGTCTTTTTAATCTCTCCTCATATGGAAGCTGTTCCATACCCCTAATCATTTTAGTTGCCCTACTCTGTACCTTTTCCAACTCCAATACATCTTTTTTTTGAAATGGGGCGATCAGGACTGCACGCAGTATTCAAGATGTGAGCATACCATGGATTTATATAGTAAAAGTGGAGGAGCTTGGTTTGCCTGACTGATCAGCAAAGGCAATGCTGACAAACTATGTGAAAAGGCTGCAAAACACCAATCCTCTGGACTGCATCAACATGAAGAAAGCCTTATAAGCCAGTCATTGTCAAAGCTGATTTTAGAAGTACTTAATGAGGCTGTTAAGAATGCTGGAGACACAACATAGTTTATGCAAACAAACATGGCTGTTACATAATACTTTCCCTTTAAGCAAGAGATACTATACACTATCAACTGGAGGCCAATGTTAAGTGCATTGTCATTTGTTAATCCGGAAATTGGATACTGGTTCCGTCCAAGACCAGCAATGCTCACTATTTTTCTGTAAGAAACTCAACTGACTTGTTAGAAGCATCCAGTGCAACAGTGAAAGACTCAGCAATTGAAAAAGTAAAGAACTCTCTCACTGCATTCAGAAAACGTACATACAGGGTTGATGAATGCACCGATGCAAATGAGTGTCAAGTATTAAGTCACTACTTATATTATCCTGATTCCAGTGGTAAGTCAGAAGATAAATTTCTAGATGTTCAGGTTATAGAAGACACTGCATCTCTGAAACCCACACCTTAGAAGAGTAAATGCTTGTCAGCTGAACCTCAAACAGATAGCTGCCTGTGCATTTGATGGAGCTGCAAACTTCTCTGGAAGACATAGTGGAGTACGAGGTTTTACAGATGCCTATCTTATAAAACAGACAACTGAGTGGAGGCACTACCAGCAATGGGGATGCCATGTGATCAAGACAGAATAGAGAATTTGAATACAGAGTGGAATATCATATGATGAACAAACGTAGATTTGATTTCAACTTCTTCTTTATCATCTCTAATGATTCAACCCAATTTTTGTGCTATGTTTCCTGGGATGAAAGAAGTAAGAATTCATCTCTTTCTACTCCCTGTCTCAACAGATACAATTATGCATTCTTTTTCCTCACTGAATAGAATTTTGTGTTCTCAAAGAAGTTGCCTTCTGCCTGATCAGGAGCATATCATGAAGGACTGGAAGTATCTGACAAATGAGAAGCCACCAAAAATGAATGCATCTCCTTCAAAAAGTTTATTAACAGAGTTGTGCAAATTTACATCAAGAAACCAAGAAGGATGTAGATATAGTGCTTCATATAGGCTTGCACAGCCAACTTTAACTTGTGTGACGATTTAAAAACATGAGTTAAATCTAATAAAATGGTCATGAAACATATTTCAGTTTTTACAATGGTGCCATACAGCCCACCTTTGCCCTAACAGTCTCACACCTCATCGGTCCTCACCCCTCCTCTGTATTTTTGAACAGCCCACCATCACAGGATTTGGCTACACTTACAGATGTACAGCGCTGGGAGTTAAAGCTGTCTTTGTACAGCTGTGTTGGGAAAATGCTGCAGTGTGGCCACAATAAGAGCTACCAGTGCTGCAGTGTGGCCACATTTGCAGCATTTGCAGCGGTGTTGGGAGTGGTGAATTATGGGCAGCTATCCCAGCGTTCAAGTTGCTGCAACGTGCTTTTCAAAAGAGGGGAGTGGGGTGGAGTGTGACAGGGAGCGTAGGGGAGACAGAGAGTGGATTTTTGGAGCTGACTCTGTGTCAGCTCTCTGCCTTGCAAGTTCTAAGGACTTGAAGATACACAGCACCAACCTTCAATCATTTTAAAAGTTTTGACCCCTTCCCCCACCCCTCTCTCATTCACTAAATGCAAATAGCCTTCAGACCAGATAAGCAGCTGCTTCAAAACGGACCCCTCTTCCCGCCTCCGGGCTGTTTCTCTCCTCAAGCAAACACTAGCTATGGACATTCATCCCCCTGCCTGCCTCTGCTCGAGCAAACAGTAGCTGTGTTTGTTTTTAGATAAGCAGCTCCAGGACCCCAAGTTCACAACAAAACAAAGAGAGGCATCACAACAAAACAAAGAGTGTTATCTTTACTAAAAAAGCATTATGGGAAGGTTCCAGAGGTCAGTTACAGCATAGTAAGATTAATCACTGTTTACACTGGCACCCCAGCGCTGCAAGAGCAGCGCTATAGTCGTTATTCCCCAGGCCGAAGTGGAGTTCAGCCAGCGCTG
>NC_133770.1:130035517-130037641 GCF_003597395.2 Chelonoidis abingdonii
ATTCCCTCCCCTGAGCTTTGAAAAATCCGGTTTCCTGATTGGTCCTCTGGTCAGGTGTTTGGTTCTCTTTGTTAACCCTTTACAAGTGAAAGAAACATTAACCCTTAGCCATCTATTTATCACAGAAGTCCGGCAAAAGACCACCCTGGCTTAACCAGGAGATCTTCAATGATCTAAAAATCAGGAAAGAGACTTACAAAAAGTGGAAACTAGTCAAGTTACAAAGGATGATTATAAACAAATAACATAAGTATGTAGGGACAAAATAAGAAAGGCCAAGGCACAAAATGAGATCAAACTAGCTAGAGACATAAAGAGTAACAAGAAAACATTCTACAAATACATTAGAAGCAAGTGGTAGACAAAGGACAGGGTAGGTCCATTACTCAACGGGGGCGGGGGGGTGGAATAACAGAAAATGTGGAAAGGGAAGAGTTACATAAGAACAGCCGTACCGGGTCAGACCAAAGGTCCATCTAGCCCAGTATCCAGTCTACCAGTGCCAGGTGTCCCAGAGGGAGTGGACCTAACAGGCAATGATCAAGTGATCTCTCTCCTGCCATCCATCTCCATCCTCTGACAAACAGAGGCTAAGGACACTATTCCTTATCCACCCTGGTTAATAGCCATTTATGGACTTCACCACCATGAATTTATCCAGTTCTCTTTTAAACGCTATTATAGTCCTAGCCTTCACCACCTCCTCAGGTAAAGAGTTCCACAAGTTGATTGCGCACTGCGTGAAGAAAAACTTCCTTGTATTTGTTTTAAACCTGCTGCCTATTAATTTCATTTCGTGACCCCTAGTTCTTGTACTATGGGAATAAGGAAATAAGTTTTCCTTATCCACTTTGTCCACCTGATTTTATATCCCCCCACCATATCCCCCCTTAGTCTCCTCTTTTCCAAGCTGAACAGTCCTAGCCTCTAATCTCTCCTCATATGGGACACGTTCCAAACCCCTGATCATTTTAGTTGCTCTTTTCTGAACCTTTTCTAGTGCCAGTATATCTTTTTTGAGATGAGGAGACCACATCTGTACGCAGTATTTGATATGCGGGTGTACTATTGGTTTAAATAAGGGCAATAATATATTTCCAGTCTTATTCTCTATCCTCTTTTTAATTATTCCTAACATCCTGTTTACTTTTTTGACCGCCTCTGCACACTGCGTGGACATCTTCAGAGAACTATCTATGACGACTTCAAGATCTTTTTCCTGACTTGTTGTAGCTAAATTAGCCCCCAGCATATTGTATGTATAGTTAGGATTATTTTTTCTAATGTGCATTACTTTACATTTATGCACATTAACTTTCATTTGCCATTTTGTTGCCCAATCACTTAGTTTTGTGAGATCTTTTTTGAAGTTTGTCACAGTCTGCTTTGGTCTTAACTATCTTAAGCAGTTTAGTATCATCTGCAAACTTTGCCACCTGTTTACTCCTTTCTCCAGATCATTTATGAATACGTTGAATAGGACTGGTCCGAAGACTGACCCTTGGGGAACACCACTAGTTACCCCTCTTCATTCATGCTTAATGACATCTTTGTTTTGGTTTTCTCCAAGAAGGTTAGTGATGACTGGACATCTAACGTAGTGAATGCCAATAAAAATGAGGTAGGATTAGAGACAAAAATAGGAAAAGAACAAGTTAAAAATTACTTAGACAAATTAGATGTCTTCAAGTTACTAGGGCCTGATGAAATGCATCCTATAATACTCAAGGAGCTGACTGAGAAGATATCTGAGCCATTAACAATTATCTTTGAGAAGTCATGGAAGACGGGAGAGCTTCCAGAAGACTGGACAAGGGCAAATATAGTGCCAAGCTATAAAAAGGTAAATAAGGACAACCCTGGGAATTACAAACCAGTCAGCTTAACTTGTGTACCCAAAAAGATAATGGACCAAATAATTAAGCAATTAGTTTGCAAACACCTAGAAGAAAATAAGGTAATAAGTAACAATCAGCATGGATTTGTCAAGAACAAATTGAGTCAAACTAAGCTGATAGCTTTCTTTGGCCAGGTCTACACTGCGACTTTAAATCGGTTTAATGGCCGATATACCGATTTAACGCTGTATCCGTTCACACGACGTCGTCATTAATATCGAGTTAA
>NC_133770.1:130037741-130047143 GCF_003597395.2 Chelonoidis abingdonii
CGCGCAAAACCGATTTTATAACATCGGTTTTGTAATATCGGTTTAAACTACTTCGAAATAATCGTGCAGTGTAGACGTACCCTCTGACAGGGTAACAAGCCTTGTGGATGGGGCGGGAGTGGTAGACATGGTACATCTTGACTTTTGTAAAGTTTTTGATACTGTGTTGCATGACCTTCTCATAAACAAACTAGGGAAACGCAACTTAGCTGGAGCTACAATAAAGAGAGTGAAAAACTGGTTGGAAAACTATTCCCAGAGAGTAATTATCAGTGGTTCACAGTCATACTGGAAGGGCATAATGAGTGGGGTCCTGCAGGGATCAGTTTTGGATAAGTTTCTATTCAATACCAATTCAATATCAATGATTTAGACAACAGCATTAAGAGTACACTCAAAAAGTTTGCAGACAATGCCAAGCTGGGAGGGGTTGCAAATGCTTTGGAGTACAGGTTTATTCTTCAAAATGATCTGGACAAACCGGAGAAATGGTCTGAAGTAAACAGGACGAAATTCAATAAGGACAAATGCAAAGTACTCCACTTAGGAAGGAACAATCAGTTGCAAATATACAAAATGGGAAATGACTGCCTAGGAAAGAGTACTGCAGAAACGGATCTGGAGGTCATAGTGGATCACAAGCTAAATATAAGTCAACAGGGTAACACTGCTTCAAAAAAAGGAAACATCATTCTGGGATATATTAACAGGAGTACCATAAGCAAGACACGAGAAGTAATTCTTCCGCTCTACTCCGTGCTGACTAGGCCTTAACTGGAGTATTGTGTTCAGTTCTGGCGCCACATTTCAGGGAAGATGTGGACAAATTGAAGAAAGTCCAGAGAAGAGCAACAAAAATGATTAAAGATCTAAAAAACGTGACCTGTGAGGAAGACTGAAACATGATAACCATTTTCAAGTACATAAAAGGCTGTTACAAGGAGGAAGGAAAAGGAGAGGACAAGAAGCAATGAGCTTAAATTGCAACAAGAGAGGTTTAGGTTGGACACTAGGAAAAGCTTCCTGTCAGGGTGGTTAAGCACTGGAATAAATTGCCCAGGGAAGGGAATCTCCATCATTGGAGATTTTTAAGAGCAAAGTGGACAAACACGTCAGGAACCGTCTAGGGAACTTTGTCTTGCCATGAGTGCAGGGGACAAACTGCTATCTGTAGGAATTTGTTACATCATTTTTTTTACAATAGCAGTTTCTTACAGGCCATTACATATTAGTAACTGCTACAGGTCGCACATTCCTAAAGGGAGCAGTTTCCTACACTGCAACTGCAGTGGCGCCAGTCAAATCAAACCAACTAGCCATGGACACCACACACAGCAGCCGCTGGCCCCTTCCTAGGTTAGTGCCCCAGAGTCCAGGAATGGTGGGCAGTGCGGTCCCAACCCTCCCCCCTCAGCCCCGGAGGCACGGCCCCAGCCGCCAAACCCGGAGGGCTGAGCGAGCGTGGCGGCCCCGACGCGCAGGGCCAGGGCACAGGGGAAGAGCCAGACGCAAGACGGGGACTAGTGGCGGAGTGTGGGTGGGATGACACCTGATCGTTGGGGGTGGCTCAGCCTCCCCCCGCCTGTGATACCTGCCGCCCACGCACCGGCCTTACTTCACAGCTGAAACGGAGAGCAAAGTTCTCGCGCTCACAGTCCTTACGCGCCACACGCGGGAAGGCGCCGCGACGTCAGCCTCTCGCCTCCGCTCTGCCGCTGCCAGCTCTGTGCGCGCGAGCCCCGACCCGGCCGGCACCCGCGCAAACGGAAACAACCGCTCCCCGTGGCCTGATCCGCTGTCTGGGGAGTATCGCGCGCCGGGTGGCGGACTGGCTGGGACGCCTTCCCTCGGGAGCCCCTCCGCCTGGTGATTTCTTCTTTACTTACCTTGTTATTTTTCTTTTGACTGATGTCATGTGACTTTTACCACTTTTCACCAAATAAATGCTCATGACAATTTACCGGAGCTACTTGGTGCCGTTCCCAGCTTTCCTGCTCCGCGGTCTCCCATCTTTCCGGGGACTTACATGGCAGCTCAACAATATTGTGTTGTCTTTTCACCACCCAGAATGTAAACACCACCCTTATATCCGCAGAGGGCGACCCCTGGCTTTGTGGGAGGGCTAGAAGTCTGTGAGGTGGGAGGAGGGATAGCTCAGTGGTTTGAGCATTTGCCTGCTTAAATCCAGGGTTGTGAGTTCAATCCTTGAGGGGGACATTTAGGGAGCTGGGGTTAAAATCTGTCTGGACATTGGTCCTGCTTTGAGCAAGGGGTTAGACTAGATGAGCTTCTGAGGTCCCTTCCAACCCTAACCATCTATGACTTCCACAGTGGCTAAGCCAAATTAAATCCAGGGTTATGAGCTGGAGGGGGCCACTTAAGGATCTGGGGCAAAATCAGTACTTGTCTTGCTAGTGAAGGGAGGGGGCTGGACTCAATGAGAGAGGTATCTATATATTAGTCTGACCCCACTGGGGGAACTGGTGGTGGTGGTGACTCCTCACAAAGGCTATCAAACATTTCCTTTTCTAGCCAGTATCTTTCAACTGCTTATGCTTTTGCCAAACTTCCAAGACTTGAGCTGAAGCTTTCTGTTTGGTCTTTGGCTCAGGTGGGGCTCTTTTGGAGAGTATCAGCATGAATGTTTCAGTCTCTTTGGAGAATGAGGTTAGAGAAGTAGGTAGTTTTGCTAATGTTAACCAATTTGTAAAGAGCTCCAGAGTTGGGTTAGAAACTTCAAAATCAGTGAGAGTCTTAAACTCAACATGGTTCCTTCTGCTTTCTCCATGAAAATCCATTTGGCTATGTTACAAGACACAAAAATTTGCACGTGCATAGGAGAGCTTGTTAGAGGTTTGCTACCAAAATTAACTTCTATTTATGCTCCCTTTCAGGAGATCTTGCAGAAACTGCTAGTTGGTATAAATGGCCTGTGCAGAGCTGCTGCGGGCTAAGGAGGAAAGGTGCTCCATGTGGGGGAGAAGTTCATAGGCTCCTCTACAGCATTCACCTAGGAAGAAGATACAACAGCTCACCCCAAACTTGTCTCATCTTATCCCAAACTAAATCTTCTCCCTAACAGTGAGTGACAACCTTGGCCAGGTATAGGGCACAGACTCCAGTTTCCTCCTTGGTTTGGGGTTGCTCAACGCCTTGCTCTGCCACAGGCCCTGTCCTGCCTCTTCCTGCCCCCATTCCACCTTAAACCCTGACCCTGTGCTCTGCCCCACTTCTTTCCTTCCAGATCCACCTCCTCCTCTGATTATGCGCCATCCCCACTCCTCCTCTTTCCCCAGTGCCGCCTGCATGCTGCGGAACAGCTGACCGTGGTGGGCAGGAAGTGCTGGGAGGGAAAGAAGGACGGGGAGGAGCTGGTGTTAAGCACCCATTAATTTTTTTCCTGATATGCTGTCCCTTGGCTGTTTTATGTGCAGAACCCAAATTATATCAGCCCTGCAGGTGAGATAGGCAAAGGAATGCCTAGTTTCAGAATCCCACTGGGGCTTTGGCTGGCGCTCCAAGCAACTTCTTAGCTGTGAGGCAACATCACTACTTATCTGGCATTGTGCATGCCTACCAGCAGATACCTAGACTGCACAGCAACTTTAGGAGCCAACAGGTTTGGGTGGCAACTGAGAAGTGGTTTTGAGAATGTCAGTGGCACCTAAATGTTGGATGTACATGGCTAAAGAGGATACAGATGTAAGTCTTTTTGTAAATCTAGCCCCTAGTTATCAAGGAACTCACACGGGGCAGGGCTCCAGGTGGCGTGGGCACCCTGCAGCTCCCGGACGGACGGGATACCCTGCAATTCCAAGCTGCAGATGGCAGGGGACCCTACCTACTACCTATGGGATTGTTTTAATTACATGTATTTTTTGTTATTTAATTGTATAAATATTTAAACTATCATATTTCTTTTCGTGTCATTTTTTCTGGAAAACACAAAGGTCAGCTGTAGGCAGGGGAGCTGAAGATGCTGTGTTTAGGGGCATCCATGGTGTAAATCTGGCCCTGCCTGTCTTAGGCATCTAACTCCTGGAGAGGGTTCATGGTTCAGACTTCCAACTGGAGGGAGAAGTCTAAGATCCAGATCAATGGGGATTAGGTGCCTAAGTACCTTCTGAGGATCTGGGCTCAGCATTGTAATGCCTAACTTTTAGCCATCTTGCCATGCAGTGGAATCCACTGTTCAGGGTTAGGCACCCCAGGCTCCTCATACAATACATGTAGGGTGTGGGGAGTCAGTTGCATAAGAATGGGATCCACAAAAGCCAGTGAGGGAGGAACCCCCCTAAGATAGCTAATAGGATATGCCAAAGTGAGAGGTGGGTCCTAACCCCCGCCCTTCAGAGGGAGTTAGATGCGTACGTGTGAGCCAGATGGAAGTGCCTGTCTTTTCTCAGCTGTGAACTCTCAGAGTTAGGTGCCTAAGCCAATTATCACAAAAAAATCAGGAAGAGCAGGTGCCCCTGACCCCCATTCTGTCCTTTCAACATTTAGCCTGGTTGTTAGGGCAGTCTCCCAGGATCAATTCCCCTCTCTTCCTAAGTGGAAAAAGGATGTGAACTTGTTTCCCGCCTCTCAGAAGAGTGCCATAACCCTGGACAGTGGAGTATTCTGGGGCAGGTCTTTCTCAATCTCTTCTGCTGAAGCTGTTCCACTTTTTTATAACTAATTAAATATACACTGGTCCAGGGAGAAGGAGAGGGAGAGTGACTGCACCCTAGTGGTTAGGGAACTTACCTGAGATATATGTTCCAATGCCACTGCTCCAATGCCTGTTTAATTATTTATACAATACCTGTTCCTGACACCTACTTTGTCCCTGATGTCTGCACTGTGGACCTCACTGTGGTTCCTGTTTCACTGATCTTGTGTGTTCCTGTGTGTTTCCCTGGTTCCGGTTTCGGCTCCCTATGGTTTACGCAAAAGATCAGTGAAGTAAACTTATCTGCTTAATACTTTTTGTAACCCACATGTGTTAAGTTCTGGGTCTGGGCTTCATACCTATTTGGGTGTTAACCGCCAAGTGTTTTATAAATAAAACCCTTGTTTTGTTTATACCCTATTTCTTGTGTTATTTTTAAAGTGTTTGTTCACCTCCTCCCCCTGCCAGGTAGACTAGACCCTGCAGACATAGATGAAGGCATCAAAGCAGCGTGTCAGACTGCCAGCATCACAGGTTCAAATCATGTGTGTGGCGGGGGTAGCCATTGTCTCAGCCTCTCTTCCAAGGTGGATCATCTCCTTTCCTCATTTTGTGTGTGTTTGTGTTTGTTGACCTCCTCTTTCCCTGTCTCCCTTCCTCCCCCTCTGCCAGATGGAACTAGGCCCTGCAGGCATAGGTCAAGGGTTAGCAGCAGTGGGGTCAGGATGCAGGATGGGTTCAATTTGTGTGTGCCGGAGTAGCCATTGTCTCAGAATCTACTCACAGGTGGCTCCGCTCCGTTCCTGAGTGTGTGTGTGCTTCTTGACCCTCTTTCTTCCCTCCCTTCCCTCTCTGCCAGGTAGACTTAGGCCCTGCAGGTGTACATCAAGGAATGGCAGCAGTGGAGTCAGTCTTCTAGCCTCAAGTTTTCAAATTCTGTGTATCCCATGGTAGCCACCATCTCAGAATCTCCTTACGGGCGGCTCCCCTCCCTTCCTCAGTGTGTGTGTGCGTGTGTTCGTTGACCTCCCTCCCTTCTGTGCCAGGTAGAACTAGGCCCTGCAGGTGTAGGTCAAGGAAACACATCCGTCGGGTCATGCTGCCGACTTCGCAGGTTCAAATCGTATGTGTACTTGGTTAGCCATCATCTCAGAATCTCCTCACAGGTAGCTCCTCTCCCTTCCTCAGTGTGTGAGTATGTGTGTTTGTTTACCTCCTGCCAGTAGCGTAGCTAGGAGAGGAGTGGGGGAGCGGCCCCTCCAAGCACAAGTGGCGCCTTTTTAATTTTACTCACCTGGGAGCGGGGAAAAAAAGGCCCACTCACTGCGGCGCTTTTACTGACGGGGAGGCGCTCTGGATCTTCGGCAGCACTTTGGTGGTGGGACCTTCACTCGCTTCAGGTGTCTTTGGCAGCACTGAAGCTTCATTGCTGAAATGCTGCCAAAAACCTGCGGAGTGAGTGAAGGTCCCACCACTGAGGTGCCACCAAAGACCCGTAGCGCTGCCCCGTCAGTAAAAGCGTCTTTTTTTTTTTTTTGCTCCTCCTCTTCCCTCCACCTGACTACGCCACTGCCTCCTTTTCTAGCTCCCCTCTGTGCCAGGTAGAACTAGGACCTTCAGGCATAGGTCAAGGGGTGCCAGCAGTGGAATCAGGCTACCGGCCTTGCACTTTCAAATTGTGTGTGTGCATGGGTAGCCATCATCTTAGAATCTCCTCACAGGTGTCTTGTCTCCCTTCTTCAATGGCTGTGTCTGTGTGTGTGTTTGTTGACCTCCCTCCTTCTCTCCCTCCCCCCTCTGCCAGGTAGAACTAGGCCCTACAGGTGCAATTAAATGAGTCAAAGCAGTGTGATCAGGATGCTGATCTTGTGGGTTCAAATTGTCTGTGTGCTGGGGTAGCCATCTCAGAATCTCCTCACAGGTGTCTCATCTCCCTTCTTCCATGGGTGTGTCTGTGTATGTGTGTGTGTGTTCACTGACCTTCCTCCCTCCCTCCCTTCTCTGCCCAGTAAAACTAGGCCATGTAGGTGTAGGTCAAGCGGTCACAGCAGTGAGGTCAGACTGCCGGCCTCGTGGGTTCAAATTGTGTGTGTGCCCAATTAGTTATCATCTCAGAATCTCCTTCCTGGTGGCTCCTCTCCCTTCATGTGTGTGTGTGTGTGTGTGTGTGTAAACCTCCCTCCCGCCCTCCCCACTCTGCCAGGTAGAACTACGCTCTGCAGTCATAGGTCAAGATGTCACAAAACTGGGGTCAGGCTCCCAGCCTCACTGCTTCAAATCGCGTGTGCCAGGGTAGCCATCGTTTCAGAATCTCCTCACGAGTGGCTCCACTCCCTTCCAAAGTGTGTGTTTGTGTGTGTTGACCTGCCTTCTGCCCCCCTCTGACAGGTAGAACTTGGCTCTGCAGGCATAAGTCAAGTAGTCGCAGCGCTCGGGGCTGGCTGCCAGCCTCATAGGTTAAAATCGTGTGTGTGCTGGGGTAGCCATCATCTCAGAATCTACTTATGGGTGGCACCTCTCCCTTCCTCTGTGTGTGTGTATTTGTTGACCTCCCTCACCCCCCCTCTGTCAGGTAGAACTAGGCCCTGCAAGCATACGTCAATGGGTCACACAGCAATGCGCTCAGGTTGCCGACCTTGCAAGTTCAAATCATCTGTGTGCTGGGGTAGCCATCATCTCAGAATCTCCTCACAGGTGGCTCCTCAACCTTCCTCACAGTGTGTTTGTTTGTGTCTGTGTGTTTGTTGACCTCCCTCCCATCCTCTCTCTCCTCTCTGCCAGGTAGAACTGGGCCCTGCAGTCGTAGGTCAATGGATCGCAGCACAGCGTCAAGCTGCCATCCTCTCAGATTCTAATAGTCTGTGCTGGGATAGCCATCGTCTCTGAGGGTATGTCTACACTATGGGATTATTCCGATTTTACATAAACCTGTTTTGTAAAACAGATTGTATAAAGTCGAGTGCACACCAGCCACGTTAGCACATTAATTCGATGGTGTGTGTCAGTTCCGAGGTAGCGTTATTTCTCAGGAGATTGCACTGTGGTACGATCCTTGTAGGCTATCCATAGTTTCCCACAGTCTCCCGCCCCTTGGGAATTCTGAGGTTGTAGATTCGTGCTGTGGGGCAAAAAACTTGTCGGCAGTGGTTTTGGGTTACAGCTACCCTCCCTCGTGAAAGCAGGCAAACGACGTTTTGCGCCTTGTTTTCTGGTTGTAACTGTTTGGCACGGCCAATAGACCCAGCAGCATGGACTGCTGATCCAGACATGCAATTGGACTTTGTACACTCGGTTTTTCTCTTGCAGGTTATCCTGAACTGGCCTGGAAGGCAGGCTGGGGAGGGGCTACGGCGCACGGCGACGAGAGTGGATGGGACATACACAGAATTTCTTCTCAACGCAAAAAAAGGGACCCTGCTTTGGAGATATGTGGTAATGGGGAGGTTTTAGCCAAAATATGAAGCATTTTGGAGGACCAAAGGAAACAGCACAGACTGGTAGGGACCGCTGTTTTTGCAGTTTGGTGACATTCACGTAGGCTGCACTTTACATGGTAGGGGCACTTCATGGAACTTTGTGATTGTTTCCCTGCCTGACGCAGTACCAGTGAGAGCAGCCCTCACGTTTGAGAGCGTAGTGGCGATGCCCTCTGGAGTTTGCAATGCCAGACGTACCGGTCAGTCGGGATTCAGTTTGGAGTGTGGGGAAATCTACTTGTTGGGGGCTTGCTTGATTGCAAGTAGCCCAAAGCATCATTAAGCTGCTTGCTTGAAGGGTTGTGAACTCTGGGAAAGCGTGCAGGTCATAGGGATAGCTTTGCTGCATGGGATTCCTACTGTGGTGGACCATTCCTATCCTGGCACCGGGACCAGGCCGCGTACACTTTACCGCAAGGGGTTTATTTTTCAATGGTGCTGGCAGCATCGTTGGATCAAAGGGACGTTTCACCATCCATGTGGGATCAGAAGGTTCAGTTGACGCTTACTTTTCAGTTTAATGTTGCGCAGGGTTACTTCACAGAAGATACAGTTTGGGTGTCGAAAGTTAGTTATCCTGGGTGACCAGCTAACCCTTGGATGCTGGCTTATGACCATAGGCGCTGACAGTAGCAGGAGTTGTTAACTTACTGTGGAGTTGGCGAATGGTGGTTGAAGTGATTGTTTGGCATTTCAAGGGCGTGCTGGAACATTATTGGGGTGTTTTATAGGGGTAAATCGATTAGTACGCAATTTCAGATACGTGATTAACGTGCTGGAGTCGATATCTAAATCGATTTTTATCACCGTCTCACTGCGTGGTCGATGTTCCGCGTGGCTCGCAATGGTCGATTCTGGAGTCCGTTGGTGTTGGTGGGTATCCGGAATCGATTAAGCCGTCGGGATCGATATATCCCGTCTAGATTGACGGGATATATCGATTCCCCGAGGCATCGATTTAAGTGGTAGGCACGTAGTCTAGGCGTTGGCTGACTTTGCTCATCCTACCAACATGTTCCCATTGTTATTGCTGTTTGTTGTGTGTCACATCTCTATGAGTTAAGGGGAGACTTTATGGTGGGGTGGGAGGGCTGGGGCCCGTTACACTACGGGATTTATATGAATTTAGCTAAATCGGGTTTTATATGATATTATAAATTCATTTCATGCGGCCACAGGACAGTATTCGGCGTTGTTGCGTCATGGTCGAGTTAATGATCGATTTTCTGAAGCGTTTTGCTTGTGGTTCGCTCTTCGTAGGTCCCATGTTTGCCT
>NC_133770.1:130047243-130165814 GCF_003597395.2 Chelonoidis abingdonii
TGCTGCTTTTACAGATCCAGACTAACACGGCTACCCCTCTGATACTTTTGAACAGTTTTTTGTCTGGCCTTGCTTTAAGCCATGAGGATACATTTTGAGCCTCATAAATATACATGAAATTATAACCTATAACATTACTGTAACAACAATTACTGTAACATCATTATAACAACAATGTGCAGTGCATCATGAGTCTTCCAAAGACACCCAACATGACAACCTTTGCATTAGATATCACACAATCATATTACAAGGATGAACATGTGGGTTCTGGGTGTTCCCCCGAGGTACAGAAGTCACACGTCCCCCCTTAGTTTACTGCAAGAGGATTAGCCACTGACTATCTTGAAGGCAGTTTGTGTTATGGTTTTTTTGACATCCAGCCATTAAGGCTAATAGGTGGTGTGCCTCAGTTTCCCCATTCACACACAGCAAACCATTTTTTATGGTTTCTCTGCTATGATAAGCTTTAAACTTGTTTATAGGTATTAATTGAAAAGTAGCAGTATTATGAGGTTTAACATAAGTAACAAAATTCTTATCCCAAAACTTGTCATTAATACCAAAAATTTTATCACAGATGGGTATTTACAAGTATCTCTATGATACCATGCTCTCTGTTCAAACAGTGTAATATAGGGTAAGTTTGTTCATTACTCATGGTGTCTTTTGATTCTCTCCCATGTAATCAGTCACTGGCTTTTCTTTCCATCTAGTGTTCCCTTCTGTATGGGCTCTTAATTTAATCATGTTTCTGGTATTTTGATATCTCAGGGTCTGGAAAGATAAGTGTTCAGGGGGATCCTGCACATTGGCTGGCCCTTTTGGGAGCAGTCTCCCAACCCCAGGACTGTATATATGCAGAAAACCCAGCTCCCCTCTTGGGGTTACCCTGTGTCTTCTCCTCCCAACACCGAGTCTTTCCCTGCCCCCTAGAGGGCTGTGATCTGTGCTCTCTGGGCTAGGTATGTTTACCCTTTGAACAGATGCACCTTTTCCCATCAGCTTTTCCATAACTGCTCCCTGTCTCTCACCCGCCCTGGGGGAGAACATCTCTTTCTTTGTCAGTTGGGTCATTTGTGTTCTCACAAACTACCACCTGGCAATTTGCTGGTCTCAGCTCCTGTGCTGTCACAGGCATTGGAGCTGCAACTTGATTTAAAAAGACAGTTACTTTCCAAAAACTTACCAGAAATAGCATCCTGAAAAAATGGGACCTGGATTGGGGTATCCTCCACCACCTCTTTCTCTATCCCTGAAAATTTAGTTGTATGATTGCTCCCCTCAAGGAGATCAGTTACACAGTTCCTTCTCAAAATCTGGGTCACAGGCTGAGTGAGATGAGATGCTGATTCAGCCCTCCTTCAAGTGTCCTAGGCATCCCTCCCCCCAAGTGACTAGTGAGGAGACATTCGTGTACCTCCACTATTCCTACCCCATTTTCCTCCTCTGTGCCCCCTCCTAAAGCACATTTTTCTGCACTTCCTAGGAAGGGTTCTGTCTCTTGTTCAGCTGCAAAACTCTGCCAGCTAACAACTGGGACACTTTCTTTAATCATTGACAACACCTCTCCTGTTCCTGCTGGCATGTTGCCTTCTGCTGGAAAGGAGTTAGTCTCAGCCCCTCCCATACTTGGAAGCACCCTGCTTCCCTGTGTCACAGAGTCACAGGAATCCTCACCCCACATCAATGGTTTCTGAGATCCCCTGCCCCTTCTCTGGGCTCTCCTCTGGGACACATTTCTCTATGCTCCCTAGAGCCAGTTTTGCCTCTGGTTCAGCTGCAAACTGCTGACAGCTAACAACTTGGACAGTTCTCTCCCTGGCAGGCATTACAACCTCATCCCTTCCTTATGCAATATTGCCTCCAGCTGCAGTGCAAGAATTGGTCTCAACCACCCTCCCACCTGGAAGCATGTGGCTTTCCCCTACAGTAGAAGAATAAAGGAGACTCTCTCCCATTCTCTCAGCTCTTCCTGAGACCTTACCCTTTTCCTCGGGGGTCCCAGCATAAAATTCATTCCAGCTGCAGGCAAATACTTTTACCTGAGCTACACAGAAAAAATCTTTAACAAGAAGCAGATCAGCGAGGAGGTGTTCTATTACCCACAGTCAAAACACTTTCCCAACGTTCCCACACCACATGGATTTTAGCTAGTGGTATGCAGAATCTGCTTTCGCCTACCCCCACAATCTCTGCCATTTGCCCAGGTAGCATACTGGCCTTTGGTCCCACACTCTGCTTAATCAGAGAGATCTGGGCCCCTGTATTCCTCTGCCCCAAGTATTCCCTGCTATCAGTTTGGACAGCCTTAACATGCTCCATATCTGGTTCTGCAGAGGATAAACTCACAAAACCACTATGATGGGTTTCAATTACTTGGGGGGTTTCTGTGTTGACGACAGCAGAACTAACATGAGCTATTGGTTGCCTGCTTCCTCCAAACCCGGGTCATTTATTCCTCAGGTGAGCAGTGGAATTACACTGATAGCACTTTTTGGCTCTTTTACAGGAGATTTGGGCTGAGGGTTAGCAGAATGTTTCTGGGTAAGAGAATGTTTAGGCTCCCAACGCCCTTCTCTCATCCTAGGGGCAAAATGGGATCCTCCTTTCTCATCAGTTTTAAACCACTCTTTCTGTGGCCTGGCCTCAATAGATGCTTGATTCTGTTTGAAGGCATCAGCTAAAAAAGCCATCTCATTCACAGTCTTGACATCTTTATCCCATAGACACTGCTTTACATCAGCCTTACATATGCTTAGGAAATGCAACAAGATCCAACATTCCCTCAAAACTTGCCACCTCTTTATCCTCACCCATTTTTCCAACAAATCTTTCATATTCTTTATAGATTACCCATTACTCATACCAATATTCCTCTTATCCCAGGCTCTCCCCTTCAGTCACTTGGTGGTGATGTCTGTAGATGGAGGTGGCAGAGAGAGGAAAGCATGGCAAACATCTCTCCCTTTTATCATGTTCTTTCTTCCCACCTTTCAAAGTCAGGTGAGCATGACCTCATCACAGTGCTAAACTGACCAAAGGAAGGGGGTTGACTCACTCGGGAGTCCAACAGATTCTTTTATTGCTGCCTAGGTCAGTGGCCTTTGTCCCTGTGAGGCTGGGCCCAGTTTGTTTTATACATGCCCTCATAAGGTGTGAACTGCCACTCTGGTTTTTCAGAGTTTTTGCCTGGGCTTGCTTTAAGCAATGGGGCTACATTTTGAGCCTCATAACTATATACATGAAATTATAACCTAAAACATTACTGTAACAACAATTACTATAACATCATTATAAAAATGATGCTCAGTGCATGATGAGTCTTCCGAAGACACCCGACATGTCAAACTTTGCATTAGACACCACAAAATCATATTACAAATATGAACATGTGGTTGCATGTTGTTCCCCCATGGTACGGGGAGAGAGAGAGAGAGAGAGAGAGAGTGTGTGTGTGTTCACCGACCTCTCCCCGCCCCCCCACCCCCCCCAGCAATACCGGATTTCCAGTGGCGCCACTGGCACCATGGCATCAGGCCCACGGTCGAAAGGGTCCCCCGCCTGCTCTTCTCCGCCCCCTGCTCTCTCCTGTGGGGTCAGAGAAGCTTGATGCTGCTACTGCTGGGGCTCCGTGGCAGCCTGTGCTGGCAGCCTGGCTCCTGCCCTGCCTCTTTCCCCAGCGTGCTAAGTTTCCTCCCCTCCTCCCTCCTGACGATCAGCTGATTGAGATGACCGGTGGCAGAGATGAGGGAGGAGGAGCGATCCACAGCACATCACTCTGGGGAGGACAAGAGACAGGGATGAGGCTTGAGGAAGGGGCTGAAATTGGGACATACCCCCTCCAGTCCCCTGCGTGAGCACCCCCACGACCCCAGCCCACACCTCCAGCCCCCTGCACCCCCCTCACATACCCCGAACCCTCTGCCCTGACTCCTGCACCTCACAAACACACACGCACATCCCCCTGCACCCCCTCACACACACCCAGCCCCCTGCACCCCCTCACACACACCCAGCCCCCTGCACCCCCTCACATACCCTGAGCCCCCTGCCCTGACTCCTGCACCCCCACACAGACACAGCCCCCTGCACCTCCTCACACACATCCAGGCCCCTGTCCTTACCCCTGCACTCCCCTCACACCTCCCCAGCATTGACCACTGCACCCCCCACACCTCCCCATCCCCCTGCCCTGTCTCCTTCATCTCCCCCCATGCCCCCAAAGCCCCTGCCCTGAAACCTGCACCCCCCCCACATCCCCACCCCCATCCTGAGAATCAAACAGCAGCTGCCCCATCTAAGGACTTCACACCCCAACTTCCTGCCCCAACCCTGGACCCCCTCCCTCGCCGTAGCTCCTGGCCAGACCCCACACCAGAACATTTTTTTACAATATTTGGAAAGATCATTAAGTGGTCCGTCGAGACCCTCCATGATTTTCAAGTGGTCTGTAGAAAAAGAAGTTAAACTACAAGAACAATCAAAGTATCTCACTTTATTTTCATTTACTTGCTGTTATTTATAGGAGAAGGATGAAGAAAAAATGAATGAAAAATGGAGGCGGAGGGAGATAAGAGAGAATGTTCTTTTTCTTGGATGAGTCTCAAGGAAGAGCCTCAAAAATGAAGCTGAGCACAGGGCTGGGGGGCCTACTCACTGTAAATCCATCACTGGCTATCACGTCACTTGGGCTGGGGATACTGTCAGGGCCAGTGTAGCCACTAGGAAAACTAGGTGACGGCCTAGGGTGCCAAGATTTGGGGATGCCAAAAAGCGGTGCCCAAAATTTTTTTTTACACTACAGTGGAGTCACATCTTACACGGGGGTTAGGTTCTAAAGTCACCGTGTAAGAGGAAAATCGCAGATCGTGAAAATTACCATGAAGTACAGTACACACTAGAATAAGGGTCCTCAACGCAAAGGTGGCACGCAAGCCGATTTCTTTTGATTGGCAGGCTGCAGGTCCCGGCTACAGCTGAGCCTGCTGCCGACCTGAGGTTCTGTTCATTCAGCCAGCAGTGGGCTGACCAGGGCCAGCAGTGGGCCGCCTCCTGCCAGCCAGGGTCCCAGCCGCCAGCCCTGCTCAGCCCACTGACAATCTGAGGTTCCAGCTGCCAGCCCCTTGCCAGCCAGGGTCTCAGACACCAGCCCCGCTCAGCCTCCTGCTGGCCTGCATGAATGGCAGTAGGCTGAGCAGAGCCGCCAGCTGACACCCCAGCTGGCATCTGAGTGAAAGGAACCCCAGGCTGGCAGAAGTCTCAGTAGTGGCTGGATCCCACAGCCTACCATTAAAAAAAAAAATTCAGCTTGCGTGCCACCTTTGGCACATATGCCATAGATTGAGGACCCCTGTTCTAGTGTATACTGTAATTTATGGTAATTTTCACTATACATAATTTTCCTCTTACGCGCTGACCTTAGTACCTAACCCCCAAGTAAGATGTGATGCCACTGTATTCGTTCAGGCTTTTCTGGCAGCCCTGTTGCCAGGTATCCAGTTTTAGACTGGAAACTCCAGTAGAAAATGGGACCTGAGTGTCCAGTTAGCAGTGCTGACTGGAAACTAAATGTCTGGTTATAGGAATAACCACATTAGCCTCCGCTTCTCACACTCCTAACACCCACCCTGGGGACTGGAAGAGAACCTGTCCTGCTGCTGTGGGAGGACGGACAGCTCAGTACAGAGAGAGACAAAAAGAATGGGCTAGAACCAGGCAAAAGCAGCAAAAAGTCCTGTGGCACCTTATAGACTAACAAACATTTTGGAGCATGAGCTTTCGTGGGTGAATACCTACTTCATAGGATGCATGTCCAACCCACGAAAGCTCATTCTCCAAAACATCTGTTAGTCTGTAAGGTGCCACAGGACTCTTTGCTGCTTTTACAGATCCAGACTAACACTGCTACCCCTCTGATACTAGAACCAGGTAGGTACCTCCTCTATATGTGGGCACGGGCAGGTACAGGAGAGATCCTGTTTACCCCCTCCCAGCCTTGCTGCACTTGCAGTTTACTCTGACCAGTCCCTTGTTGCAGAGACCAACCATAGCTCTTGCCCCACTGTGTTTTTACCCCCGACCCCTTTTAGAATCATTCCCCAATGGGGCCCACAAATATGTTTGGCACCAGGCCCACAATAAGTCAATATGGCTCTGCCTCTCAGTCACTTAGAATTAGACCCTGCAGGCCTAGGTCAAGGGGTAAGAGCAGAGGGGTCAGGCTGCAGGCCTCACGTATTCAAATCATGTGTGCCATGGTATACATCTTCTCGGAATCTCCTCACAGGTGGCTCCTCTCCCTTCCTCAGTGTATGTGTGTATGTGTGTGTGTATGTGTTTCTTGACTCCCCCACTCCCTCCTTCACCCCATCCGCAAGGTAGAACTAGGCCCTGCAGGGGGCTGCAGCAGTGGGGTCAGGCTGCTGGCCTCACAGGTTCCAATTATGTATGTGGCTATGTCAGAGAGAACTAGCCATAATAACCCTAAGCCGAGGGTGGAGAGCTCTACCCATTGGCGCAATAAATTTAATTCCAATCGGCTTATGCTAGACATCCTAACCAACGGTCGGGTCACTCTAGCCATATGAACCCTAACCCTAGGGTGGGCAGTAGGATGGGGAACACTTTCTCATTGACAAGGCATTTTAAAGTAAACGTACTGTTTTGCTCCTATGAATGTGATTTGTTTTCTTCTAAAAATTGATTTTCTAGTTAACTATGGTTTCAGAGAGTCATTATTGTTTGCAAAAAGCTAGCATCATGTTTTCTTTTTGAGCAAAGACATACAAAAAACATGCTTGCGAAACCTCTCATTTTTTTCACCCCCGGTTGTCAATCCAAATTTCTTCATGGATCTACAAAGCGCTTAAAAATTACTTTTTATGATTTGGACCAAAGCAAACCAATGAGGAAGAGCCCCTCCTGTTGTCCCTTTGTGTGAGCTAGTCTTTTGAGACCCATTCTGGTAGGTGAAATCGGAGCCCCTTACTGGCTCAGGACCCACAAGCAAATTAGGGCGAGAAGTGCCTCCTTTCCCCCGGTTTGTGCATGATTCTGTGGCTTAAGCATCAAGTACTGGCGGGGGAGCTGCAGTGCAGAGCACAGGCAGAACCCCAGGCCTCTAGGAAATTTACTTCAAAAATGTAGGTGCCAAGCGCGTTTTAGCACCTGTGTGGATAGGCAGCTGCTGAACAGAGGTTTCATGAGTCTACCGGTGGCTGATGCTGGTATTTAAGTGCCCAAAGTGGCAGGGATTCTTGCTCAAAGAGCAACGAGCCAGCGTCAGGCTTGATCTTAATAATGGAAGGAGACGCTACAGACAAGCTGTTTTGAAAGCTCACTGATAAAGTTAATGACAGACGTCAAGTAAGGTGACGTTTAGTCCCCTCCTTTCTCTGGCGGTTTACTTCATCCAGATGGCTAGAAAAAATGTGCCTCCTGGACTCTTGCGATGTCCAGTTTCAGCCACACAGCATAAAGTCCATGTGGACTCCCCAGCTGAATGAGGCTTCATCTGTACTAATAGGCCTGTGTGGTGAGGAAGGCAGAGAGGGGAAATCCTTGCATAGCTGGCATGCATTTGTCCGCTATAGTAGGAAAGACATGATCTTGGTGGGAACTATTACCATGAGCTTCATGGGCTGGTGGTTTCCTAGTACAGATGCAGCCTTCATCTAGTCGTTTAGATGAAGTAAACCACCAGAGAGAGGAGGGGACTAATCGTCACCTTACTTGACATCTTCCATGTATTATTTACTTTCCATAACTATATAAATAATAAAATTATATATTATGTACATTGTGTCGTATATGCTCTTGATTGGTTATTAATAACCTCTGTTTCACATGTGTGGGTCCCAGCTGCTCCCTGCCCCCCTCATGGAAGCAGGTGTGCAGGGTTTCTGCCCTGGGAACTGCAGGGCACCAGTGGACATGGGGCTGGTTGGAGTCAGGGCAGGGGCTGACTGGAGGTAGGGTCTGGCTGCAGGCACGGCAAGGGATGCGGGGCTGTCTGGAGACAGGGGTGTGTGGGGTGGGTTGGCTTCAGGCAGGGACGCAAGGTGGTGTGGCAGGGGTTGGCAGGGCTGGAGACAGGGCTGGCACTAGGTTTTTTGCCACCCCAAACAAAATAAAATTTGGCTGCCCCCACCCCAGCCCTGGGCTTCCTCCCACACTCTGCTGCTGCCCCAACCTTGGGCTCTCCCCTTCAACCTGTACCCCCTGCTGCCCCATCTCTGGGCCTCCCTCCCACCCGCACTCCCTGGCACCCAGGCCTGGGATCACACACACCCCATGCTGCACGAGCTCTGGGCACCCCCCTTCTCTCCCACCAGTGCCCCCCCACCCCCTGCTACTCCAACCCTGGGCTCTCCTCCCTCCACCTGCACCCCTTGCCGCCCCAGCCCTGGGTTCTTCCCCCCTCCCCCACCTGCACCCTCCTTCTGCCCCAGCCCTGGGTCACCAGTGATTTGCTCCCAGGGCGGGTCATTCAGCAAGAATTTTGGATGTGCACAGAACACAGACAGGATTGGTTCCCATATGGTTACAAAACTGCAGTAAAGTGGAACAATTTTCAGCTTGTGTGATTGGAGGATATCTGGATGCATATTATAAGACTCTCCTCCACAAATTAGGAAAAGTTGAGGTGCCTTTATTATTCTTTTGTTCCACTCTTTGTTTCTATGAAGAATTTGTCAATGCAATATCACTGTCTTCCTTTTAAACAACCTTAAAAAAAAAAAAGCAATGGCTGTTGAAAATAGCAATTCCAGTCCTAAAAACCACTGCGAAGCATTTCTTGCTCAATTTTATCTACTTTTTCTACAGCAAATTACAGCGGATCAGTATATTGGATTTGGGAGAAATGAAGTAACAGCTGCCGAAATTGAGCTTGAGCATTCCTGAATTTTGAGGTGTTCAAAACTGGAAGGCGGGTGCTAGATTCCCTTTCTGAATATTAGCTTAATCTGGAAAGGAAAAGTCAAGTTCTGCTTCCATGGCTCAGTAATGGAAATCCTCCTAAGTGCCTGGTACTGTACCTAAAGCTGCCCAGGTCCAGTAGAGCCTCCCCTCCCTTACTTTTCATTTTAAATTCTAGTGGGATCCACATACCTCCTTTGCTAGGCTTGGACTGTGAATTTAGTCCACCCAATTCCTTCTTTGGGGGCTGCAAGGTGAGGTCACACCAGTATCCCTAATCCAGTCTGGGGATGTCTTCTGAAGGGGATATCTGGGCCAAAGCCTTCTACTCCTTGGGCACATGTGTTCCCCATCCACAGTGTCATCCCACTCTAGCAGTGAGCTTAAGCTGCAGCATGAGGTTTCAGCTACTATACTCCATCCTTCCTTTCTGGTTGGTAGTGGCCAAGGGAATGCTGGGAAATGTAGTTCTTTACCTGCTCCAGGGCTGGTTCTACAGGCAGGGAGCCAATCAAGGAACTGCAGCTCCCAGGGCGTGTGATCCAGGCGCTACGGTTCTCAGCTCCCAGGCTCGATCCCTGCAAATGGGCTGTCCCAAGCAGCTGCTTGCTTTGCTGGTGCCTAGAGCCTCCCCTGGCTGGAGACAGAGGAGTGCGGGACTGGCTGGCTTCAGGCATGGAGGTGCGGCAGGAGTTGGCTGGAGACAGGCATGGGGTGCGGGGCTGACTGTAGACAGGATAGAGGGTGCAGGTCTGGTGCAGGCAGGGCAGGGGGTGCAGGGCTGGTGTGGGAAGGGGTGTGTGGCAGGTCTTGGCTGCAGACGGGGCAGGAGATGTGGCAGGGACTGGCTGTGAGCAGGGGGTGCAGGGCTGACTGCAGGCGGGTGCGGGGTTGGTGTGGGCAGGGCAGGGCGTGCAACAGAGGCAGCTAGAGTCCTGGCCCTTTAAATAGCCCCCAAGCCCCTGGCTATTCCAGGGCTCTGGGAGCTGTTTAGAGGGCCCGGGTCACCCCTGTTTCTGCCCCGCACCGCACCATTTAAATAGCCACGGGAGCCCTGGGGAAGCAGCGGGGCTCTGGCGGCTATTTAAAGGACTGGGCTGGCAGAGGCAGCTGGAGCCCCAGACCTTTAAATAGCCCATGGAGCCCCCCACTACCCCAGGGCTCCCATGGCTATTTAAAGGGTCTGGAGCTCCAGCCGGAAGAGCGGGGCTGCAGGGCAGAGCTTGCCGTGATCTGTCCAGGGCCACAGGGCTTGCCTTGCTTTCACCAGAGCTCTGGCCGGGGCTGCGGGGCCTGAAGCACTTTGGCTGGAGCTCTGGCAAGGGCCGCGGGGCTTGCCGCGCTCCGGCCAGAGATCCAGCCAGGAGAGCAGGGCCGTGGGTCTGTGGGGCAGCTGTGCTCCATCCAGGGTCACAGGGCCACGGGGCTGCCATACTCCGGCTGGCGCTCTGGCCAGGGAAGCAGGGCCATCGAAGACCCCGGAGCAGACGGCAGCCAGAGTTGTAAAAAAAAAATGTAAAAGGTGCCTAAGGTGCGGGGTCCTCTTAGGCATGAGGCCCCATTCCAGCAAATCGTCCTAAAGCCGGCCCTGGCCACTTAGAGTTAAGCTTTCGGTTTCCATGGGAAGAACTCCCCATGCTAGTGTTAGGGCTCTTATATCAAGGGCACCTCACCATAGGGTTAGTGTTCCTAAGTGTAGGCCACCTGGAGTCAGTGATGGTTTCTGTGGGACTGGCTCTGCACCTTAGTGTTTTGGTTCCTAGGGGTAGGCACCTTCACCGTCTAGTTACGGTTCCCCTTGATAGCACTCCCCACCAGGGCCGGCTTTAGGCCTATTCCCCCAATTCCCCCGAATCGGCCTGGTGCCGAAGAGGGCCCCCCGCCCAGTGAGAATCCTTTCCCTGGCTAGAGGTGTCTTTTTAATTTTCACTCACCTGGCGGCACTCTGGGTCTTCGGTGGAACTTCGGCGGTGCGTCCTTTGCTTGCTCTGAGTATTCGGCGGCGAGTCCTTCAGTGCTGCTGAGCACCTGGAGCGAGTGAAGGACCCCACGCCGAACTGCCATCGAAGACTCGGAGCACTGTCCAGTGAGTACAAACCCCACATGTTTTTTTAGTATATTGTTGTTTTTTTTAGTCATCCCTGCCAGGGGCCTTCAAAACTGTTCGAACTGGGCCCCGCACTTCCTAAAGCTGGCCCTGGCTGCAGGGAATACATCACATCTCTCTATGTGAGGCAGATGCATGTATATCTATCATTCTCTGTAGAGATAGAAAGATAGTCATGTATCTTTGTTTGCTATTTTTCTCACTGTCTCTGATACTATGGGATAGTATTAAAATGGAAAAAAGTCAATGATGTTTATGAAGGAGATTAGAGAGATACAATGTCAGACAGTAAACAGTCAGTATGAAAGTTTTAGAGTTCACTTAAGTAGCTGAAAGCTAAGAAATAAAAAGGATGACACAAGATGACAAAGCGCCAGGTTTAATTTTTAAAGCAAATTTTACTTTCCATTTTTGTACTGCTGCCCAGGCAACTTTCCGTCTATGCAAAGCCCTTCCCTTGTATGGTGACAATGAATACACAATGTCAAGTAACAGACAGACTGAAACAATGTTATTGTCAGCTTTTGCCTTTTGTCCCCGCTCCCCACAGCCGGAGCCCCGCAACCCCATGGCTCTACTCTCACAGCCGGAGCCCCGGAACCCCGCAGCCCCGCTTTCCGGGCCGAACACTGAAAAAGCTGTTCTCGCCCACACACAATCTCTGAACTTCATCGCGGCCACCTTGACCAAGAACAGCTTACAGCCCTTTGCTCACAGCTAACCCTCTCCTAGGTCATGTGGCCTCATGCACCTAGTCACGAAACTCCACTTTTGTTGCTTTCAAAATGGCTGCAGTTCGCATAGGCTCCAAACCACCAGCCCATGAAAATCATGGTAATAGTTCCTACCAAGATCATATCTTTCCTACTATGGCGGACAAATGCATGCCAGCTATGCAAGGACTTCCCCTCTCTCCCTTCCTCACCACACAGGCCTATTAGTACAGATGCAGCCTCATTCAGCTGGGGAGCCCACATGGACTTTATGCTGTGTGGCTAAAACTGGACATCCCGAGAGTCCAGGAGGCACGTTTTATCTAGCCGTCTAGGTGAAGTAAACCACCAGAGAGAAGAGGGAACTAATCGTCACCTTACTTGACGTCTGTCATTAACGTATCAGTGAGCTTTCAAAACAGCTTGTCTGCAGCACCTTCTTCCGTTATTAAAGTTGAGCCTGACACTGGCTCGTTGCTCTTTGAGCAAGAATCCCTGCCACTTTGGGCACTTAAATACCAGCATCAGCCACCGGTAGACTCATGAAACCTCTGCTCAGCTGCTGCCTATCCATGTAGGTGCTAAAACAAGCTTGGCACCTACATTTTTGAAGTAAATTTCTCTAGAGGCCTTGGGTTCTGCCTGTGCTGTGCACTGCAGCCCCACCCCCACCCCCCAATACTTGATGCTTAAGCCACAGAATCATGCACAAACCCGGGGAAAGGAGGCATTTCTCATCCTAATTTGCTTGTGGGTCCCAAGCCAGTAAGGGGCTCCAGTTTCATCTACCAGAATGGGTCCCAGAAGACTAGCTCACACAAAGGGACAACGGGAGGGGCTCTTCCTCATTGATTTGCTTTGGTCCAAATCATAAAAAGTAATTTTTAAGCGCTTTGTAGATCCATGAAGAAATTTGGATTGACAGCAGGGCTGGGGGGGTGAAAAAAATGAGAGATTTCGCAAGCATGCTTTTTGTATGTCTTCGCTCAAAAAGAGAACATGATGTTAGCTTTTTGCAAACAAGAACGACTCTCTGAAACCATAGTTAACTAGAAAATCAATTTTTAGAAGAAAATTAGTCACACTCATAGGAGCAAAACATTATACGTTTATTTTAAAATGCCTTGTCAATGAGAAAGCATTTCCCACCCTACTGCCCACCCTAGGATTAGGGTTCATATGGCTAGAGTGACCCGACCATTAGTTAGGATGATTAGCATAGGCCAATTGGGATTAAATTTATTGTGCCAATGGGTAGAGCTCTCCACCCTCGGCTTAGGGTTATTATGGCTAGTTCTCTCTGACATAGCCACACACATAATTGGAACCTGTGAGGCCAGCAGCCTGACCCCACTGCTGCAGCCCCCTGCAGGGCCTAGTTCTACCTTGCGGATGGGGTGAGGGAGGGAGTGGGGGAATCAAGAAACACATACACACACACACACATATACACATACATTGAGGAAGGGAGAGGAGCCACCTGTGAGGAGATTCCGAGAAGATGAATACCCTGGCACACACGGTTTGAACACGTGAGACCTGCAGCCTGACCCCTCTGCTCTTACCCCTTGACCTAGGCCTGCAGGGTCTAATTCTAAGTGGCTGAGAGGCAGAGCCATATTGACTTATTGTGGGCCTGATGCCAAACATATTTGTGGGCCCCACTGGGGAATGATTCTAAAAGAGGCCGGGGGTAAAAGCACAGTGGGACAGAAGCTAAGCCTGGTTTCTGGAACACAGGAGGGATCGAAGTAAAGTGCTAGTGCAGCAGGCTGTGGAGAGGGTAAACAGGATCTCTCTTGTACCTGCCCCTGCCCACATAAAGAACAGATACCTACATGGTTCAAGCCTATTCTTTTTGTCTATCTCTGCACTGAGCTGCCCCTCCCCCGACAACAGCAGGACAGTTTCTCTTCCAGCTCCCTGGGGTACGTGTTAGGAGTGGGAGAAGCGGAGGCTAATGTGGTTATTCCTATAACCAGACATTTAGTTTCCAGTCAGCACTGCTAACTGGACACTCAGGTCCTGTTTTCTACTGGAGTTTCCAGTCTAAAACTGGTTACCTAGCAACAGGGCTGCCAGAAAAGCCTGAATGACTACAGTGGCATCTAATCTTATGTGGGGGTTAGGTTCTAAGGTCAACGCATCAGAGGAAAATTAAGTATAGTGAAAATTACCACAAATTACAGCATACACAGTATACACTAGAACAGGGGTCCGCAACCCATGACACATGCGCCAAAGGTGGCACAGGAGCTGATTTTTTTGTTTTTTTAATGGCAGGCTGCGGGTTCCAGCCACTGCTGAGCCTGCTGTCAGCCTGGGGTTCCTTTCACTCAGATGCCAGCTGGGCTCCGCTCAGCCTACTGCATTTCAGGCAGGCCAGCTGGAGGCTGAGCGGGGTTGGTATCAGAGTCCCTGGCTGACAAGGGCCTGGAAGCTGGAATCTCAGATTGTCAGTGAGCTGAGCAGGGCTGGGGGCTGGGACCCTGGCTGACAGGAGCTGGCCCACTGATGGCCCTGGTCAGCCCACTGCCAGCTAAGTGAACAGAGCCCCAGGTGGGAGGCAGGCTCAGCGGCAGCCAGGACCTGCAGCCTGCCAATCAAAAGAAATTGGCCTGCGTGCCACCTTTGCATTGAAGACACTTAATCTAATGTGTATTGTACTTTCTGGTAATTTTCACCATCTGCGATTTTCCTCTTACACGGTGACTTGTCCATATTGCTAAGAGGGAATACTTGGGGTAGAGGGACACAGGGGCCCAGAGCTCTCTGATTAAGCAGAGCGTGAGCCCAAAGGCCAGTATGCTACCCGGTCAAATGGCAGCGATTGTGGAGCAGGGGTGGGGGTAGGAGAAAGCAGATTCCACATAACGCTAGCTAAAATCCATGAGGTGTGGGAAGGTTGGGAAAGTGTTTTGACTGTGGGTAAAAGAACACCTCCTTGCTGATCTGCTTCTTGGTAGTGATTCTTTCTGTGTAGCTCAGATAAAAATATTTGCCTGCAGCTGGAATGAATTTTATGCTGAGACCCGCCCCCCGCTGAGGAAAAGGTCTCAGGAAGAGCTGAGAGAATGGGAGAGAGAACCTCCTTTATGCTTCTAGATTAGTGGAAAGCCACATACTTTCAGGTGGGAAAGTGGTTGAGACCAATTCTTGCACTGCAGCTGGAGGCAAGATCACATATGAAAGGATGAGATTGTAATGCCTTCCCTATGCTCTTTCTCTGCACAGTAGTTACTTGTGCTAGAATAAGGCCTGCAGTAATCCATAGTTACTTGAGAAATCCAGTTTGATGAGAAATTGGATCTCATTGTTGGCACACACAGCGAAGCAATACAGAATGCTATTACTTAGATATGCTTTTCCAATGAAAACGAACCGTGTTGATTTGTGTCTCGTAAAGGGAAAAAACACAACTTGTTCCTGAAAAATCTCTCTTTATTCTGAAAAGACGGTGTTCTGTAGCAATAGAGTTTCCTGCTGCGCTTGAGACAAAACCCTTACGTTTCAGAAGAAAACTGTATTCTTTCCAGTGACTGCGTTTTCCTCTACGCTTTCTCTCTGCACAATACTTACTTGTACTAGAAAAAGGACCTCCCTAATCCATAGTTACTTGAAAAAATAGAGTTTGGCAAGCAACTGGGTCTCATTGTTAGAACTCTCATCTAAGCAAAACATACTGCTATTACTTAGTAATGCTTTCCACTGAACACTAATGCGGTTGACTTGTTTATCCTAAAGGAAAAACAACTTGTTCAGGAAATAAACGCTTTTCTCTGAAGAAACCAAAAAAACGTGTTCTCTAGCAATAAAGTTTTCTGCTGCTCTTGATACCAAAAGTTTCTCAAAAAGTATTCTTTCCCGTTACTACGTTTTCCCCGGACTTCCTCCCTGCCCAATAATTTCTCGTGCTAAGAAAAGGATCTCAGCAATCATCAGTTACTTGAAAACTCGAAAGTTTGGGGACAAAATGGGTCTGATTGTTAGTGCCGACGTACAAAAACAACTGAGAGAGATTTGTCGGGGATCTTAAGGCATGACAAGTCTCTCTGTTAGCAAGAGTTAGGCTAACTGTAAGCCTAATAAAACGAGATTTATAGAAGCGAGGATCGTGTGAAGCGAGTGGAAAAGAACTGTGTGAGAAGTTGTTTTTCAACCTTGTGTAGCTAATACCAAACGTAGACTGGAGTCTTTTCAGTGAGAAAAACAAAATATCAGGATGACCTACGTGTAAACAAAATGTTGCTTAGTATTGTCTGTAAGAAAAGCAGAAGTGCTTGCTGTAACTGTTTACCTGTTGAGAGACTTGTCTAGGAAGGGGAGACCCTATGGCCTAGTGCACGCTCTCCCTGTTGTAGCTGTTAAAGAGAATGAAGTAGCTGACTCTGCTGCACCCAAACAAAAAGCCAGAACTGAGTTTTTCTCCGACATTAGAACAGTCATCTGGGCAAAGCATAATGCTATCATACTTTCCATTGACCACTAATAATGTTGATTACATTCTTCTAGGGAAACACAGCTTTTTCAAGAAAAAGATCACTTTTCTCTGAAAAGACGGTGTTCTGGAGCAATAAACTTTCCTGACGCTCATGACACCAAAACGTCTGTTTCGGATGAAATCTCTGCACCTTTCCGTGAACACGTTTTAGTCTATGCTTTCTCTCTCTACACAGCAGTTTCTTGTGCCAAAAAAGACTTCCGTCATCCAAAGTTGCTTGAAAAATCAAGATTGAGGCTAAACGGGGTCTCGGTTTCGGAACATTCATCTAAGCCAAACGTGCCGTTATTGCCTAGAAATGCATTTCCATTGAGCACTAATAATGTTGACTTTGTTCTTCTAGGGAAAAACAACTTGTTCAGGAAAAAGATCACTTTTCTCTGAAAAGACGGTGTTCTGGAGCAATAAACTTTCCTGACGCTCATGATACCAAAATGTCTGTTTCGGAAGAAATCTCTGCGCCTGTCACAGCGAATACGTTTGATTCGGTGCTTTCTCTCTGCACAGGAATTTCATGTTCTGTTGAAAAAGAAAAAGAAGCTTGTTAAATGCTAGTTACATGGAAAAATCCTCTTTGGGGAGAAAAACACTGCTCTGAGCAAAAGGTAATGTTATTACTTAGAAATACTTCTCCGTTGACCGCTAATAATGTTGAATTTGTTCTTCAAGTGAAAAACAACTTGTTTAGGGGGAAATAGCTCTTTTTTTTCTCCATAAACAAGGTGTTCTGTAGCAAAACAATTGCCTGCTGCTCTTGAAAACCTGGTTGTAGCCCATTCTTCCTCTCTCTCTCTCTGCACTGAGCTGCCCCTCCTCCCACAGCAGTAGGACAGGTTCTCTTCCAGCCCCCTGGGGCGGGAGTTAGGAGTGGAAGAAACGGAGGCTAATGTGCTTATTCCTATAACCAGACGTTTAAATTCCAGTCAGCACTGCTAACTGGACACTCAGGTCCCGTTTTCTACTGGAGTTTCCAGTCTTAAACTGGATACATGGCAACAGGGCTGCCGGAAAAGACTGACTGAATACAGTGGCGTCACATCTTAGGGGGGAGGGGGGCATTAGGTTCTCAGGTCAGTACGTAAGAGGAAAATTATGTATAGTGAAAATTACCATAAACTACAGCACACACAGTATACGCTAGAACAGGGGTCCTCAAACCATGGCACACGCGCCAAAGGTGGCAGAGGAGCTGCTGTTCTTGTTTTTTAATGGCAGGCTGCGGGTTCCAGCCACTGCTGAGGCTGCTGGCGGCCTGGGGTTCCTTTCACTCAGATGCCAGCTGGGGTCTCAGCTTGCTGCCGTTCACGCAGGCCAGCAGGAGGCTGAGCGGGGCTGGTGTCTGCGACCCTGTCTGGCAAGGGGCTGGCAGCTGGAATCCCAGATTGTCAGTGGGCTGAGCAGGGCTGGCGGCTGGGACCCTGGCTGGCAGGAGGCGGCCCACTGCTGGCCCTGGTCAGCCCACTGCCAGCTGAGTGAGCAGAACCCCAGGTGGGCAGCAGGCTCAGCGGCAGCCAGGACCCGCAGCCTGCCAAGCAAAAGAAATCGGCTTGCATGCCACCTTTGCGTTGAGGACCCTTATTCTAGTGCGTACTGTACGTGATGGTAATTTTCACCACCTGCGCTTTTCCTCTTCCGCGGTGACTTGTCCATATTGCTAACAGGGAACACTTGGGGGTAGAGGGACACAGGGGCCCAGAGCTCTCTGATTAAGCAGAGCGTGAGCCCAAAGGCCAGTATGCTACCCGGCCAAGTGGCAGCGATTGTGGCGCGGAGGTGGGGGTGGGGGTAGGAGAAAGCAGATTCCACGTACCACTAGCTAAAATCTATGTGGTGTGGGAAGGGTGGGAATGTGTTTTGACTGTGGGTAAAAGAACACCTCCTTGCTGATCTGCTTCTTGGTAGTGATTCTTTCTGTGTAGCTCAGATAAAAATATTTGCCTGCAGCTGGAATGAATTTTATGCTGAGACCCGCCCCCCGCTGAGGAAAAGGTCTCAGGAAGAGCTGAGAGAATGGGAGAGAGAACCTCCTTTATGCTTCTAGATTAGTGGAAAGCCACATACTTTCAGGTGGGAAAGTGGTTGAGACCAATTCTTGCACTGCAGCTGGAGGCAAGATCACATATGAAAGGATGAGATTGTAATGCCTTCCCTATGCTCTTTCTCTGCACAGTAGTTACTTGTGCTAGAATAAGGCCTGCAGTAATCCATAGTTACTTGAGAAATCCAGTTTGATGAGAAAGTGGATCTCATTGTTGGCACACACAGCGAAGCAATACAGAATGCTATTACTTAGATATGCTTTTCCAATGAAAACGAACCGTGTTGATTTGTGTCTCGTAAAGGGAAAAAACACAACTTGTTCCTGAAAAATCTCTCTTTATTCTGAAAAGACGGTGTTCTGTAGCAATAGAGTTTCCTGCTGCGCTTGAGACAAAACCCTTACGTTTCAGAAGAAAACTGTATTCTTTCCAGTGACTGCGTTTTCCTCTACGCTTTCTCTCTGCACAATACTTACTTGTACTAGAAAAAGGACCTCCCTAATCCATAGTTACTTGAAAAAATAGAGTTTGGCAAGCAACTGGGTCTCATTGTTAGAACTCTCATCTAAGCAAAACATACTGCTATTACTTAGTAATGCTTTCCACTGAACACTAATGCGGTTGACTTGTTTATCCTAAAGGAAAAACAACTTGTTCAGGAAATAAACGCTTTTCTCTGAAGAAACCAAAAAAACGTGTTCTCTAGCAATAAAGTTTTCTGCTGCTCTTGATACCAAAAGTTTCTCAAAAAGTATTCTTTCCCGTTACTACGTTTTCCCCGGACTTCCTCCCTGCCCAATAATTTCTCGTGCTAAGAAAAGGAGCTCAGCAATCATCAGTTACTTGAAAACTCGAAAGTTTGGGGAGAAAACAGGTCTGATTGTTAGTGCGGACGTACAGAAACAACTGAGAGGGATTTGTCGGGGATCTTAAGGCATGACAAGTCTCTCTGTTAGCAAGAGTTAGGCTAACTGTAAGCCTAATAAAACGAGATTTATAGAAGCGAGGATCGTGTGAAGCGAGTGGAAAAGAACTGTGTGAGAAGTTGTTTTTCAACCTTGTGTAGCTAATACCAAACGTAGACTGGAGTCTTTTCAGTGAGAAAAACAAAATATCAGGATGACCTACGTGTAAACAAAATGTTGCTTAGTATTGTCTGTAAGAAAAGCAGAAGTGCTTGCTGTAACTGTTTACCTGTTGAGAGACTTGTCTAGGAAGGGGAGACCCTATGGCCTAGTGCACGCTCTCCCTGTTGTAGCTGTTAAAGAGAATGAAGTAGCTGACTCTGCTGCACCCAAACAAAAAGCCAGAACTGAGTTTTTCTCTGACATTAGAACAGTCATCTGGGCAAAGTATAATGCTATCATACTTTCCACTGACCACTAATAATGTTGATTATGTTCTTCTAGGGAAACACAGCTTTTTCAAGAAAAAGATCACTTTTCTCTGAAAAGACGGTGTTCTGGAGCAATAAACTTTCCTGACGCTCATGACACCAAAACGTCTGTTTCGGAAGAAATCTCTGCACCTGTCACAGCGAATACGTTTGATTCTGTGCTTGCTCTCTGCACAAGAATTTCATGATCTCTTGAAAAAGAAAAAGAAGCTATTTACATGGCAAATCCTTTTTGGGGAGAAAAATGATCAACTTTGGTCTCTAAAAATCTTTTTTTTCACCTTATAAGAAATTGATTTCTCATCAAAAGAAAGTCTTTAAAGTAATTCTTGTGCCTCTGGAAAGCCAATGGAAAAGCGGTTTCATTTGAAGGAATACAAAATTTTCACTGAAATCGACTCTTTTTGAGCAAAATAATCACTACTTTAACATCTCAATAACAGCTTTTGAAATGAAAAAGAAATATTTTCTTCCAAATTTGGTGCTGTCTTAGAACTAATTTTCAACTGTATTATTTCTCTTTGGAAAAATATTTTTCAATGGAAAAATGAATGTTTTACTAATAAGCTTCGTGAAAAGAGTGGTTGTAGGGATTACGTCACATCTCTCTATGTGAGACAGATGCATGTATATCTATCATTCACTGTTGAGATAGAAAGATAGTCATGTACTTTTATTTGCTATTTTTCTCACTGTCTCTGATACTATGACATAGTATTAAAATGGCAAAAAGTCAATGATGGTTATGAAGGAGATTAGAGAGGTCAATGTCAGCTAATAAAGTTTTAAAGTTCACTTAAATAGCTGAAAGCTAAGGAATAAAAATAATGACACAAGATGACAAAGCGCCAGGTTTTTTTAAAGCAAATTTTACTTACTATTTTGTACTGCTGCCCAGGCAAATTTCCATCTATGCAGAGCCCTTCCCTTGTATGGTGACAATGAATACATGATGTCAAGTAACACAGAGACTGAAAAAATGTTAATGTCAGCTTTTCTGTTTCCCCCCCTGCCCCCCGCTGGAGTCCCGCAACCCCTCAGTCCCTCTCTCTGGGCCAGAGCCCCGCAACCCCACGGTCCTGCTCCCCTGGCCGAGCACGGCAAGTCCCGTGGCCCTGATACCCCGGCCAGAGCCACGCATCTCCACAGCCCTGCTTGCCTGGACTTAGCCCCGCAACAGCGTGGTTGAGCTCCCCAGACAGGAGCCCTTGGACCCCGCCATCCTGGCCAGAGCACCCAACCCCACAGTCCTGATGCCCCGGCCGAGAGCGGCAAGTCCCGCAGCCCCGCTACCCCAGCCAGAACCCTGCAACCGCACAGTCTTGGCCTCCCTGACGAAGCCCCCGCAACCCTGCGGTTCCGTTCTCCCGGCAGGAGTCCCTCAACCCCGTGGCCCCAGACCCCCGCTCGAGAGTAGCAAGTGCAAGTGCCCCGGTTCCGCTGCCAGAGACCCGCAACCCCGCGGTCTTGCTACCACCACCTAAGCAGGAAATCCAGAGAGTACATGACCCATGAATCAGGCCAGCACTGGCTAAAGCCAGCCCTGTCCCCGCCCTAGGGTTAGGGTTCCTATGGGTATAGCTCACCGTCTCAGACTTAGGGTTCCTGTGGAAAGTCCACTTGGTGATAAGATTCAGTCTCCTAGCTGTAGGCTTCTTGGCATTAGTCTTGTGTTTCTATGCTTAGCGCTTTGCGCCCTAGGGATGGAGTTCCTATGGGTAGGCCACTTATAGATAGGCTTAAGGTTTCTCTGGGTAGGGTTCCCCACTGTAGGGATAGGTTTTCTAGGGCCAGGGCTCCCCACGGTCGGGTTATGCACAAAAGCCTTTATTCCAGGGACTATGGTTAAGGTTCCTAGAGGTAGTGCAGCCCGTTCCAGGCTTAGAGTTACTATGGTTCGGTCACTTGGTGTTAGAGTTATGGCTCCTATGGATAGGGTTTCCCGGCCTGCCCTCGGTTTAGAATGCCTAGGAAATGGATCTCTTCCTTAAGGGTTGGGTTCCTATAGGTAGGCCACTTAGTGTTAGGGTACATTGCTTTCCGATTAGGATTCCTGTAGTTAGGGATCCCAGCCCTAGGGTTAGGTTTGCTATGGGAGGGTTCCCTGTGTTAGGATTTGAGTTTCGAGGGGTAAGCTACATGGAAATAAGGTTAGGGTTCCTAAGGAATGGCCACTTGGAAATAGAGTGGGTAGGGCTCCCGGCCCTAGGATTAGTGTTCCTATGTGAAGAGATTCCTACTTTACAGTTAGAGTTCCTATTGGAGGGCCAGTTGGAGAGAAGATTAGGATTCTTATGTGTAGGCCACTTGGAATTAATGTTAGGATTCCTATAGTTGGGGGCTCCCCATCCCAGGGTGACTGTTCCTAGGGGTTACCCCCTTGGAGGTAGGGTTTGTGTTTGCATCGGTTAACCTGTTGGAGTTGGGCTTAGGGTTCCAATGGGTAGGCCAGTTAGCATTAGAGTTCCAGTTCCAAGGGATAGGCCACTGGGAGTCAGTTACAGTTTTGATGGGTAGAGCTCCCCAACATTGGGTTAGGGACCCTATGTAAAGGTCTGCCCACCATAGAGTTAGGATTGGACTGGGTAGCATGCCCTGATCTTTGATAAGGATTTTTAGCATAGGCCTTTTGGAATTAGATTTATAGAGCTTTCCACCTTCAGATTAAGATTATTATGACTAGACTCTCTGAAATAGCCCCACATAAGATTTAAACCCATAAGCCAACACCATGACCACCCCCCAGCCCCGCAATGCTGCGACATCTTCATCTATGCATGAGCTGCAGGGCATAGTTTTACCTGGCAGAAGGTGGGGGCATGCTGTGATGGAGTAGGAACTGTCTGCACAGTGAATGGGAGGGCAGGGGATAACTTTAGTTGATGAACAGTAGCTGAGCCTGTAACCTGAGCCAGGCAGGGGGGAGGGGGTGAGGTCAACACCTTTGCCCGGGAAGCTGGACAAAGGCAGGGAGCCTGCTGGAGAGGGTTTGGTTAGTTTTGGTTTTGGGCTGTGGGGGTGCAGCGCAGGGAATCCCAAGCTGGGAACTAAGTTCCCTGAACCCTCAGAAGGACCTGATTGAGGTGTCCTGGTTGTGCCCACAAGCTCTGCTGTAGCCTGTGTTCCTATTGTCCAATAAACCTTCTGTTTTACTGGCTGGCTGAGAGTCCCTGTGAGTCCCAGAAAGAGGGGTGCAGGGACTGACTTCCGCATACTCTGTGACAACTGGTGGCACAGGTGGGATCTCCTGCACCTCGTGGATGGTGCTTCCTGCAGTAAGAGACTGGGGAGCAGAAAAATGAAGAGGGACTGACGGGAACCAGGTGAGCTGAAGAGACAGAGAGAGATGGTTTCAGGGGGCTATTAACCCCTGCGATTATGTGACCAGAGAGAAGGACTTTGCAGTAACAGGGTCTCCAGGGGCATTGCAGGAGCTGTCCCAGGGGTGGAGGAGTCTGCAGCTCAACCTGGCAGAGAGCTAGTGACCTGAATAAGGGCTGGGGCACTAGGTGTCCCCCTGGAACCTGTGGGAAGCTGAGCGCACAGATCAGCGAGTGGCCAGAAGGAAGATGTATGCTAAATGCCTTAAGAAAGACCTGGTGGAGCTGTGCAGGCAGAGGGGGCTGTGCATTGGGAAGTCTATCAAAAAACATCTTATTGCCCAGCAGGAGGAGAAGGATTGCTTGGGTGAACCAAGCTGTGTCCGTGAGGGAAGCCGCCCAGCGGATGCAGCAAGGGCCCCGGGGCCTGACACAGCTGGGAGGGGCCAGATTGCTGCCGAGAACACCCTGAGACCCTGTGTACCTATACCTAGGGGAGGGCCTGGGGGAAGTCCAGTGAATACCGAGGGCACCCTGACCCAGACGGCCAGCAGGGGATCATCCCGGCAGAGCTCCCCATCCCTGGAACAGCTGCAGATGGAACATGACAGGGAGCCGAGATGGGAAGAGCTCGAGTTAAGGAGGCAAGAACTGAAGGAACGGGAGAACCAGCGTAAGCATGAGGAGAATCAGGGTAAACATGAGGAGAATCAGTGCCAGCATGAGCTGGAACTGGCCCGACTGAGAAGCAGTGGGGCCACGGCTGCAGTCAGTGGCGGGGGGGGCAAGCCTACAAAGAGCTTTGTTAAGTGCTTCCTGGCCCGTTTTAAGGAGGGGGAGGACATAGGTACCTTCCTGATGGCCTTTGAAAATCCCTGCGAGCTGCACAATGTTGACCCTGCAGACAGGATCCCATTTCTCACCCCCACTTACTGGACTCCACAGCCATGGAGTTGTACAGCCGAAAGAAAGGAGCAGAAGCAGGGGACTACAAACTGTTCAAAAAGGCCCTGCTCCATGAGTTTGGGCTGACTCCTGAGATGTACCAGAAAAGGTTCCGGAGACAGTGTAAAACCCGTGAGGTCACACACCTACAACTGGTCAACTGGCCAAAGGGGTATACCTGCAAGTGGACAGCTAAGGCCCAAACTAAAAAGGACCTGCTTGACCTAATCATACTGGAACACCTGTATGAGCAGCGCCCGTCCAACATGAGGTAATGGTTGATGGACCAGAAGCCAGAGAACCTGCAGCACGCAGACCAGCTGGCTGACCAATTTGTGAAGAGTTGGGCAGGGGATAACAGGGAGGAGTCTCGAAGGAGCAGGTCTACCTCAAAGCAGAGAGAAAGTTACCATGGGACCTCCCAGTGGAGGCCTCTGGAGAACCCCCACCAAAGGGGAACATCCAGCATCAGGTCCATCCGACCGAGTTGAGGGGACCCATGGGATATGGGCTGCTATCACTGTGGCCAATGAGGCCACATATGGGCCCAATGCCCCAAACTCAGGGACAGACTGAGCAGACCCAACCCACAGAGGGTTGACTGGTTAAAGGCCCAGTCGGATGAGAGGCAACGTTCACAGGAAAGGAGGGGCTGGTAACATAGCACCTGTGAAGGAGGGAAAAGATCCCCATGTCAGCTCCTCTGGCGGGTTTTTGGTTTACAGAGTGGAAGCAGGGGTGCATCTCCAGAGAGAGTGCCTTGTTCCCCTGGAGGAGATGGGAAGAAGATCACTGGGTACTGGGAAACGGGCACAGAGGTGACGCTGGTCCGGCCTGAGGTGGTGGCCTCAGATCGGATGGTGCCCAACACCTACCTGACCCTGATGGGCATGGGTGGGACCCCATTCAAAGTGTCCGTGGCGAGGGTACACCTGAAGTGGGGGGGCCAAGGAGGGCCCCAAGGATATGGGGGTACACCCACATTTGTCCCACGAGGAAAAACAAACTCCAGGCCACCTGGGAAGGGCCCTTCAAGCTTGTCAAGCAGCTAAATGAGGTAAACTATGTGGTACAGCTGTCGAACCGGGCATACAACCGCTGGGTGTACCATGTGAATATGATGAAGCCATATTATGACATGGAAAATGTGATGTTGGCCATGTGTGGACATTGAGAGGAGCAGGGAGATGACCCTTTAGTGGCTCTATTCCCTGGGACAAAAGCTGGTTCCCCCCTGGAGGCAATTCCCCTCTCTGATCAGCTGACCCCGGCCCAGCACGCTGAGATCAGAGGGGTGCTGCATCTGTACCGACAACTGTTTCCCAACCAGCCTGGATGCACTAATTTGGCTGTCCACTGGGTGGAGACAGGATCGCTTAATTACCAGCTTGGATCTGATAGCGCTGCCACGAGACAGGAATTACAGAGCCTGTCTCACTCTGGTCTCCCCAAAATCTTCCCTGGGGGAACCCAACACTCAGATGCCCTGAGTCTCACAACAAAGGGAATTAACCCACTTCCCTCCCCCTCCTTACCTCCCAGAATTGTTCTGCCTGGGTCCACTAGGAGATTTCTCCTGCTTCAGGTCCTTGAAACACAAAACCCAGAGAGGATAAGTGTTCTCTTCCCCCTCACCCAGAGGCTAATGCAGATTCAAACCTAGTCAATCTAACACCAAGAGATTTCTCCGTCCGTTCGTTCCTGAGCTCTTAACCAGGAGACAAACTCAAACAGGTTTTTAAAAGAAAGCTTTATACTAAAAAGAAGAAAAAGACATAAAATGTTCGCTGTATCAGGTTGACAATATTACAGTGGTACTTGCTTAAAAGATAAAATGAATAAAGCAGCCTTACTCAAAAGTATACGCAATTTAAAACATTCCAGCAAACTACACACATGTAAATACAAAAACAGTATAAAAACCTATTGTCTTCTACCTTTTGTACTTACACTTGGAAACAGAAGATTAGAAAAGCCTGGAGATAGAAATCACTCTCATAGCCGAGAGAGCACAGACCAGAGACAGAGACAAAAGACACACACTCCAAAACTTCCCTCCCTGAGCTTTGAAAAATCCGGTTTCCTGATTGGTCCTCTGGTGTTTGGTTCCCTTTGTTAACCCTTTACAGGTAGAAGAAACATTAACCCATAGCTATCTATTTATGACAATCGCACCTGCCCATAATATGCTCCTCTTTCAGAGTCATTGGGAAAACTGCTCAGGACCTAGAAAGAGAGGTCAGCGCCAAGCTGGCTTTAGGGGTGATCCAGCCATCTTCCAGCCCTTGGGCCTTGCCAGTGGTGTTGGTCCCCAAAAGGGATGGGTCCATCCGGTTCTGTGTGGACTATCGAAAGCTCAATGCCATCACCGTATCTGATGCCTACCCCATGCTCAGGCCTGACGAGCTCCTAGACAAGGTGGGAGGTGCTTGGTATCTCACCACCATGGATCTTACAAAGGGCTACTGGGAAGTGTCGCTGGATGCAAATGCCAGGCTGAAATCGGCCTTTATCAACCCTCTGGGACTCTATGAGTTTCTGACCCTGCCTTTCAGCCTCAAGGGAGCGCCGGCCACCTTCCACCACCTGGTGGATCAGCTACTGAGGGGGATGGAGAGTTTTGCCATGGTGTATATTAACAACATCTGCGTCTTTAGCCAGACCTGGGAGGATCACATGTCCCAGGTCAGACAAGTGCTGGACCGACTCCGAGAGGCTGGGTTAACTATAAAGGCTGAGAAGTGCAAGGTGGGGATGGCTGAAGTATCTTATCTGGGCCATCTGGTTGGGAGTGGCTGCTCACCGTCCACACCGACCACTCTCCCTTGACCTGGCTGCACTAGATGAAAGGAGCCAAGGCCAAGCTCCTGAGGTGGAGCCTGCTCCTGCAGGATTATGACATGGACGTAGTCCATGTGAAGGGAAGTGCCAACCTGATAGCGGATGCATTGTCGTGGAGACGGGGCCCTGGGGAGCCAACGCTATCAGGGCACAGCCTCATTATAACACCACTGTTCAGTGCGTGATGAGCCTTCCAAAGATATCCAACATGTAGACAACAAAACCTGCCCAGCCTCACAAGAACAAAGGACGCTGGCCTAGATAGCAGGAATAGGATCTTTTGGACGCTCGAGTGAGTCACCTCTTTCCTTGGGTCAGTTCAGGACTGCGAGGAGGTAATGCTCACCTGACTCTGAAAGGTGGGAAGAAAGAACATGATAAGTGGGAGAGACGTTTGCCATTCTCTTCCTCGCTCTTCCACCTCCAACTACAGACATCATCACCAAGCGACTGAAGTGCTGATCAAAAGGCGGAAAGCCTGACTGAAGGCCAACCAGCCAGCCTCTGGTGAGAAACTGCAAAGTTTGGTAAGGCAATGACAATTTAGCATGCATTTTGCTTTTATTTCAGTTGACCAAGTCTGTCTTACGCTTTGACTTAGAATCACTTAAACTTTATCTTTGTAGTTAATAAAGCTGTTTGTTTAGTCTACCTGAAGAAGCTGGTTTGGTCTGAGGCGTGTCAGAGGCTCCCCTGGGGATAAGAAGTCTGGTACATATCAATGTCATCGTTAACAGCAAACCCATATAAGCTTGCAGCATCCAGCGGGCATAACTGGACACTGCACGAAGGAGGTTCCCAGGTGCATCCCTGGGGCCGGAGGTAGTAGTAGCTCTTGACCTCACGGTCTCATTATCATCCCTTGCCTCAACAACTGGCTCTTTGTCATCAAGTCCTGCCAGGAAGCTCATGCATCAACTTCTCTGATGCTGTACCTGCTCTTCTCACTGTGAGTTGGCATGAACACTGAAAAAGCCGTTCTCACCCGTACACAATCTTGAACTTCATCGCGGCCACCTTGACCAGAACAGGGTGCAGCCCTTCACTCACACCCAACCCTCAAGTATTGGGCAGACATGTCTGCCTCTCCAAGGTCATATGGCCTCATGGATCTAGTCACAAGACTCCACTTTTGTTGCTTCAAAAGTGGCTGCAGTTAGCATAGGCTCCAAACCACCAGCCCATGAAGCTCATGGTAATAGTTCCTACCAAGTTTGTCTCTTTCCTACTATGGTGGACAAATGCATGCCAGCTCTGCAAGGACTTCCCCTCTCTGGCTTCCTCATCACACAGGCCTATTAGATGCAGCCTCATTCAGCTGGGGAATTCACATGGACTTTGTGCTGTGTAGCTGATACTGGACATGGCAAGAGTCCAGGAGGCACATTTTTTCTAGCCGTCTAGGTGAAGTAAACCACCAGAGCCAGGAGGGGACTAATCGTCACCTTACTTGACATCTGTCATTAAAGTATCACTGACCTTTCTAAACAGCTTGTCTTGTAGCGTCTTCTTCCATTATTAAGGTCGAGCCTGATGCCGGTTTGTTGCTCCTTGAGCAAGAGTCACTGCTACTTTGGGCACTTAAATACTAGCATCAGCCACTGGTAGACTCATGAAACCTCTGTTCAGCTGCTGCCTATCTGCATAGGTGCTAAAACTCGCTTGGCACCTATATTTTTGAAATAAATTTACCTAGAGGCCTACAGTTCTGCCTGTGCTGTGCACTGAAGCCCCACCCCTCCAGTATTTGATGCTTAAGCAGCAGAATCATGCACAAATCCAGGGAAAGGAGGCATTTCTCTCCCTAATTTGCTTGTTGGTCCCGAACCAGTAAGGGGCTCAGATTTCACATACCAGATTGGGTTCCAAAAGACTAGCTCACACAAATGGACAAGGGGAGGGGATCTTCCTCATCAGTTTGCTTTGGTCCAAATCATAAAAAAGTAGTGTTTTGTATGTCCATGAAGAAATTTGGATTCAAAACTGGGGGTGAAAAAATGAGAGGTTTTGCAAGCATGTTTTTCGTATGGCTTTGCTCAAAAAGAGAACATGTTGTTTGCTTTTTGCAAACAAGAATGAATCTCTGAAATCATAGTTAACTAGAAAAATATTTTTTTAGAAGAAAACGAGTCACACTCATAGGAGCAAAAAATAGTCCGTTTACTTTAAAATGCCTTGGTAATGAGAAAGCGTTCCCCACCCTACTGCCCACCCTTGGGTTAGGGTTCATATGGGTAGAGTGTCCCGACCTTTGGTTAGGGTGTCTAGCATAGGCCACTTGGAATTAAATTTATTGTGCCAATGGGTAGAGCACTCCCCCTTGGATTAGGATTATTATGGCTAGCTCTCTCTGACATAGCCATATGGTATAATTGGAACCTGTGAGGCCAGCAGCCTACCCCACTGCTGCGACCCCTGCAGAGCCTAGTTCTACTTGTCAATGGGGGGAGGGAGGGAGGAAGTGGGGGGTCAAGCAACACGTACACACACATATACTGAGGAACGGAGACGAGCCACCCGTGAGGAGATTCTGAGAAGATAAATACTCTGGTACACATGCTTTGAACACGTGAGGCCTGCAGCCTGACCCCTCTGCTCTTACACCTTGACCTAGGCCTGCAGAGTCTAAGTCTAACTGGCTGAGGGGCAGGGCCGGATTAACTTTTTGTGGGCCTGGTGCCAAACATATTTGTGGGCCCCACTGGGGAATGATTCTAAAAGGGGCCGGGGCTAAAAGCACAGTTGGGCAGGAGCTAGAGTTGGTCTCTGGAACATGGGAGGGGTCGGAGTAAACTGCATATGCAGCAGGGCTGGGGAGGGAGTAAACAGGATCTCTCCTGTACCTGCCCCTGCCCACATATAGAGCAGGTACCTACCTGGTTGTAGCCCATTCTTTTTGTCTCTCCCTGCACTGAGCTGCCCCTCCTCCCACAGCAGCAGGATAGGTTCCCTTCCAGCCCCCTGGGGTGGGTGTTAGGAGTGGGAGAAGCAGAGGCTAATGTAGTTATTCCTATAACCAGACATTTAGTTTCCAGTCCACACTGCTAAGTGGACATTCAGGTTCTGTTTTCTACTGGAGTTTCCAGTCTAAAGCTGGATACCGGGCAACAGGGCTGCCAGAAAAGCCTGAGTGAATACTGTGGAGTCACATCTTACATGGGGGTTAGGTTCTAAGGTCAGCGCGTAAGAGGAAAATTATGTATAGTGAAAGTTACCATAAACTACAGCATAGCAGTTGTTTTTCCCTAAGAGAACCAAGTGAACATTACACTGGTCTACAATTTTTGAGAAGTCATCTGCTTCATAGATAAAATGTGGTATTAATTATGTATTTTGATGTGCTGAATTCAAATATCACAATTAAAACAACTGATTGGCTACTGTTTCTAAGATATTTAAGTTTTTACATTTTATGTCTATGTATATTGTGTAGATAGTAGAGTTTTAATCATAAATTGTAAACCTAGGTCTTTTCATGTGTTTATGGTTGCTTTACATGATAATATTTCACCTGTCCTGTTTATGTAACACTTTAAAAATCAGCAAAAGGGTTATATAAATAAAATTTATTATGAAACAAAAGGCAAAAAACTATTATGTACATAGTTTAGTCCTATTCAGTGTCTACTCGGCGCTTCTTGGCTTGTCTCTTGTATTCATTAAATGGAGCATCTCTTGTCACTGTCCAGCAATAGTCTGCAAGCATTGATGGGCTCCATTTGCCCTGATAGCGTTTCTCCATTGTTGCAATGTCCTGGTGAAATCGCTCGCTGTGCTCGTCGCTCACTGCTCCGCAGTTCGGTGGAAAAAAATCTAGATGAGAGTGCAAAAAATGTATCTTTAGTGACATGTTGCAACCAAGGCTTTTGTATGCCTTGAGGAGGTTTTCCACCAACAACCTGTAGTTGTCTGCCTTGTTGTTTCCGAGAAAATTTATTGCCACTAACTGGAAGGCTTTCCATGCCGTCTTTTCCTTGCCACGCAGTGCATGGTCAAATGCATCATCTCGAAGAAGTTCACGAATCTGAGGACCAACAAAGACACCTTCCTTTATCTTAGCTTCACTTAACCTTGGAAATTTTCCACGGAGGTACTTGAAAGCTGCTTGTGTTTTGTCAATGGCCTTGACAAAGTTCTTCATCAGACCCAGCTTGATGTGTAAGGGTGGTAACAAAATCTTCCTTGATTCAACAAGTGGTGGATGCTGAACACTTTTCCTCCCAGGCTCCAATGACTGTCGGAGTGGCCAATCTTTCTTGATGTAGTGGGAATCTCTTGCACGACTATCCCATTCGCAGAGAAAACAGCAGTACTTTGTGTATCCAGTCTGCAGACCAAGCAAGAGAGCAACAACCTTCAAATCGCCACAAAGCTGCCACTGATGTTGGTCATAGTTTATGCACCTCAAAAGTTGTTTCATGTTGTCATAGGTTTCCTTCATATGGACTGCATGACCAACTGGAATTGATGGCAAAACATTGCCATTATGCAGAAAACAGCTTTAAGACTCGTCTTCGATGAATCAATGAACAATGAGCCCCTGTTTCTCCCCAAACTTCATTTTTTTCAAGTAACTATGGATTACTGAGGTCCTTTTTTTAGTACAAGAAACTACTGTGCAGAGACAGCGTAGGGGAAAACGTATTCACTGGACAGAATACTGATTTCATCTGATACATAATCATTTGTTATCAAGAGCAGCAGGAAACTTTATTGCTACAGAAGATCATCTTTTCAGAGAAAAAAGATATTTTTCATGAACAAGTTGTTTTTTCCTAGGAGAACCAAGTCAACAATATTAGTGTTCAATGGAAAAGCATTTCTAAGTGATAACGTTATGTGTTGCTTAGATGAGTTAGTCCAAAAATGAGACCCTATTTAACCTCAAACTTGATTTTTCAAGTAACTAAGGATAACCAAGTTCCTCTTTTTAGCACAAAAAACTACTGTGCTGAGAGGAAGTGTAGGAGAAAACATAGTCACTGGAAGGAATACAGATTTCATCCAAAACATAAGCTTTTGGTATCAAGAGCAGCAGGAAACTTTATTGGTACAAACCACCATCTTTTCATGGACAAGAGATATTTTTCCTGATAAAGTTGTTTTTTTCTCTAGGAGACCCAAGTCAACACTATTAGTTTTAATTGGGAAAACATTTCTAAGAAATAACATTATGTTTTGTTTAGATGAGAGTTCCAACAATGAGACCCAGTTTCTCCCCAAACTTGATTTTTTTGAAGTGACTATGGATTATCGAGGTATTTTTTGGTACAAGAAACTACTGTGCAGAGAAAAAGCGTAGGGCAGGCATTACAACCTCATCCCTTCCTTATGTGATATTGCCTCCAGCTGCAGTGCAAGAATTGGTCTCATTCACCCTCCCACCTGGAAGAATGTGGCTTTCCCCTATTCTAGAAGAATAAAGGAGATTCTCTCTCCCATTCTCCCAGCAGTTCCTGAGACCTTACCCTTTCCCTCAAGGGTCCCAACATAAAATTCATTCCAGCTGCAGGCAAATACTTTAACTTGAGCTACACAGAAAAAATCATTACTAAGAAGCAGATCAGCGAGGAGGTGTTCTATTTCCCACAGTCAGAACACTTTCCCAACCTTCCCACACCACATGGATTTTAGCTAGATGTATGCGGAATCTGCTTTCGCCTACCCCCCACAATCTCTGCCATTGGGTCAGGGAGCATACTGGTCCTTGGGCCCACGCTCTGCTTAATCAGAGAGATCTGGGAGATAGTGCTTGGGGTGTGCTACAGACCGCCGGGATCTGATTTGGATATGGATAGAGACCTTTTTAATGTTTTTAATGAAGTAAACACTAATGGGAATTGTGTGATTATGGGAGACTTTTTAACTTTCCAGATATAGACTGGAGGACAAGTGCTAGTATTAATAATAGGTTTCAGATTTTTCTGGATGTGATAGCAGATGGATTTCTTCACCAAGTAGTTGAAGAACCAACAAGAGGGGATGCCATTTTAGATTTGGTTTTGGTGAGTAGTGAGGACCTCATAGAAAAAATTGCTGTAGGGGACAACCTTGGTTCAGTGCTCCTGAGCTATTTAGTTGTCAACTAGGTTGCAGGATAAAATGATCTGTCTCGGGGTTTTTGTTTAAAGGGGCTACTTTTAAAGAATTAAGGACTTGTTAGGGAGTGGTTGGACTGAGAATTGTGATCTAAAGGCATGAGGGGCTGGAATTACTTCAAGTCAATTGCACTCCAAGACAAGGGAAAAAATATAAGCAGGAGTTGTAGCCGAAGCGGAGCGCAAGCATCTCAGAGAAGTGATTAGAAAAGCAGAGCCCAAGGGTGGACATAGTGGGATAGCAAGGAAAGCTACCTTTTGAGTCAGAACATTGTAGGGATAAAGTGCGAATAGGGTAAAAGGCCATGTAGTGTGCCTTGCAAAGGGAATTAAAACCAAGTAAAGGTTCTCTATAGCCTATATAAGAAGGAACCCAGAGAGGAGTGGGCCGCTAACACTGAGGTAGGGATGAGGTTAGGGTATCTGCTGGCCATAGTTAACCAACACTTTGCCTCAGTTTTAATTGGCTAATGAGGCGCGCAGGGTATGGTGGTATGACAATGGAATGAGGTCTGGAAGTCATATTTACACATCTGAGGTAGAGCCAACTTGACAGCACATGCGGAATCGGAAGGGCCCAGTAATCTTCATCCAGAATATGAACAGGAACTGGCACATGAATTACAGGCAAGCCTGATTTTTATTATCGGTAAACTCAGGGGTATGATACCCGTATGACTGGGACTTGCTACATAGTTCCTATTTTTAAGAAAGGGAAAAACGTGATCTGAGTAAACTATAGGGCCTGTTAAGTTTGACATCTGTAGACGTAGGTCTTGGAAAAATTTTTGAGAGAACGTAGTTAAGGACATTGAGGTCAATGGTAATTGGGACACATCACATGGTTTTACAAACGTCGATCGTGCCAACCACCTGCTCTTTCGTTGGAAGTAACAGATTTTTTTAGACAAAGAATGCAGTGGGATCTAACTTAACCTAGTTTCCAGTAAGGCACTTTGATTCATGGTTCAACATGGGGAATTATTAAGTTAATGGAAAAGATGGGCTCAATATGGATTGAGTGGATTAAGAGATTTGGTTACAAGGCGGAGACTACAATGGGTTTTGTCTGGAAAGTGGCCTGTCAGGCTGGGGGGGGGAGGAGGTTACTAGTGGAGTTCCTCAGGGACTCAGTTTTGGGAACCAATCTCATATAATCTTTTATTACTGACCTGGCACAAAAAGCCGTGGAATGTGGCTTACTTAAAGTTTGCGATGACACAAGTGGGGGTATTGCTAAACACGAGAAGGACTGATATCATCAGGACACTGACTTAACCTTGTAAACTGGAGTCATGTAATAGATGAAATTTACTATCAACAGTGCAAGGTATCATTAGGAGATGTCATAAACAGTAGTTAAGAGTATGCCCTATTTACCTGTCAAGCGGGTTAAGAAGTTCACTAGCCGTAGCTGCCCTGCCAGAGGAACCATGGAGGACAAGATGTTTCAAAAGGAAGGAGGGTTTTTTCCTTTATCTAGTTTTCAGTTTCAGCCGGAGTGACAAGATCAAGGAACTAGCTCTTATACAGAGCGGGAAGTTTTAGACAGGAATAAGCTGATTTATGGTTTATTTTTTTTTGTACTTGTCTTGGTGCAATTAAGGGAATATCACAGTGGTATCTGTGTTTAGTAGATTTTTGCCCGGGGACGTCCTCTGTTTTGGATCTTTGTCTGTGCGCGGCTGGTATGCTTTATCTGTCCCAGAGGATTTTCTTTTACCTTTTTTTCTTTAATTAACGCCTTTTCTTAATATCTGATTGCATTTTTCCTTGTTTTAATCCAAGGGGGTTGGATCTGGATCACAGGAGTTGGCGGGAAAGCGACGAGGGATGTTATTTCTTCTTGTTTTAAGATCCAAGGGGTTTGGATCTGTGTTCCTAGGAACTGGTGAAGTTTCAAAGGCTTGTGTGGAATGGTCCAGCCGCCGATCTAGTGATACATTGAGCTTACGCTTCTCATGCAGGTTCCCCCACATCTGTACCCTAACGTCGAGTGGGACGAACCTTGACATGGGAGCAGCGGTGAGGTGATTTCTTTAGAACAAAGCAGATTTTTTTTTTACCTTGAGATGTTGGGGAAGCAGTGAAGAGAAGTACCCTGACGGCCAAAACAGATAAGAGGTTCTACAAGGCTTTTGTTAGAAGGGCACTGCCAGCTGTGATCACTGGCGGTCATTAACATCATCTTCGCCAAGGCAAAAAGTCCGCCCCCTAAAAATAAAAACCCTTGATATTTTTTTTTTACACTTGTTTTTTCCCTAAAAGGGGGTTTTTTTTCCCACCCCCATTACGTACCAAGATCCGCAACTTTCCCCCATCATCAGACTAGCTAAGGTGACAGAGGGGAAAAGTCAGCACAAGAGAAAAAAACATACAAACGCAGCTAGACATTAGCAAACCTCAGGTAGGAGAGCCAAGAGAACATGCCAGGACACGATGGCCAGGGCTTAGGCTGCCACAAAGAGCTGGGGGAGGGGACAAAGAACGAAAAGCAACGAGGCTGACCCGAGGCTTATGGAGATCCAGAGGTTGAGGCTCGAGCATGCATTGGAGTTAGCAAGGCTAAGCGGATGTACCACGCCACTCCTACACCTCTTCTCCCGGTACTGCTTCCCATCCAGAATCCCACCTCCAGGCATGTGATGATCCTGCTCCTCTTAAAATTTCAGAAAGTGCCTGCCTTGGGTACGCATCTTACAGATCATGCATGGTGAGCTGAGGCCAAACTTAGTGGACCCTTGGCAGAGGTGGTGGCTAGGAACGCTATGACCGTTATACAACCTTTTTAAATCAATGGCCAGAATCAGAATGGGTCTAACACCTGAGCCATTGCCGTGCGGCAGTTCTGGCCTAGTGGACCCAGAATGTGTCATTTACCCGGTATGCCTACACCTGGAAGAATGGGATGCCTGGTATCAGCGCAAGTGCTGTATCTCTGGAAGCTCTGTCCTTTCTAATGCAAATGAAGCAGTTCTTAGAGGGTGTTCCTGAGGAAATAGAAAGGTCCATCCTAGATGGGAAGCCCAAAACTGTAACCTAGGTGGGGGAGATTGGAGCCAAATGGGTGGAAGTGGCAGAAAAGATAAAAAATACTAGCAATTGGAGCGAGTAGCAGAGGAGGCAAACCGAAACCAAACCCTATCACTGGGAGTAACCCAAGGCCCCACCTACAACCCAAGGAAAGCCCCAGACACTTTATTGTCCCACCTCACCAGTCTCCAGCAACCCACCTCGGCCCAGTGACCAGTCAGCTGGGCAATGTTTTAAATGTAATGAACTGGGACATATAAAGGCCCACTGCCCCAAGAACTCCAACCGATTACAGTTCATTACACCATAATCACACCAAAAATCCCCAGGCTCAGACGCCTCTCAAATACCCTCAGAGTGAAGGGAAATCTTGAGATTGGGTGGAAAGAAGGTTATCGCATGGAGGGACACTGGGTCACGAGCGTCAGCTATCCACCAATCCTTAGTGGAGCCCCAATTCATCAACCCAGAGGCCCAAGTGACAATTCACCCATTCATATCAAAACCGTTCAACTTGCCTACAGCTGAGTTGCCTGTCCAGTACAAGGGCTGGTCTGGACTGTGGACTTTTGCAGCCTATGACAATTATCCCATCCCCATGCTGCTGGGGGAAGACTTGGCCAACCATGTGAAGCTAGCCAAGAGAGTGGGAATGGTCACCTGCAGCCAGACCAAGCAAGCTTCCACCCCCATCCCTGTTCCTGAGCCGTCCACCAAGGCCCTGTCTGTGTTACCAGAGACCCAGACAGAGGTGGTGGAATCAGATCTTCTACCCATGAATGCTACAGCCATAGTGAATCCAGTCCCAGAACCAGAACTAGCAAAGCAACCAGCACCAGAACCATTGCCAGCATTGACTCCAGCGCTTGCAAACCCATCTACAGCTCCAACGTCAGAGGGCACCAGCAGGCCTGAACTGGCAGAAGCAGCAGACAATCCTACCCAAGAGGCTCAGCCAGAGCCTAAAATATCACATGGTGCACCAGTGGAGAGTGGTTCACAATCAACAAAAACAACCCCATCACCTACATCGCTTCCAGAGGGACCGAACCCAAGTCCACAGTCTAAGGAGGAACTGATGTCTCCAGCATCAAGGGAACAGTTCCAGGCTGAGCAGGAAGCAGATGGCAGACTTCAGAAAGCTTGGGTGATGGCACAGAGCACCCCACCACTTCTCACCTTCTAACTGATCCCAGTTTGTTGCAGAACAACTTTTATACAAGGAGACTCTTTCTGGTGGACACCAGGAAGACTGGCATCCTCAAAAACAGTTGGTAGTTCCAACTAAGTACCGGGTAAAGCTCTTAAGCTTAGCCCTTGATCATCCCAGTGGCCATTCTGGGGTGAACAGAACCAAAGACCGGTTGGGGAAGTCCTTCCACTGGGAGGAAATGGGCAAGGACATTGCTAATTATTTCCGGTCTTGTGAGGTGTGCCAAAGAGTGGGAAAGCCCCAAAACCAGGTCAAAGCCCCTCTCCAGCCTCTCTCCATAACTGAGGTCCCATTTCAGTGAGTAGCTGTGGATATTCTGGGTCCTTTCCCAAAAAAGACCCCCAGAGGAAAGCAGTACATATTGACTTTCATAGATTTTTCTACCCAATGGCCAGAAGCTCTAAGCAACACCAGGGCTAAAAGGGTGTGCCAGACCTTAGCAGACTTTTTTGCCAGGGTAGGTTGGCCCTCCAACATCCTTACAGATTCAGGAACTAATTTCCTGGCAGGGACCATGAAAAACCTGTGGGAAACTCATGGGATGAATCACTTGGTTGCAACTCCTTACCACCATCAAACCAATGGCCTGGTGGAGAGGTTTAATGTGGGCCATGATACGTAAATTCGTAAATGAACACTGCAATGATTGAGATCTAGTGTTTCAGCAGTTGCTTTTTGCCTACAGGGATGTACTACATCCCAGTTTAGGGTTTTCACCATTGGAACTTGTGTATGTCAACAAGGTTAAGGGGCCATTATAGTTGGTGAAGCAGCAATGGGAGGGGTTCATGCCTTCTCCAGGAACTAACATTCTAAACTTTGTAAGCACTCTACAAAGCACCCTCCGAGACTCTTTAGCCCTTGCTAAAGAAAACCTAAAGGATGCTCAGGAAGAGCAAAAGGCCTGGTATGATAAACATACTAGAGAGCGTTCCCTTCAAAGTAGGGACCAGGTTATGGTCTTAAAGGTGCTACAGGCCCATAAGATGGAAGCAATCATGGAAGGGCCATTCATGGTCCAAGAGCACTAGGAGCTGTTAACTATCTCATAGCATTCCCACCTCAACCCTAAAGCCTAAAGTGTACCGTGTTAATTCTCTAAAGCCCTTTTATTCCAGTGAATAAAAGATTTGTCAGTTTACAGCCCAGGAGGAGATGACCTGAGTGGCCTGAGGAATCTACTACAAAGGAAAAAGTGACAGTGGTGTGGAAGAGGTGAACCTCTCCACAACCCTGGGACGTCTGCACAGCAACAGATCAAGGAGCTGCGCACTAGCTTCACATCATGTTCTCCAGCCACCCCAGGACAGACTGAATGGGCATACCACTCCATTGACACACGTAAGCTCACCCAATTGAAGCCCCACCCTACCAGATGTCTCCTCAGGCCCAAGCTGCTATAGAATGGGAGCTCTAAAACATGCTACAGATGGGTATAATCCGCCCCTCTAACAGTGTATGGGCATCTCCAGTGGGTTCTAGTTCCCAAACCAGACGGGGAAATACCCTTTTGTGTGCACTACCATAAAGCTAAATGCTGTAATTTGTCCTGACAACTATTCAATGCCACACACAGATGAATTATTGGAGAAATTGCACGTGCCCAGTTCATCTCTACATTAGACTTAACCAGGGGTACTGGCAAGTACCGCTAGATGAACTCGCCAGGAAAGGTCAGCCTCATCACCCATGCAGGGGTGTATGAATTTAATGTGCTTCCTTTTGGCTGCGAAATGCAACCCGCCATCTTTGAAAGACTTGTAGATGCTCTCCTAGCGGATTGGTGAGAATATCAGTTCCTACCTCGATGATGTGGCCATTTTTTTCTGATTCATGGGCAGAACATCTGGAAGCACCTGAAAAAAGTCTTTGAGCGCATCAGACAGGCAGAAAAACTGTTAAGGTAAAAAAGTGTCAAATAGGCCAAAACAGAGTAACTTACTTTTGGACACCAGGTCGGACAAGAACGATAAATCCCCTACAGGCCAAGGTGGATGCTATCCCAAAGTGGCTTGTCCCAAAGTCAAAGAAACAGGTTCAATCCTTTGTAGGCTTGGCCGGATATTACAGGCGATTTGTACTGCACTACAGCCAAATTTGCTGCCCCACTAACAGACCTGACCAGAAATGACACAGCCAAATGCAGTTAAGTGGACTGATGAGTGTCAGAAGCCTTTAACCAGCTTGAGGCGACACTCATGTCTGATCCTGTGCTAAGGCCCCACGACTTTGACAAACCATTCCTAGTAACCACAGATGCCTCTGAACGGTGTCGGAGCAGTTTTAATGCAGGAAGGACCAGATCAAGAAATTCCATCCTGTCATGTGTTCTTCAGCAAGAAACTGTCTGAGAGAGAAAGCCACTGGTCAATCAGTGAAAAAGAATGCTACGCCATTGTGTATGCCCTGGAAAAGCTACAGATTAACAACAAGATTTTAGTATAAATTGGAGACATATCAATTGGAATAACAGAGGAGGAGAAGGAGCTCGAGTATTGGTTGATCATAGGATGACTATGAGCTGCCAATGTTGATATGGCTGTGAAAAGCTAATGCGTTTTAGGATGCATCAGGCCGAGGTATTTCCAGCAAAGATAAGAAGATGTTAGTACCGTATACCAAGGCATTGGTGAGGGCTCATCTGGAAATACTGTGTGCAGTTCTGGTCTCCCATGTTTAGAAGGATGAATTCAAACCAAATAGGTACAGAAAGGGCTACTAGGATGATCGAGGAAAAGAAACCTATCTTATAAAGGAGACTCAAAGATCTTGGCTTTTTAGCCTAACAAAAGAAGGCTGAGGGCGTATGACTCTCTTTAGTATAAATATATCAGAGGGATAATTATTGAGGGAGGGAATTTTTAAGCTTTACCATGTGGAGACAGACAAATGGCTATAAACTGGACATTAGGAAGTTTAGACTCGAATTAGATGCAGGTTCTTAACCATTTAGAGGGTAAGTTCTGGAACAGCCTTCCAAGGGAAGTAGTGGGGGCAAAAGACATATCTGGCTTTAAGACTAAGCTTGATAAGTTTATGGAGGGGATGGTATGATGGGATAGCCTAATTTTGGCAATTCATTTGGGAATTGATATTTGATTATCAGCAGGTAAGCATGCCCAGTGGTCTGTAATGGGGTGGGATCTGAGTTACTACAGAGAATTCTTTCTTGAGTGCTGGCTGATGAGTCTTGCCCACATGCTCAAGTTTAACTGATCGCCATATTTGGGGTAGGGAAGGAATTTTCTGAAAGGGCAGATTGGCAGAGGTCCTGGAGGTTTTTCGCCTTCCTCTGCAGCATGAGGCATGGGTCACTTGCTGGAGGATTCTCTGCAGCTTGAGGTCTTCAAACTACAATTGAGGACTTCAATAACTCAGACATAGGCTAAGGATTTGCTACAGGAGTGGATGGGTGAGATTCTGTGGCTTGCATTGTGCAGGAGGTCAGACTAGATGATCATAATGGTCCCCTCTGACCTTAAAGTCTATGACTCTACGATTGTATCTAGTTTGCATATCAATTCCAGCTCAGCAGTTTCTTGTTGGAGTCTGTTTTTGAAGCTTTTCTGTTGCAAAATTGCCACCCACAGGTCTGTCACTGAATGACCAGAAAGGTTTAAGTGTTCTCCTACAGGTTTTTAAGTGTTATGACTCCTTATGTTAGACTTGTGTCCATTAATTCTTTTGCATAGCCAAATGTCAGGGCACTCTACCCATATGAACCCTAACCCTAGGGTGGACAGTAGGGTGGGGAACGCTTTCTCATTACCAAGGCATTTTAAAGTAAACATACTATGTTTTGCTCCTGTGAGTGTGACTCGTTTTCTTCTAAAAGTTGATTTTCTAGTTAACTACGGTTTCAGAGTCATTCTTGTTTGCAAAATGCTAACACTATGTTCTCTTTTGAGTGAAGACATATGAAAAACATGCTTGTGAAACCTCTCCTTCCCCTTCCCCTCCCCCCCCCAGTTTTCAATCCAAATTTCTTCATGGCCCTACAAAGCGCTTAATAATTACTTTTTATGATTTGGACCAAAGCAAACTGATGAGGAAGAGCCCCTCCCCTTGTCCGTTTGTGTGAGCTAGTCTTTTGGGACCCAATCTGGTAGGTGAAATCTGAGCCCCTTACTGGCTCGGGACCAACAAGAAAATTAGGGTGAGATATGCCTCCTTTCCCCGGGTATGTGCATGATTCTGCGGCTTAAGCATCAACTACTGGGGGCGGGGGGGGCTGCAGTGCACAGCACAGGCAGAATTCCAGGTCTAGGAAATTTACTTCAAAAATGTAGGTGCCAAGTGAGTTTTAGCACCTACGCAGATAGGCAGCAGCTGAACAGGGGTTTCATGAGTCTACCGGTGGCTGATGCTGGTATTTAAGTGCCCAAAGTGGCAGTGACTCTTGCTCAAGGAGCAACAAACCGGCGTCAGGCTCGACCTTAATAACAGAAGAAGACACTACAGACAAGCTGTTTTCAAAGCTCAGTGATACGTTAATGACAGATGTCAAGTAAGGTGATGATTAGTCCCCTCCTCTCTCTGGCAGTTTATTCATCTGGACGGTTAGAAAAAATGTGCCTCCTGGACTCTCGGGATGTCCAGTTTCAGCCACACAGCACAAAGTCCATGTGGGCTCCCCAGCTGAATGAGGCTGCATCTGTACTAACAGGCCTGTGTGGTGAGGAAGGCAGAGAGGGGAAGTCCTTGCATAGCTGGCATGCATTTGTCCGCCATAGTAGGAAAGAGACGAACTTGGTGGGAACTATTACCATGAGCTTCATGGGCTGGTGGTTTGGAGCCTACGCTAACTGCAGCCACTTATGAAGCAACAAAAGTGGAGTCTCGTGACTAGGTGCATGAGGCCATGTGACCTAGGAGAGGCAGACATGTCTGCCCAATACTTGAGGGTTGGGTGTGAGTGAAGGGCTGCAAGCTGTTCTTGGTCAAGGTGGCTGTGATGAAGTTCAGAGATGGTGTGTGGGTGCGAATGGCTTTCTCAGTGTTCATGTCAACTCGCAGTGAGAAGAGCAGGTACAGCATCAGAGAAGTTGATGCATGAGCTTCCTGGCAGGACTTGATGACAAAGAGCCAGTTGTTGAGGCAAGGGATGATAATGAGACCGTGACGTCAAGAGCTACTACTACCTCCGGCCCCAGGGACCTCCTTCGTGCAGTGTCCAGTTATGCCTGCTGGATGCTGCAAGCTTATATGAGTTTACTGTTAACAAAGACATTGATATGTACCAGACTTCTTATTCCCAGGGGAGCCTCTGAGATGCCTCAAACCAAACAAACTGCTTCAGGTAAACTAAACAAACAGCTTTACTAACTACAAAGATAAAGTTTAAGTGATTCTAAGTCTAAGCGTAAGGCAGACTTGGTCAACTGAAATAAAAGCAAAACACATGCTAAACTGTCATTGCCTTACCAAACTTTGCAGTTTCTCACCAGAGGCTGGCTGGTTGGCCTTCAACCAGGCTCCCTGCCCTTTGATCAGCACTTCAGTCGCTTGGTGGTGATGTCTGTAGTCGGAGGTGGAAGAGCGAGGAAGAGCATGGCAAGCGTCTCTCCCACTTATCATGTTCTTTCTTCCCACCTTTCAGAGTCAGGTGAGCATTACCTCCTCGCAGTCCCAAACTGACCAAAGGAAGGAGGTGACTCAGTCGAGCGTCCAAAAGATCATTTTCCTGCTGTCTAGGCCAGTGTTCTGTGAGGCTGTGCAGGGTTTGTTCGCTACATGCCCTGAGGTGGTGTGACCATCATTATAACACCAATGCTCAGTGCATGATGAGCCTTCCGAAGACACCCGACATGACAAACTTTGCCTTAACTACCACATCACTTTGCATTAGAGACCATATTCTAAGGATGACTGTAGGTAGGTGCTCAGTGTTCCCCTGAGCTACAGAACATCGTTGACCTCCCTCCCTCCCAGCCCCCTGTGCAGGCGTGAAACTAGACCCTGCAGGCATAGGTGATGGTGTTGCAACAGTGGGGCCTGGCTTCTGGCCTTCTGTGCACACCGTGATAGCCATGATCTGAAAACAGCATCACGAGTAGCTCTGCACCCTTCCTCGGACTGTGTGTGCATCCTCCCACCCTCTGCCTGGTAAAACTATGTCCTGCAGTCCAGGCATAGATGAAGGTGTCGCAGCATTGTGGGGGAGTCAGAGTGCTGGCCTCATGGGTTTAAATCATATGTGTGGCTCTGTCAGAGAGTACTAGTCATAATAATCTTAATCTGAAGGTGGAAAGCTCTATAAATCTAATTCCAAGAGGCCTATGCTAGAAACCCTTATGAAAGGTCGGGGCATGCTACCCAGTCCAATCCTAACCCTACGGTGGGCAGGCCTTTACATAGGGACCCTAATCCAATGTCGGGGAGCTCTACCCATCGAAACTGTAACTAACTCCCAGTGGCCTATCCCTTGGAACCGGAACTCTAATGCTAACTGGCCTACCCACTGGAACCCTAAGCCCAACTCCAACAGGTCAATCGATGCAAACACAAACCCTACCTCCAAGGGGGCAACCCCTAGGAACAGTCACCCTGGGATGGGGAGCCCCCAGCTATAGGAATCCTAACATTAATTCCAAGCGGCCTACACATAAGAATCCTAATCTTCTCTCCAACTGGCCTTCCAATAGGAACCCTAACTGTAAGGGGGGATCCCTACACATAGGAACACTAATCCTAGTGCCAGGAGCCCTACCCACTCTATTTCCAAGTGGCCATTCCTTAGGAACCCTAACCTTATTTCCATGTAGCTTACCCCTCGAAACTCAAATCCTAACACAGGGAGCCCTCCCATAGCAAACCTAACCCTAGGGCTGGGAGCCCTAACTATAGGAATCCTAACGAGAATGCAACGTGTCCTGCCCATACCCTAAGGCCAAGTGGCTTACCTATGGGAACCCAACCCTTAGAGTGGGGATCCATATCCCTAGGCATGCTAAACTGGGGGCAGACCGGGGAGCCCTACCCATAGGACCCATAATTCTAATGCCAAGTAACCTACCCATAGTAACCCTAAGCCTGGAGTGGGGTGCACTACCTCTAGGAACCTTAACCATAGCACCTGGTTCACGCACTTTAGTATGCGTAACCCGAGCGTGGGGAGTCCTAGCCCCAGAAAACCAATCCCTACAGCGGGGAACCCTACCAGAGGAAGCCTAAGCCTATCTATAAATGGCCCACTCATAGGAACCCTATCTCAAGGGTGCGAAGCCCTAAGCATAGAAACACAATACTAATGCCAAGAAGCCTACCACTAGGAACCTGAATCTTATCGCCAAGTGGCCTTTCCATAGGAACCCTAACTCTGAGATGGTGAGCTATACCCATAGGAACCCTAACCCTAGGGTGGGGAGTGCTATCAAAGGGAACTGTAACTAGAAGGTCAAGGTGCCTACCCCTAGGAACCAAAACTCTAAGGTGCGGAGCCAGTCCCACAGAAATCATCACTGACTCCAGGTGGCCTACGCTTAGGAACACTAACCCTACAGTGCGGTGCCCTTGATATAAGAGCCCTAACACTAGCACCCGGAGTTCTCCCCATAGAAACCGAAAGTCTAACTCTAAGTGGTCAGGGCCGGCTTTCAGTCGATTCGCTGGAATGAGGGCCCTGCGCCTTAGGTGTTTTTAAAATTTTTTTTACTACTCTGGCTGCAGTCTGCTCGGGGGTCATCCATGGCTCCGCTTCCCTGGCCAGAGCGCCAGCCAGAGAGTGGCCCCATGACCCTGGCTGGAGCTCCGGCCAGAGTGCGGCAGGCTCCACGGCCCCAGCCAGAGCTCTGGTCAAAGCACGGCAAGCCCCGCGGCCTCGGACAAAGTGCGGCAAGCCCTGTCCTGCAGCCCCCGCTCTCCTGGCTGGAGCTCCGGGCCCTTTAAATAGTTCCCTGAGCCTTAGGGTAGAGAGGGGCTCCAGGGGCTATTTAAAGGGCTGGGGCTCCAACTGCCTCTGCCACCCTGTTCCTTTAAATAGCTACCGGAGCCCCACCACTTTCCCAGGGCTCCCATGGCTATTTAAATGGTCTGGGTGGGGTAGAAGCAGGGGCACCCCTGGCCTTTTAAACAGCCCTCAGAGCCCTGGGAAAGCAGGGGGCTTGGAGGCTATTTAAAGGGCCTGGGCTCTAGCTGCCTCTGCTGCACCTGCTGCCCTGCCTGCACCAGCCCCATCCCCCTTCTTGCAGCCAGCCCTGCACCCACTGACCACAGCCAGCCCCTGCCACACCCCCTGCCCTGTCTCCAGCCAATGTCTGCCACACATCCCTGCCCGCACCAGCCCTGCACCCCCTGCCCTGCCTTCACCAGCCCTTCACCCTCTACCCTGCCTGCAGCCAGCCCCGCACCCCCTGCCCTGTCTCCAGCCAACCCCTGCCGCACCCCTTTGCCTGAAGCCAGCCAGTCCCACACTCCTCTGTCTCCAGCCAGGGGCAGCTCTAGGCACCAGCAAAGCAAGCAGCTACTTGAGGCAGCCCATTTGCAGGGGCAGCAGCTAGCAGGGATCGAGCCTGGGAGCTGAGAACCAACAGGGAGCCCTGGGAGCTGCAGTTCCTTGGTTAGCTCCCTGTCTGTAGAACCAGCCCTGGAGCAGGGAAAGAACGACATTTTCCAGCATTACCTTGGTCACTACCAACAGGAAAGTGGGGAGGGAGTATGGTAGCTGAAACATCATGCTGCAGCTTGAGCTCACTGCTAGAGTGGGATGGCACTGTGAATGGGGAACATGTGTGCCCAAGGAGTAGAAGGCTTTGGCCCCGATATCCCCTTCAGAAGACATCCCCAGACTGGCTTAGGGATACTGGTGTGACCGCACCTTGCAGTCCTCAAAGAAGGAATTGTGTGGACTAAATGGACAGTGCCTCTCTCTATCTGAAGCCTAGCAAGGGAGGTACCTGGATCCCACTAGAATTTAAAATGAAAAGTAAGTGAGGGGAGGCTTTACTGGACCTGGGCAGCTTTAGGTACAGTACCAGGCATGTAGGAGGATTTCCACTTCTGAGCCATGGAAGTAGAACTTGACTTTTCCTTTCCAGATTCAGCTAATATTCAGAAAGGGAATCTAGCACCTGCCTTCCAGATTTGACCACCTCAAAATTCAGGAGTGCTCAAGCTCAATTTGGGCAGCTGTTATTTCATTTCTCCCAAATCCAATATACTGATCCACTGTAATTTGCTGTAGAAAAAGTAGATAAAATTGAGCAAGAAATGCTTCCCAGTGGTTTTTATTTTTTAGGGACTGAATTGCTATTTTCAACATGCCATTGCTTTTTTTTTTTTTTAATTTTTTTTTTTTTTTTTTTTTTTTTTTAAAAGTTGTCTTAAAAGGAAGACACTGATATTGCATTGGCAAATTCCCCATTAAAAACAAGAGTGGAACAAAAGAATAATAAAGGCATCTTCAATTTTTCATAATTTGTGGAGGGGAGAGTCCTTATAATATGCATCCAGATATGCCTCCACATCACACAAGCTGAAATGTTGCACTTTAACCATGCAGTTCTGTAACAGTATGGGAACCAAATCACTGTCCGTGTTCTGTGCAGATCCAAAACCTGCGAATTCCTGCTGAAATAAGACACGCCCTAGGAGCGTGGGGGGAAAACAGAAGGAGGGGCTGGGGCAGGTGGGGAGAGGGGAAGAGCCAGGGCTGGGGTGCAGGGGGATGCAGGTGGAGGGGGCAGAGCCCAGGCTGGGGGTGACAGGGGGTGGGGGGGGGGCACAGATGGGGGAGAAAAGGGGTGTGCCAGTAGCTGGTGGCAGAGGCATTGGGGTGATGTGAGAGAGCACCAGGAGCTGGGGCAGCATGGGGTGTGAGAGAGCCCAGGCCTGGGGTGCGGGTGGGGGGGCGAGCCAGGGATGTGTGGCATGTCCACTGGTGCTCTGCAATTCCCAGGGCAGTAACCCTGCACACTTGCTTCAATGAGGGGGGGCAAGGAGTAGCTGGGACCCACACATGTGCACATCCCCAGTGAGTGCGGGGACTCATGCATTTGAAACGGAGGTCATTAATAACCAATCAACAGACTATATGACACAATGTACATATAATCTTATTACTAATATAGTTATGGAAAGTAAATAATATATGGAAGAAATGTAAGGCTTTTTTTTACATTTTTTTTTTTAGTCATCCCTGCCAGGGCTCCACCGAAAAATGTTCGAATTGGGCTCGCACTTCCTAAAGCCAGCCCTTTAAGTGGCATACTCACACCAATCCTAAGCCTAGGGTGGGAAACTAATCACAAGAGCCCTAACCCTAATGCCAAATGATATCGATTTTTAGGTGCCTAGACAACTTTGCACTGAAAACTGGGATAAAAAAAGGGTTTCTCAAGCAATATTTTGCCTCAATCGGACCAAAAATTGATAATTTTGGGTTTTTCAAAGAAAAAGGAATTTGTAAAAACTCTATTTTTCTTGGCAAATCCCCGGAGAAAAGGCTTCCATCACTTTTCACGAAGCTTATTAGTAAAACATTTATTTTTCCATTAAAAAGGCTTTTCCAATGAGAAATCATAGAATAATACAGTTGAAAATGTTTTACTAAGAGAGCACCAACTTTGGAAGAAAACAGTTCTTTTTTGTTTCAAAAGCTGTTTTTCAGTCCCTAAAGTACTCATTATTTGGCTCAAAAACAGGGTCGATTTCAGTGAAATCTGTTCTCCTTCAAATGAAACCTCTTTTCCTCTGGCTTTCTAGCGGCACAAGAATTTCTTTTAAGACTTTCTTTTTATGAGAAGTCAATTTCTTTTCAGGGAAAAAAGATTTTTTTTAATTGCCAAAGTTGATCCTTTTTCTCCCCAAAAATGATTTTCCATGTAAATAGCGGTTAACAAGTTCCTTTTTCTTTTTCAACAGAGCAAGAAATTACCGTGCAGAGAAAAAGCGTAGAGGAAAACGTATTCACTGGAAGGCATACAGATTTCATCCAAAACATAAGCTTTTGGTATCAAGAGTGGGAGGAAAGTTTATTGCTCCAGAACACCGTCTTTTCAGAGAAAAGAGGTATTTTTCATAAACAAGATGTTGTTTTTCTCTAGCATACCCAAGTCAACACTATTAGTTTTAATTGGAAAAGCATTTCTAAGTAATAGCATTATGTTTTGCTTCAATGAGCGTTCCAACAATGAGACCCAGTTTCTCCCCAAACTTGATTTTTTCAAGTAACTATGGATTACTGAGGTCATTTTTTAGTGCAAGAAACTACTATGCAGAGAGAAAGCCTAGGGGAAAATGTATTTACTGAAAAGGATACAGATTTCTTCCGAAACATAAGGGTTTGATATCAAGAGCAGAAGGAAACTTTATTGCTACAAAACACTGTCTTTTCAGAAAAGAGAGAGATTTTTCCTGAAAAAGTTGTTTTTCCCTGGTAGAACCAAGTCAACAGTGTTAGTGTTTAATGGAAAGCATTTATAAGTAATATCACCATGTTTTGCTTAGATGAGCCTTCCAACAATGAGGCCCAGTTTCTTCTCAAACTTGATTTTTCAAGTAAATATGGTTACTGAGGTCCTTTTTAAGTACAAGAAACTACTGTGGAGAGAGAAAGCGTAGCGGATAACTTACTCACTGGAAGGAATACAGATTTCATCCAAAACATAACCTTTTGGTATCATGAGCGTCAGGAAACTTTACTGCTACAGAACACTGTCTTTTCAGAGAAAAGAGATATTTTTCCTGAAAAAGTTCTTTTTTCCCCCTAGGAGAACCCAGTCAACAGTATTATTTTTCTTTGGAAAAACGTTTTAAAATAATAGAATTCTGTTTTGACACTAAGCTGCTTCAAAAAAAGCCACTTATTCATTTTCTCCCGCAAATTGATTTTTGAAGTAAATAGCGATTAACGAGTTCCATTTTTATGAGAAGACATTACTGCACAGATAGAAAGCTTGGGAAAAGTGCATTCACTGGGTGGAATATACATTTCAGCCAAAACTTTAGCTTTTGTTATCAAGAACATCTTTTGGTACAGGAAATCAGCTTTTTAAAGAAAACAGATTTTTTTCCTGCAACAGTTGATTTCCGCCCCCTCCGGAAAACCTTTTTGACATTATTCTCTCTCATTGCCAAGGCGTTTTTAAGTAAAAGAGCTATGTTTTGCTCCTATGAGTGTGACTCGTTTTCTTCTAAAAATTGAAAAAAGACACTACAGAAAAGTTTTGAAAGCTCAGTGGTAAGTTAATGACAGACGTTAATCCAAGGCCAGCATCCTTTGTTCCTGTGAGGCTGGGCAGGGTTTGTTCGCTACATGCCCTGATGCGGTGTGACCATCATTATAACACCAATGCTCAGTGCATGATGAGCCTTCCGAAGACACCCAACATGACAAATCACTTTGCATTAGATACCATATTATAAACATGACCATGTGGGTGCTCAGTGTTCCCCCTGAATTACAGAACGTCACAAGGTGTATGTGTGTTTGTTGACCTCCCTGCCCTCTCTGTAGGGTGAAACTAGACCCTGCAGACATAGGTGATGGTGTTGCAACAGTGGGGCCTGGCTTCCGGCCTCACGAGTTCATACTGTGTGTGCATCGTAATAGCCATCATCTGAAAAGATCATCACAAGTAGCTCCGCTCCCTTCCTTATAATGTGTGTGCAGCCTCCTACCCTCCCTCCACCCTCTGCCAGATAAAACTATGCCCTGCAGCCCAAACATAGATGAAGGGGTTGCAGCAGTGGGGTCAGGATGCTGGCCTCACGGGTTTAAATCATATATGCGGCTATGTCACAGAGCTCAGTGGGTACTCGGTGTTCCCCTGAGCTACAGAACATCACACAGTGTATGTGTGTTTGTTGACCTACCTCCGTCCCTTCCCCTCCCCCTCTGCAGGATGAAACTAGACCCTGCAGGCATATGTGACGGTGTTGCAACAGCGGGGCTGGCTTCCAGCCTTGTGAGTTCATATTGTATGTGCACTGGGGTAGCCATCATCTCATAATATCCTCATGAGAGCTCTACCCATTGGTACACTAAATCTAATTCCAAGTGGCCTATCATAGACCCTAACTAAAGGTCGTGGCACTCTAACCAGAAGAATCCTAATCATAGTGTGGGGAGTCCTTTCCACAGGAACCTTAACTCCAAGAGAACCCATCAATTTCAATTACAGATTCTTGGGGTTAATTTGTAGTGATATCATAGATTTCTATTTCCACTGATCCATTTATTCTCCACTCCATTGTTCACGTATATGGGATATCATGAACTTTAAAAATAATTTTTTTCCCAAACAATCTTTAAATAAATCACTAGAGTGTGAAGGCCTTGGCCATTGGCTTTATCAAATATATGGCATTGTCTGTATTTGGATGTATTACAGGGGTAATAGTGTAATGGAGGACATGGCAGGGGCAATGGCAACAAGGTGCCTTTGGTCCTTGTCATTTAAAATTCAATTAGAGAGAGCAATACATGCTGAAGGATTTATCCAAAACATAGGGAGCAGCCTGTAGAATAAACCCCAAAATCCAATCAATACCACATTCCCAAGCATGGGTCCCACAAATTTCTTCCTGCCTGTGTATAATTCTTTGTTTCTTCACCAGGATCAATTCTTAATGTCCTTTCTAGTCAGGAATTCCTGGATTTTGGCAATTTCAGTGGAGTGAGTGTTCTTTCTTCTTTCCCGAAACAGTCATGGTTCAGCAGCCTACAGGGGAGAGGTTACCAGCACATAACCCTGTAATGGTTTTGCTTCTTCTAGAAAAATTCAAAGGCACAGTAGGTCTGTCAGTGAACAAGGGAGAGTTTACTAGCACTTCACCTTGTCCTTTTTCCCTGCTGTCCAGAAGGCATGGCAGAGCTAGAAGGAGAAATAGGCTAATCATCAGTAGGAGAATCCTCCCGAGGTGGAAGGGTCTCTATGCAGTGAGAATCATGGGTCCAAGCAGTCAGTCTTTGGCACTTCACAGCGGTGTTGGCAGTCAACAGGGCTTAATAAGGGCCTTTCCAGCATGGAGGCAAAGCAGTCTTTCGTTGGTGGACCTTTACATAGATCCAGTCTCCTGGTTCCAAGGAGTGGCAGGGCTGCTAGGGTCTTTGAGTAGCACTTCTTTACCTGTGAGAAAAGAAACCTAACACATTTCATTAATGCCTGGCAGTGTTTTGCAGATCTCATAGCTGCTTGGGCACATTCAAGCCCCCACTTTTCTTGGTTGTCAGCCAAGTCTTAGCTGTGAGCAGTGTCCTTGAATGGGGCCAGTGTCTTATCTTTAGACTGAGCATGCTAGCTATTTTTTTCCCAGTTAATTCATTCTGTTCTTTTTCCTTCTCCCCTTCTTGGCTTCTTTTAACCTAAAAAGGAAACTTCCACTCTTCACTCATACACCTTTTCCCAACCATGAACACATACACATTGCCATTATACAGTACATTAGTCTTATTATTCAATGTATGCCACATATACCCTTCCACTAAAATAACGTTGTTACAGAGCTTTGGAGCAACAAGCCACAAAAAGCACACCCACTTTGAGGAGTCCACTCAGTACAACCTCCGGTGTCCAATAGCTTCCCACCCTCCCCAGCCCTCTGGATAGAAATCTGAGGTAGCCAGAAGGATCCCATCTGCAATATGGGGAGTGGGTTAACTTTTCATGTCCTTGCTTCCAGAGACTGTTGGTATGCAAATTTTAACAATTTTTCAATTAAAAGATCTGGTTAATGAAGTTTCTTTTTCTTACTTAAGTAAATGTATTAGACTTCAGTATATCACATTCTCCTGATTTATCCAAACACTTTGTATTCCAAGTTGAATAAAACACGTATCTGCTTTTTTTTTTTAATTTAACCTTTCTGTTTGATGAAAATATTAAACACAACAATTCTGGCCATGAGACAAACACCACAAGACAGGACACAGAACACAAAACATAATTCTTATTGTGCCAGTAAATGCATGGTACGTTGAATGCTGTTCAGCTGGCATCAGTTTTCTCTGATCATCTGAAAGACAAAAAACAGAGGTCTACCCCTTTTGGGCTGTCAGTCATTGCTTAAAATACACAAATACCTTGTTGATTTCAGGCAAAACAGAGGAATTACCTCATATTTTCTTGTATGTGTTTCACAGACAGTCCAGGTTTCAGTGGCTTCTACCTTATCAGTTAGATAATTTGCATTAACAGAGATGTTTTCTGGCTTGCTTCTGGATCCAAAGCTATCCACAGCTTAAAGATTCTTACTTAAAAAGGGACACAATTAACTTTATCAGAATTTTGATTGTCTTTTTACTTATAACTCTTGCTTTCAAACACATAATGATCTGAAAGAAAACACTACTTATTGCAGCCCCTTAGAGCCTAATAGGGTTTCAATTACATAACACTGTATATATTTCTTTAGCTAATTCGACTAAATTGTTCATAGCCAAATAATTGCAATCAAATAATTTCTTGCCTGAATTTATTTACAAACATTTCAAAGACAGCAAGAATTTCTTCCTTAGTAGTTTTACAAAGTTCAACTGCTGTTCCCTCCAGCAACTACAGAGTTAACTTCTCACTTCTTCCTTAAATCATTTGCTTGTCTCCCAACAGCCACTTTTATCAACTCAAATCACGATTTCAAGTATTGTCCTGGGTATTTGAAATCCCCATGCTTATACTTACTTACTCCTTCCTTCCACTATGCCCTCAAAATTTTCCAACCTGTTTTCCAGTTGCTCTATCTGTTGCCTGCCCGCTTGGGCCCAATCCTGCTTTTCTCACTAAACCATCTCTTCCATGGGCACCAGCTTTGTTCCACTACCAGTTTAGCTAGGAGGGTGGGCTTTTCAACTAGCCCCCACCATTCCTGGTCTCTTCCCTTAAACATTCTTACTCACAAGGCTACCCAAGTCCTCCCCCGTGAGGCTTGCCACCTGGGCAAAAGAAGCATGGCCCATTGGCGTTTAACTATTCAATTTCCTCTTGTGGCAAACACATTGCTGTTATGGCATATGCCGAGCACAAATGGTTAAATTTTGACAAGTCCCTGAAGGACTGTACTTGCCTAGCCAGGGCTTCCTTTTCTACCTGGAAGTCCTGTCTCAAGTCTTGCAACTTGCCCTGGGCGTAGGTTTCAGTTGCTGCCTGGTTCATGATCTATGCTCTTAATTGCTCAGTTCTAGTTATTAAGTACACATCTCTTCCCTTTTCTCCAACTTCTCTATTGCCCAGTCCTGCTACGACTGGGGTAGATCCACCTGCCAGCCTTCCCAGTCACCTAGGGTGGAGAGAGGAATGCTAAACCCCTCTCCAGTTTTCAGACTTACTGTGTCTGAGTGGGCACACCTTTAATCATACAACCCTCAACATATAATAGCAACAATACTAAGCAAAGCAAACATAAAAATAAAAAAGGTAAAACAAATAGATGGTGTAAATTCTGCAGGGCTCCCCCCTTCTCCATTGCCCACCAAACTGTGACAAATTTCTGTTACCAATTTATCCCTCGTGTCAGGTGATCAGGCTGACACTGCAGGATCATTGCAGGAAGATAAAGAAAACACACCATATGACTGACATCACTCAGGAAAAACATTAATGTCCCAAGCCCAAAGCCACTTTCATATTCACACACGTACGTCTAGACTGGCCACGTCTGTGTATAATGTTCAAAGAAGGGAGAAAGGTGGATGGGAGATTATCCTGTATACATCTTGTCCAGAATTTCCAACATGCTTCCGCTCTTGGGAGGGCTGTTCTTTTACACCCTGGGATCTCGTGCGGTGACTCTGTCAGAGATTCCAGTCCAGGTCGGCTGCCTGTGGCTTCTTCAGTGTCACCAAGCCACACCGGCTCCAGGGTCACAAAGGCACACTGTTGGATCTCACTGGACAGTTAAACTTGCAACTGTAATCTCAGTTCTGTAACTTGTATTGCCTTTGGTTTGCCTCTGTCTATATTTTTTCACAGCCAGCTGGGTCCAAAATCAGTTTTTCTTTGTACTTAGCATGGTCTGCGTTGATTCTTGACCTTGACTGCAGAGCAACTTTCTCTTTATCTCTGGGCCAAGCTGAATTTCAAATTAACCCATTCCTTTCCTCAACAGACACATTGCTCACACTGTGTCAGAGGCTTTTTTAGAGATTAAAAGCCCCTCTTAGATGTATAATCTTATCTAATGATGCAAGGGTTTTTCTGAGATATGTAAGTTTATCTAAACTGAAGGTACCTTCCAGTGGGCATTGTTTAAATGGACTTGCACACATGTAATGATTCCAATTTTCTAAATACCTGCAGGTTTTAGGAACATAATGTACGTACATAAAATAAGATGGGGTACCCTTAGGGAGTGAGAGGGAATGTTTAGACTGTCTCCCACCCATTTTGCAATCACACACACGGGGGGATGCCCTGTCCGCGCTAGTGGCACATAAACTAAGGGTCTCTCCCTACAGGGTACTCACAGAGGAAAGGCTAATGAGGATGGCCATGACCCTCTTACATCTCCCTTCAGCAAAGAGCGTCAGCGAGTCTCAGGGAGATGGCACCGCTCACTCTTGTTGCATCCAATGAGATGATCAAACTGTCAGTGGCTCACACAGAGAGGAAAAGGGGGAGAGGAGATGGGTACACACACTCCCAGACCCAGGTAGCTTCCTCGCCGGACGATGCCAGGCTGAATCAGCCACCGTGGTCGGATCTTCTACAGATACTCTAGTTACCGGGCTTGCGTTAGAACAGTTGTGGTCACTAGTCAAACAACTTCACAGAATACTCTGGGCGTCTTCCGGAAACTTTCATTCACACTGGTGTACACCCCCCCCCGCCCCACCCCAAGGACTCTATTTCTAAATACCACGGTGCATCTATACCTTATGGCCAGACTCAATACACATGAGGCGGTAACAACTCTCTTGAGGTGGTAAAAAAACCTCTCAGCACTGGTGCGTACCTAATGCATTTCCCTTATGCATTAACCTTATTGGGAGTGGCCAAACTAACAGTTCCCCAACACCACATACAAATACCTTATTGGGAGCAGCAAAACAGTTCCCCAGCACCGCTCTGCATCTGATCTTGCTGCACAGTCAATAAGTTCAGATGGCGTAAGCCCAACAGGGACAGATGGCCCCATGGACGGTCCTCCTCCGACACCCCAGTAGAGATTTCAAAAGGTCTCACACCTCTCTTGTGGTGCCATGGGGCTCGAAGGGGAACGATCCATAGCAGCTGCCTATGTCTCAGTAGGCGTTGCCATCCCGGACGAGCCCCCAAATTGTCAGAGAAAAACTTAGTTCTCAATTTTTCGGTTGGGTGCAGCAGAGTCAGATACTTTATTTTCTCTTTACAATTGTATAGAGGGAGGGAGTGCCCTAGGACACAGGGTTGCCCCAGTCCCAGGCAGGTCTCTCCACAGGTAAACAATTACAGCAAGCATTTACACTTTTTGTTACAGACAATAATAAGCAACAGCTGCATTTTGCTTATACATAGGCCATCTTGATATTTTATTTTTCTCACTTCTATTTAGGCGCCAATCTACATTCCTCATTATCGACACAAGGTCGCAACAACTTCTCACACAGTTCTTTCCCACTCACCTCACACAATCCTCGCTTCTACAAATCTTGCGTTATTAGGGTTACAGTTAGCCTAACTCTTGCTAACAGAGACTGTCATGCATTAAGATCTCCTACAAATCCCTGTCAGTTCTTTCTCTACTTCCACATATGTCTGCCCAATACTTGAGGGTTGTCTGTGATCTAAGATCTGGAACCTGTCCTTGGGCAAGTATGCTCTTGTGACAGAATTCAAGGTGGCCGCGATGAAGTTCAGAGATTGTGTGTGGATGAGAACGGCTTTTTCAGTGTTCATGCCAACTCCCAGTGACAAGCGCAGGTGCAGCATCACAGAAGTTGATGCATGGGCTTCCTGGCAGGACTTGATGACCAGGTGCCAGGGGCGGCTCTAGACATTTTGCCGCCCCAAGCACAGTGGCATGCCGTGGGGGGTGCTCTGCCGGTCGCCGGCATGCCTGCGGAAGGTCCACCGGAGCTGCGGGACCAGCGGATCCTCCGCAGGCATGCTGACAAAGGCTGCTTGCCTGCCACCCTACCGGCTACCGGCAGAGCGCCCCCTGTGGCATACCGCCCCAAGCACGTGCTTGGCATGCTGGGGCCTGGAGCCGTCCCTGCCAGATGCCAGTCGTCGAGGCAAGAGAAGACAATGAGACCGTGATGTTAAGAGCTGCTACTACCAAGAATACCTTGGTGAAGACTCTGAGGGTGGTCGGTATTCTAAAAGGGAGCACTCTGTGCAAAAAATTGTGCACCATCAATCTGAGGAAGTGTCTGTGAGCAGGCTGAATGTCTACACACAAGTAGGTCTACATGTAAATAACATAAAAACATGTCTATTTTTAAAAGTAGGATTATAGATGCCAATATGACCATGTGAAATCTGAGTCTGAATGAAGTGGTTGAAATGTCCAGTGGAGGTCGAGAATTGCTCTCCAATCACTCTTCTTTTTGGGTTACAGAAAGTAAGTCGAGTAACACCCACTCCCTTAGTACTGAGGAGGAATGTGTTCTAGTGCTCCTCATTTCAAGAGTTCTCCTCTTGGTTGAGAATACTCTTGTGAGTGTACCCCCTGAAAGGGGTTGGAGACAGGGTTTTTGGAGGAGGTAGGGATGCCCCAAGCAAGTCCTTCTTGTCATCTGTCTGCGCAGCTGTTTGGAGAGGGGTATGTTGGGCAAGCTGGGGTAACTATCTTTTTGGATAAGTGGCTATGGAAGAATCTGGACCCATTCCCGCTCTGGGGGTCAACCTGGGATGAGATTAAAAAGGAAATAGGGACCCAGAGGGAAGGGGGCTGGCTGAGGAGCCCACTCTCCTCAGTAAACGGGTAGCGGAAGGAGGTCCCCTCTCTCACACTTTTGGCTTTCTGAAGTTTTAATGGCGAGTACTTGGTAGAAATTTGTTTGGACAAAGCATGACAGAAGTCTGCTGGATTCCATTGAAATTTTGGGACTAAATGACCCATGGGCGACCATGGAGACAAATGTTTTAGTGTTTTTTAAAACAATCCCAAAGTCAAAACAGCACAGGGTTAGGCAGCTGTGTTGCAGGGATTGTACTTGGTGGTTAAGTCATTACAGGCAAAATGCACCATCCTAAAGAACTGAATGCAGAAGTAAGTGATTTAAAGTGAGTGAAGAGTTACAAGTAGCTTTTGGGAGTTTGGATTGGGAGTTTGGATTGAAGTAAACAGTTGGGAGTTGTGGAAATGTTAAAAGGTAACAGTTGTGAAGATGTTAAAGAGTAACAGTTATGGCGTTGTAAGAAGGAAGTTTTGGTTTGATAATAAAACCCAGTTCTATAAATGTAATTACATGTGCAATTTGGTACAGCTACACTGGGTGGTAACTTAGTAGTTAAACAAATTATACAAGGAGAGCCGGTAGAATGACTACTTATCACCACTACATTTTTGTCCCCAAAAGCCTTTACAACTATTCTGAAGGAAAATTGCGCCTTTTCCCACGAATGATTTGTAAATGTGATTTAATCAAAATTACTAAAGGAATATAAAGGAATATAATTTCTATTGGAATTTAACTTGACTGTCTCCAATTATACAAGATGGGAATTATCTGGGTACAGCTGTGTAAAAATAAGGTGTTGGGCAAAAGAGAATTTTTGTGTGTATCTTTCTGTGTAATTATGTAAGGTTTTAAGGTCCTAAAGCAACACTCATGTTGTATAAAATCCTGTTTGTAGGTTTGAGATAAATTGTTGTTGTTTTTTTTAAATAATTAAAAAAAATACCACAAACTCCATTTGAATTTGACAGATTCTTGTGCCACACACAGACAACTAGTGTGATGTGGCTTTGGATTTAGCATTTAACCCTCTGGATATGTCCAAGTTTAATATCTTTTTAAATAAGGACCAAAGAATGTGGCCCTGGCTGGTACAGCCAGAACCAAGAGAATGGGGTGAGATTCTGGATCCTTTTTTGTTAATAAATGGCAGCTAAAAACTGCAGAAGGGGAAGTTAAAAGAGAGTGCACCTCTGAAGCAAAGACAGGGGTGAAACGTACAAAAGCAGCAATGCCAGAACCACTGAGCCTTAAAGTGCCTCAGAAAGTGGGACGATCAGCAAGTTATCTTCAGTGCCCATACACAAATGCAAGAAACCTGGGAAACAAGCAAGGAACTGTGATGTGATTGGAACAACAGAGACTTGGGGTACGTCCAGACTACCCACCAGATCGGCAGGTAGCGATCGCTCCCCGAACGCACTCCTGTCGACTTGAACTCCACCAGGGCAAGCGGCTGTAGCGGAGTTGATGGGGGAGCCACGGCTGTTCATCCCGCGCCGTGAGGATGGGAGGTAAGTCGAAATAAGATACATCGACTTCAGCTATGCTATTCCTGTAGCTGAAGTTGCATATCTTACATTGACACCTCTCCCTCCCCCCAGTGTAGACTAGGCCTTGGTGGGATAACTGTCATGGATGGATATAAACTGTTGAGGAAGGACAGACAGGGCAGAAAAGGTGGGGGAGTTGCGCTGTATGTAAGAGAGGAGTATGACTGCTCTCAGAGCTCCGGTATGAAATGGCGGAAAAACGTGAGAGTCTCTGGATTAAGTTTAGACGTGTGAGCAACAACAGTGATGTCTTGGTCGGAGTCTGCTACAGACCATCAGACCAGGGGGATGAGGTGGACGAGGCTTTCTTCCGGAAACTAACAGAAGTTACTAGATCGCAGGCCCTGGTTCTCATAGGAGACTTCAAATCACCCTGATATCTGCTGGGAAGTTTTTGGAAAGTGTAGGGGACAATTTCTTGGTGCAAGTGCTGGAGGAAGCAACTAGGGGCAGAGCTCTTCTTGACCTGCTGCTTACAAACCAGGAAGAATTAGTAGGAGACGCAAAAGTGGATGAAAACCTGGGAGGCAGTGACCATGAGATGGTTGAGTTCAGGATCCTGACACAAGGAAGAAAGGAGAGCAGCAGAATACGGACCCTGGACTTCAGAAAAAGTCTTTGACTCCCTCAGGGAAATGATGGGCAGGATCCCTTGGGAGAATAACATGAGGGGGAAAGGAGTCCAGGGGAGCTGGCTGTATTTGTCACTTTTGAGTTGCGGCACCATCCCGATGTGTTAGAAAGAATAGTAAATTGGCAGGCGACCCTTGGCTTAACAGTGAAAATCCTTGCTGATTCTTACCACAAAAAAAGAAGCTTTACAAAAAGAAATGGAAACTGGACAAATGACAGGGAGAGTACAAAAACGATTGCCAGGCAGTGCAGGAGTGAAATCAGGAAGGCATCCACTTGGAGTTGCAGTACAACGGATGTTAAGAGTAACAAGAAGGTTACTTTCAGGTATTTAGCAAAAGAAGAAAGTCAAGGAAAATTGTGGGCCCCTTACGAATGAGGGAGCAATGATCGTGATCAATGGTCCATGTCTAGTTGGCCCCAAGGGTCGGTCTGGGGCCTGGTTTTGTTCAATATTTTCATAATGATCTGGAGGATGGCATGGACTGCACCCTCAAGCAAGTCTGAGATGACACTAAACTGGGAAGAGTTGGTAGATAGCCTGGAGGATAGGAATAGGAGACAAAGATCTAGACAAATTAGAGGATAATTGAGCCAAAGCAAATCTGATAGGTTCAACAATTGCAAAAATCCTGCACTTAGGATGGAAGAATCCCGTGCACTTTGCTACAAGCTAGGAACTGAAATGGCTAGGCAGTCTGCAAAAAAGAACGTAGGGGTTACAGTAGAATGACAAGCTGGATATGAGTTGACAGATGTGCCTTGTTTGCTAAGCAGGCTAACAGCCATTTTGGGCTGTATAAGTAGGGACACTGCCAACAGAATCAGAAGGATTGTGAATCATTCCCCCCTATTGGCACTGGTAGGCCCATCTGGAGTACTGTGTCCGTTTCGGGCCCACACTACAAGGAGGATGTGGAATTGGGTCCGCGGGGCCAAAAATGATTAAGGGGGCTGGAGCACATGATTTATGAGGAGAGGCTGAGAGAACTGGGATTGCTTAGTCTGCAGAAGAGAAGAATGAGGAGGGATTTGATAGCTGCTTTCAGCTACCTGAAAGAGGATCGATCTAGACTGTTCCCAGCAGGGCCGGTGCTTTCATTTAGGCAACTTAGGCAGTCGCCTAGGGCGTCAGCATTATGGGTGGGGGGGAGCGGCAGGTAGGTACCTGCGGAGGGTCTACTGGTCTCGCGGCTCCGGTGGACCTGCTGCAGGCATGCCTGCGGCAGCTCCACCAGAACCGCGAGACCCGCGCGCGGGGCGGTGAAATGGCCCGGCGCCTAGGGTGCCAGAAACCCTGGCACTGGTCCTGGTTCTCAGTGATGCCAGATGACAGAATAAGGAGTAATGGTCTCAAATTGCAGTGGGGGAGGTTTAGGTTGGATATTAGGAAAAACTTTTTCACTAGGAGAGTGCCAAAGCAGTGGAATGGGTTACCTAGGAAGGTGGTGGAATCTCCTTCCTTAGAGGTTTTTAAGGTCAGGCTTGACAACACCCTGGCTGGGATGATTTAGTTGGGGATTGATCCTGCTCTGTGCAGGGGGTTGGATTAGATGACCTCCTGAGGTCCCTTCCAACCCTGATGTTCTATGATTCTATGAATAATCAAACTGTCACAATGTTAAACCTTGGGATAAATGCTATTGAGTAATCCTGTAACAATGTATAATGTGTATGATTTTGGGAGAAATTTTTAAGCATGTTAAAAAGGATAATTGAAATAAAATCTCATGTTCAGAGGTCTCATGGTAATACTCTCTCTCAGCTACTACCTGTGAATAAACTTAGAGCTTGACACAACAGAGAAACCATTACAAATCTTGTTTGTTGTACAAGAGGGGAAACTGAGGTACACCACCTCATGAATTTCATAAATGAACCATGGGATAATTCACTAGCTTGCCTACAGAACAAAACAAGGAAAGTATGAAGGTAATTCTTCTGTTTTTCCTGCAATCAGCAAAGAAATTAATAAAAGGAAGGGGTATTTTTCATCAATAATCTGTCTCTACCAGGGGCTAGGGAAATGTTTTTTTTTTTTTGTTTTTCAGACACTATACAGGCAAGCTGGTGCCAGTGGAAGAACAACCTAGAACATCAGGGGTCTACTGTCATGATGAAGATTGTGTTGTATTTTGTGTTGTTTGTTTTGTTATTACTGTTATTTTGGTGGATATTATATAAGGAAGGTTAACACATATACCAGCAAAGGTCAACACGTGGTATGACCTGCTTGGAGAGCATGATCTACCCAAGGGGGAGACATCAAGTGATGTACCACATTCCAGGGGAACACCATCTATTCCCAGCTCCTAAATGGAGGGGTCTTACCTACTCCTTGACCAACTGGGGCCCAGCCTGCTGCTATTGGAAATGGAGAATGAAGGGCGGGAATGGGTTCATTGCACGGAAATAAAAAGGCATGGAATCGGGATTAAGAGGAGGATGGATAAATTATGTTGCATGCATTTTACAGGTGGACCCACAAAAGAAAAACAAGGATTCCCTGGCTTGGAATGGAACAATCGTTGCTGCTAATCACAGTTGTTGCTATTGTAAGCCCTACCCAAATCCTGCAATATGAGATGGCAAAGGAAAGCAACACCTGGACTGCCGCACCCTCATGTTGTGGTAATAATGCAGATGAGGACTTTAAGGATCTACCCATAGAAAGGATCTGGAGCTGGAAATAGCCCAATGGATGAACATGTGGAAGCCACTGTAGGAGAGGGTGCAACCAGTGCTTTTCAATGCGTCTTTCCAGGCCACTACATGGCTGGTACACTCCAAAGAATGGTGGGTGGGCTGGATATACCCCAACTGCAGTACATACATAGAAGGGTTGAAGTAACATAAAATTAGCGGGTGAGTGGATACACATGGAATTATCACTGGAAAAGGGATTTGTGGGCAGCAGGAAACACAGAGTTGGGTATATGGAATCTGGGGAACAGTTCGGTAACCAAGCAACTGATAAGCCAAAATGTAAAACTTCAGCAGTAAATCAATGAGCTACTAGCACAGCAACTGTCTGTAATCGCAACAAGATGGTAGAGGGCAGCAGAGGTGAACTTGCAGCTAATTCAATGGACAGGAAACCTCATGACATGGGTGGACGATGGCTTCAAAAGGCTAACTTGGGAGGGGAAGGTGTGTATGGGAATACAAAATGCTCAACTAGGGGGCTAGCACCTGTGTAATAGTTACTCTGGTACCTTGGAAGGGGATGGCAACTATGGCGGTCCCCATGAGACCTATGGAAATAATGAGACAGGGAGGAGCTAGCTGGGAACCACTGGGGGATAGATGGGGAGGATGGAATAGTGTAAAATGGACAATAATTCAGTAAATTGTTTGTCCAGAGAAAATATTTTAAGGTGTCCCTCCCAATGGCCATGGGGGGAGGGGCAGAATTAATGGCCTGTTGGAAATGGGGGCAATTAGGGGTGTTTTACTGGGAATACATACAATACTAGGGGGCAAAATGACACCAGCACATGACCAAGTTACACACATCTACACGTTGCCACTGGGACCTTGGTGCACAAATGGAACTGTGGAACTCATTGCTGTGAATAATCGAACAAGTGCAATATTACCTGATTCCATGCCAAGTGATTAAGCTGGTTTGGACAATATCCCATTTTTTTGTGTATATTCAGTGGACTTATGATATGGACAAGAGCACTTGAACACTGCAGAGGCAGCTCTCTGCAACTGCCAACAACTGGACAAATTTAAAATATATACTCCAGAGTAGTGTTACAAGATCTTAACTCTGTCAAAGGAGGAGAAGCAGTGTTTCTGGTGGTGGCCTGGATGTTGGACTATATTACAGTGCTCAGGGCTCACAATATTACTGTGGATCATTATGCTTGTTTGCCTATTATTAAGTAAACGCTCTGCAGCATCAGAGCTGGGAATGAGATGCTGGGAAACAAGACTCTGTGGCATCAGAGTTATGGTATACATGTTTGGTGGAAATTAACCCCAATAAACATCGCATTGCCTGCACTTTGGACTTCTGCTTTCTGTCTGTGTGACAAGAACTAGGGAAGAGGGTGAAGGGAAAGCCCTTTAACATTCTCCAGAAGATATTTCTGGAGATGAAGTTCCCGGCCTTCTCTGGTATGGGTGGGGAATTATTGGCATCTGACCCTTGCCATGATGTGCGCTTCCCCAAGACAGTAGAAGCAATGCTGGTGGTTGCTGCTGACTAAGAAGGATCATGGACAGGAAGTGCTGAGTTTGAAGCCCAGACTTCTGGGCATAGTCCAGTATCTGAGCAAGGAATAGGAGAGTGGTTTTCCCCCAAAGAAAGTAAATCTAAACACTAAAATCTAAAAACCACTACAAACTACAAAGCCTGCAAATTGTTAAAACTATTTACAGAGCTAAACCTAAAAAAATGGTTACCCACCTTTTGTAACTGTGGTTCTTTGAGATGTGTTGCTCGTGTCCATTCCATTCTAGGTGTGTGCATGCTCACATGTGCCGTCCTTGGAGATTTTTACCTCAATGGTATCAGTAGGGTATACAAGGTGGCACTGGCCCTACACCCTCTTGGTTTCTTCAACTCTGGCAGGGATAGGAGGGCCGGTAATGGAATGGGTATGTGCAACACATCTGGAAGAACAACAGTTACAAAAGGTGGGCATTTTTCTTCTTAGAGTGATTGCTCATGTTGATTCCATTCTAAGTGACTCACAAGCAACATCAGCAGAGGTGGGCTCAGAGTTCACAGTCTTGTGGCTTGCAGCACAGCTCTGCCAAAGCCAGCATTGTCCCAAGCTTGCTGCATCACGTGTAATGCGATGCAAGCATGTGGACGGATGACGAGGTAGTGGTCAGACAGAGCTCTTGGACTGTTCCTGGAAGGCTGCCAATAATTCTTGTGCTCTCACTGAGCGCACCATCATCATTGCTGGTGGGGGCGCCTTTGCCAGCTCATAGCAGTAGCAGATGCAGGCCGTAATCAGGCTGAGATTCTCTGGGAAGACACTGGATGACTTTTCATCCTGTCTGCTTCCACAAATGAACAACTCCTATTCGTTCTATCTATGTAGAATACCAATGCTCTCCTGACGTCCAGGGTGTGAAGACTGAGTTCTTCGCCAGACGCATGGGGCTTCACACAGAAGGCGGGTAACTATATGTCCTGGCCAGTATGAAACTGAGAAATGACCTTGGGTAGAAATGCTGGATGTGGGCACAGGTGGACCTTCTCCTTGTAGAAGTCCATATAGGGTGGCTCTGAGGTGAGTGATCTCGGACACTTTGCCAGCTGACATTATGGCAACCAGGAACGAAACCTTCCAGGAGAGAAGCAGGAGGGAGCAAGAAGCCAGAGGCTCAACAGGAGGTTTCATGAGCCTTGACAGCATAAGATTCAGGTCCCGGGGGGACTGGGTCCTACACGTGTGGACAGAGGCACTCTAGACCCTCCAAAAACCATACCATCATAGGAAGAGACCCCTGCCTTGGGGCAGAGGACGCAATGCCAAAATGGTCACCAGCTGGACCTTGATCAAAGAGCGGGACAACTCTTGGAGTTTGAGGTGCAGAAGATAATCCAGTATGTCCTGCAGCTAGGTTTCCTGGTGGAGGGCTTCCTGCTACCCAGCAAGACCTGTTGGACACAGGTCAAGCATGCCCACTCATCCGCACTTAGTCATGCAGTAGCCAAACTGTCAAGAGCAGCGCTGCCAGGTTTGGGTGCAACAGAGTGCCATGGCTCTGGGACAGCAGATCCAGCCGAAGACACAGTGGCAGAGGGGTGGCTGCCGAAAGCCTCAGCAATGTGCTGAACCAGTGCTGACAGGGCCATGTGGGGGCTACTAGGATAAGCATCACTCTATGCTGCTTGACCTTCATGAGGACCTTGTGAATTAATGGCACTGGCCCGACCATGGAATGAGGAAGGCATCTGACAGGGAACCTCTGTCCAGACTCCAAATCAAACAGAACACATGACACTTTCTGTTCTGTCTGGACATGAAGACATCCACCTGGGGAGTTCCCTCATCACTGGAGGATTATGCTGACTACCTCTGGATGGAGCGACTATTCGTGGCAAGACGTGAAGATACTGCTGAGGTGATCTGCCAAGATGAAAAGTCCCAAAGGCTGAGCGCCTCTTGACAAAAGGGCTGAGGACCTGGCACCGCCCTGCTTGTTGATGTAATACATTGAGGCAGTATTGTCCGTCAGGGCCTGTACCACCTTGCCTTTCAGGTGGGGCAAGAAAGCCAGGCAAACCACCCTGAGCTCCCTGATGTTGATATGGAGGGTGAGATCATCCTGCAGTCAGACATGGAGGGAGATGTGGCCAAAAATTTCAGGCTATAGTCTTGATATACTATGTCCAGTACCCAGTGGTCCGAGGAGATCCACGATCAGGCCGAACAGTAGGGGTGAAGGTGGTTGAGGAAAAGGAATGGTTGATCCGGGGAATTGGCTGGGACATTGCTCTCGAGCGCACCATCAAAATGAGTGCTTCTGGTCTCCAGACTGTTTCGCTAGGCCAAGCTGCACAGGTGAGCGGAAGCTAGAAGGGAGAAGATGACTAAACAGAGCGTCTTTGTCCCTTCTTCTTGCAGATCCCAGACGAGGTTGCTACAGCCTTGGCGGCAGAGGCATCTGGAACTGCTTATGCACTGACTGCGGCGTGTGCATGCCCAGCGAACAAAGGGTGGCTCTGGTGTCTTTCAGCCCATTGTGTCTTTCAGCCCATGCAGACTGTTCCCATCGAATGGGAGGTCTTAGATGACAGTCTGCATATCCTGGGAGAGTTTGGTGGTTTGAAACCAGGAGCTGCACCTCATTACCACCGCAAACACTACCACTCTGGCTGCCAAGTCCGCCGCACCCCATGCCATCTGCAGGGAGCACCGGGCCGCCGTAGGGCCTTCCTGCACCAGAGTATCAAACTACAGAGCCATATCCTGCAGGAGGGATTCAATCTTTCGGCAGGAGTCCCATAAATTAAAGTTGTAATGGCCAAAGAGTGCCTGATGGTTTGCCACCTGAAACTGCAAACTGGTGATGGAATAAATTATACTCCCAAACAAATCCAATCATTTGGCTTCTTTATTTTTTGGGGTTGAGCTGGATTGTGCCTGCTTTCCTTTCTCACTGGCTGCCAACATCACCAGTGAGCTGGGGGAGATGGGTATACAAATATTCAAAACTTTTGGCTGGGACAAAGTATTTCTTTTCAGCACATTTTGATGTGGGAGGAATAGAGGAAGAGGTTTGCCAGATGAATGTGGCAATTTTGAGGACCCCATCATGCACCGATAGTGTGACACAGACCGAGACAGAGGCTGAAAGGACGTTGAATAGAGTGTCCGTCGCTCAGCCATCTCCTCCACTTCCAGGTCCAAGTTCTCTGCCACCTGATGAAGCACCGCCTGGTGGTCCTTAAAGTCATCTGCCAGACTGGCCCTGGAGGGGCCTATGACTGCCTCATCTGGGGATGAAGGGTAGGACTGTACCACAGGCATGGGGCCCTGGTCCTCCTACTCCTCGGGGGAGGGCGGCTTAGGAGTGGTCACAACCTCCTCAGCCTTGGGCTCTGGGCGTGCTTCCCGCACTGAGCCCAGTGCTGGCAGCTGTTGTTCTGAGGTGGCAGCCAATGAGTGGAGCAATGGCTGCACAGCCATGACCAGAACTCCCTGTGTGTTCCAAAAAGGCCACTGCACGGACCACTGACTGGTTGCCACTGCGTTGTTGCTGTTGTCTCAGTTGCCCAGTCATGCTGTCGGGTTCTAGACAAGGGTCTAAACTGTCCCTCAGTACTGGAAGAACCATCTTCCGGAAACCATGGAGGGGCTATGGATGCTTGGGTCTGCTTAGAGATCACAGATAACAGTGGAGACTAGTGTTGATGCTGGGGAGACTGGAGGCGGGACAGAGAACGCTCCCGCAGCACAGGTGACTTAGATCGGTGACGACATGTAACTGACGGGGAGGCAATCGGTACCGGTAGTAAGGGGATCTATGCCTCCCTCTCGATGATAGATGTTGAGATAACGAGGAACGTGATCATGGTGCTGATGATCTATGGTGATCCCCAGATGATCTTGGTGGTGGCTCTGGTCACTGGCGCTGCGGAGGTGGAGAGCGCGTCATTGTCTAGGAGGATCAATGGCACTCAACTGATACCTGAGAAGTATTATTGGCTGACATGCCCTCTTGGGGAGCCTTTGCTGAAGCCTTCGGCCTCTGCTGCATTGGTGGCCTTTGCTCCCTTTATGCCAGGGGAGTACATGAAGGCATCAGTGCTGGCAGGGGAGTTGGTCCAATACTGCTCACAGGAATCGGAGGAGAACCTTTCATGGGACTAAGGTCCCCAAAGGAAGAAGGGAAACTGCAGGGTTCTAGGCTATACTGATGCCCCGAGGCAGGTCTTTTGCCTGCTGCCACATGGGTCTTCTTTCCTGGCACTGGGGATCCTTGTTTCTTGGCCTTCTTTTTCAGTACCAGCAACAGGGAATGGCGCTGAACAGAGCTTGGTGCTGGGGGTGCACTTCACACCAATGCCAAAGTACTTGGCGAATCATGCCGAGAGGGCTTGGTGGCCAGATGGACGGCAGACTATCAGAAGAGCCCAGTCAAATGTCCAGCTCTTTCAGCTTGTGAGGCTGAATGTTTTTGCAGATACTGCACTTGTCTTTTATGTGTGCCTCCTAAGCAGCTGTCTCAAGTGCTTGGGGGCCTTTCACGGTCTGTGCAGGACTTTAACCTTGGAGACTGAGGCATGCCCCTGGGGCAGAGTCCCCGCTGGGACAATAACTACTAACTACTAAAACAAACACTAACTACTGAAGAATCAACTATATACAAAGCCTTAAGGTATGAAGTCCAAAGGAGAAAAAACCACTAGCCCTTGCTAAGCAAGGAAAGACGCTCCGACTAACTACCACAGACGGTAAGAAGAAACTGAGAGGGAGTAGGGTCGATGACGCCTGATATACCAGCACTTGGGTTCAGCACTCAAGGGGGTACTACAGTCAGCCCTTCGGATAGCGCTAAGGCAAAAATCTGATGATTGTGCACAGGGGTGTGAGCACACCTAGAATGGAATCAACATGAGCAAACACTCAAATAATTGCATTTTGTAAGATGAAGCTGAAGCTATGGACACTGGAGGTCCCAACCCAGACCATGCGGCGGTGAGAAGGAACTGGAGAGTTGGTCGGCCTTCCCATATCCCCTGGGTTGGAGGCATGAGATGATCCAGGGCACATGTGAGGACCAATGTCTCTACATTCAAATCCTCCGACTCTGGGCACATAGTGTGCATGTGTAAACCCACAGTGGAATACAATAGATGGTTATCCCTCAGAAAAGGATCATATATTGTGAGACTTGTGATAAAATCCTGAGTTAGCAAAAAATTATTCTTAAATTCCACATAGGTAGCAGATAGTCCCCCCCGTCTCTCTCCTCCCCCTTTGGTATGGAGACACCCCGCTCCCCCCAAAATAAAAAAGATGTTTGTTTAAAAATGTTGAAATGCAGGAAGAAAACTGCACCTGATATTTTAGAATTTGGGGGGGGATCCTTCACCTCAATATTCCATTCAAATATTTGCCTTCCTACAACATTTTAAGAACCTCTCAACACATGTACACCTACCTAAAAGCTTGCAAACAACTACAACACACAGCAATTTGAACTTAATTTTATTACAGCTTTATATAGCAAGTCACCTGTTACACCACTAAACTTGAAAGGAATCAAGTGAAATATAATCTTGTCACCAAATAACTTATGAAAAGAGTGTTCATGAGGCACATACTGTAAAACTGCCACAAAACAGTGGTCTCCATAGCTAACTTGCACAGCTAGCATTTTAGATTATGCACAGATTAATGTACATCAAGCACTGAATAATCAGAGCACTTAACACATTAAACCACTGAACAGCTACACTGTCCCAATGCCAAAATTCAACCTGTATTTTATATACAATAGTTTAAAAGCACTTGGTAAAGTTATATGTATTGTAACTAATTTGCCTTTCCTCAGTTTACTTCAAAGACAATCTCTTTATTGTAATATATTCAATACAGAACAATTTACAAAACACAGTATTGTTCTGAGACCTATGCAATGTAATTGACAGACCAAGGGTGGAATACTAGCTCCACTGAAGTCAATGCCACTGATTTCATTCTTTTTTCTTTTAGATAAACAGACTAAGAGCCAACTCAGAACAAGAAGAAATACAAAATGGTATATCAGAAAAGCATTCCCATTAGGCACACATATGCAGTAATATGATCCAAAGCAAACCAGAAGAGAAGGGAGAACACCACAATTCAACCTAACTGAATTCATTTTTAAAGCTGGAAAATTATACTTTGGAAAAAACTTGTTTTGATATTGCTTTCCCAGGGAAGTGCATGAATGATCTTTTTAACGGAACTATTACAATAAGAAATTTTGAACAAACATTTCTGTGTCAGTGATTTTTTAAAAGCTTTGACCTTCTTGGTATTAAAATAGGCATAGAGATATGTCAATGTCCACAACTGAGCAAAACTGTTATTAGATATTTCATAAGGGGCATTTTGATTAATCAGTAGATATGAATTCCAAATATTTATTAGCCTTATTTTGCAAACTGAAAATTCTCTGGTTCTTCTGATCAAAAGCTGGAAGTATTAAAAGATTTATTCAGAACCTGATCATCATCTAGACTGTTTCTCATCAGCCTCACATTTAAGTTGCAAAATCACAATTTGTTAAAAATACCAATTAAATTGCATGAACTAGACATACTGCTATGAAAGCCTCATACAAATTGCAAACAAATATGTAGGTGACGTTTTAGCTATTTTAAATGAAGTCCTGTGTGAAAATATATTAAATGTAGGGTCACAAACTATGGGCCCATCCTGCAAACCCTCATTCAGTCATGGAGTGACACTGAAATAAATGAGACTCTCTCTCACATGTTAGGCCTACTTAATTGTGTGTCTGCAAGATCACACTTCTAGAAAGGTGCTTAGCAACCCACTGAAATCAACAGAAATTGAAAATGTTAAGCACCTTGCAAGAGCTCAACTTGCTTAAGAATTTTGTGCACTGTCATGCCAAATCATAACAGCTAGTTTATTTAAGATTCATTCATAAAAAAAAGTTCATTTCTGTCACCAAATGAAAGGAAAAAGATAAAAAAATTATTTTCATTGTATGTGAAACTCATTGTATGAAGACTCACACACATGAACTAGATCAACATTCCTTGACAGTGTTCTTTTAAGTGGAGAAAATGTATCTCAAACATTTAATTAGAAACATATTACGTTGCGTTGTCATTTCCTAAATGAAAATAAGTTTTATACACATGCATCAACAGAAAACCATAAAACCTATAACATCCTGACAATGTAGAATATTACAATTATAACACGTTGACTTAAGATGATACATATCTACCCCAAAATGAACCTCTGTGGCTAATGGCCCTCAAACGTTCCATAAACTCTCTGGGACATCCAGAAAGAAGCTGCTCCTGAGCACAAAGAGCTGCACAAAGGAATATCATCTAGGGCTGTGTGCAGTAAGGAAGGGTAAGACAGACAGCATAGTGTAAGGAGTAAGGAGCTTATTAGGATAAGGGGCCAGAGCCTCAGCTTGGGTAAATTGTTGTAGCTCAAGTGAAGTCAATGGAGCTAAGACAATTTACACCAGCTAAAGATCTGGGTCTCTCCTTCCTCATGAGAACAACCATTAATGTGAAACAATTTGAAATCTAGGAGACTGTGTTGGCTACTCAATTGTGAAAGTATAACATATTTAAAATGTCATGAGATCATTAAAGGGCTGTTTTAATTGAGCGGGATTTTACCATACCAGACTTTGCAGCAATTGTTGAAAATTTCATAAGAATCTCAACCCATATTCCAACATAAGCCTAGCACGTACCTACTGCTCTAAGTTTGTACAGAGGAAAAGTTTAACAACTGAAGTCACATGATTCAATCTCTATGAAACATCAAAGCCATACGTGGAGTTCTTACAGTTCAAGCGTTTGAATTGAATATTTTTTTCATTTTTAAATTAATACTTCTATTTGGTTTAAATATACAAACTAAATAAAACACAAAGAAAACTAAACCATTATTATTTTGCTTAATAAAAACCCACAAACAAACGGCATTTTCCCTCCTCCACCTCAAGAACAAGAACTGGAAAGTACCCAAATCCTCAAATGCTAGTGAACATGAGATGTACTCCTCTTTAGCAGGTGTCAGTGTGCCTAAGCACTGGGAATATGTAACATATTGTAGAGTACAGCTAAATTTTTAGTTTTATTCCATGTGGGAATAACTCAGACACTTCACTCCCAAATTTCATATGTTTACAGTAGAATGGAATGATTAAAATCACATGAAAACTCTTTGAAAATATATCCATTAGGATTATATTATAGCAATTTGTGATTTGTTAATTTTTAATAGTACAGTTGGATCCCTCAGTATAAATCTTTGGAATGTTTGCCACTAATATCACTACCCCAATAGAATCAGCTTAATTACCAGTTTTTTCAGCTACAAATTAATGGACAGGCAGTTTCACTTCATTAAAGATACTCTGATTCCAAACAAACAGAGAAGAAAAAAGGACCAGCCCAGGTGAAAAATACCTGCACCTGTAACTTACGTAAAAATAGGCGGAGCAGCTGAAAATTTGCAGTCAAATTTAAAATATCAGTTTCATTTTTAGTTAATTTCTACACAATGCTATATTTCTCATACACTTAACTCACTAGTGCTTTTTTACTATTTTAAACCTTGAATATATTGAATATATTGAATAGTTAATCATTTAATTAGCCACAAAGCATCTTGCATGATAGATATGTATCTTCACCTCCATTTTTCTAAATAATAATTTAAGGTTAACCATTTCAGTCTTGGACATCAAAGTAGTCAATCACTGGCTCCACTTTTAATGTTTTCGGCAAGCCATTGTTTCCATTATTCCTGAAATTAAAACCATAAAATATTACAGAACACAATTCTCAGTTAAATGAAAGATGCAGTTACATAAGCAAGGATAGCACATTTTCCCAAACTACCAAACTGATATAAAAACACCATAACATCTGATGGCATACTATGCCACTGAACAGCAAGATCAATAAACACTAGGCATTAAAAAGCTGTTACAAAGTTTTACAGAAATATCTTAATTATTCACTCTAATGTACATTTCAGTGCCCACTGAGCAAATAGCTATTTTTTATTAACTGGTTTTCATAAATATTAATATTAGCAATTCAGTCATTCAAATATCAAGATAGAATACCACAAGCAATTTATCTACAACCACACTGATATTTAGGTAGTTTATTTTGCAAGTGAAAACTTTGTTACAGATGAACCAATGTTCTGAATATTGTCCTTTTTCAAAAATATATGCAAAAAAAGCAAAAGACTATCTCTGGAGTGAGGGATAGTTGCTGGTCAAGTTTCAGCTACATATTAAAACAAAGGATAAAAATGAATGAAACAATCGACTGTTAGTATATATAATTATTCAAATGTTATTTAACTGTCTTCAGAAGACAGTCAAGGTGGGTGAGGAAATATCTTTTATTGGACCAAGTTCTGCTGGAGAGAGAGACAAGCTTTTGAGCTTGTCACTCACAGAAGATGGTCCAACACAAGATATTTTCTCACCCACCTTGTCTTGCTAATACCCTGGGACCAATATAGGTACAACACCACTGCATAGATCTGAAGACAGTGACATGAGGCCTTTCAAAAACTTCTGCTTCCAAAAAATTTCAATGTTTCAATATTAAATTAATGTTTTATTTACAAATCATTCTAATCCAGAGGCGAAGATTTTCAAACCTGGCCACCTAAAATTAAAAATAAGCGGGCTGGTTTTTCAAGAAGTGCTAATTTCCAATGAATTCCACTGAAGTAAATGGGAGATGCAGGAGCTAAGCACCGCTGAAAATCAAGTTACTTTTATATATGCTCCTAAGCATTGATTTAAGAGCCTTGTTTTAGGCATGCCTGCAGGTGGTTTAGGCTGGATTTTAATCTTGAATCTGTTAGTTTACACTCTGATAAACTGGATCTTCTCAAGGAATAAACAGTCTATTATTGTTATTCATTTGTATTCTGGTAGTCTCTGAAACCACCAACCAGAATTAGGCCCATATTCTGCTAGATATTGTCAAAAACTAGAACAGAAGACATTCCCTGGATCAAAAGCCTGTGGTTTCCAATATCCTTTTAAGGGTCGGATCATCTTAAATCCAGATTTAGCAAAACGTTTTGAGAGCCAAAACTGAACAAATAACTCCTGGTTGTGAAGCCTAGAACGTTAAAAGCCTATGCACACTCAAGGCCACCGCGTCTTACAAACACAGGACCTGACATGTTAGATAAGACCATACAGCCAAGGAGTCTGGTATCTTGCCCCAGCAGCAGTCAGTACCCAAGAAATGTGAAGGCCCCACTTTTGCCCTCTTTGTACACTACAGAGGAAACAATACTTAATGACCTCCCACAGACAACCATTATATGCCATGAACTAATTACCCATATCTTAGTTTGCAAAGAATAGTTAGAAATGGTTATAAAATTATTCAGTCTTTTAAGTCTAGCTACAGTATGTGTGTCTACCTCTTGCAACAACAAATTACCCAGATTGACTATACAGCATAAGAGCAATATTTATTTTTGCTGGCACTAAATTTATTCCCATTTTATTTCAGCGAATGACCCCCCGTGCTCATTATGAGAAAGGTAGAGAGAAAGGTCTGTTCAGTTAAGTTTTAATTCTGAATAACTCCTTTCCATGTTAAATAGTCTGCAATTTTGTGAACTGTAAATAGGTAAAGAGCCAAGATTTTTCACTGCTTTGATGCATTCCCCCTCCCCCCCACTTACTCTATACATTTCTTTTGATGAGGTAACCAAATTTGGACACAAGATTCATATAAATTACATTTTTATATAAGAGATCTTCTATCCCTTTCTACTGCTCCCATACATTCTATTTGTCTATTTTAAAAAAAACTGCTGCAATGATGTGGGCAGACATGTTATGTGAGTAAATCCCCTTGATTTCTAGCTTCTCCCCCTTCAGAGGCTCTTTGATGTTCAGAATGCATCAATGTATACAAAATCTTTCAAAAATTGTTTATTGCACCAAGGTAATAAATGATATGCCACATAGTGTAAACACACACAACAAAAACATTAATGTAATGTTCACTACTGCTCTTGATTAAAAAACAGAGTGGCATAGGTAGTCTCTAATGAATGTCCTAGAATTATAATACATTTCATCATAAATTGTCACATTTAGCAATCTGTTTAAGAGATTAAAATAGCATGAGTATGGCAATTCAAAATTGAGACGCCCTGACAAAGGTGTGAGGGCTCTGGCCCATACTGTCACTTTATTAAACATTAACTTAACAAAAACACTTAAATAACTAAATAGTTCTTACTTATCTGTTTGTCTGTAGTGAGGAATAGGTGGTGGAGGCCTTGTCTGCATTTCCCTCTCTAGGACAGATGTTAGGGTATTACTTGGACAAATGGATTTACCTCTAGAGGATGAGAATGGTAACAAATATTATTTGTGATGTTATTGTCTACACGTTTAAATAGAAAAATCATACACTATATTAAAAAAATCAAGATCAAAAGTGTTAAATGTAGTGTAAATGACAGTTTGAGACTTGAAGATCCAACGCGTTATCTAACAGCAAATCCAATATTGAGGTATTAAAAGAACTTCTGACACACTGACTCAAAGGAGCCCAGCATTTCTTCTTTGCCTAAAACAATCTACTCTCCTCCCCATTTAAACTCAACAATGGAGACAGTAAATAGAGGAAATTGACTATTTTTCTTATTATAAATATGTTTTAACGTAAGAAGATATCCACTAGTCTGGAAGCTTTTGGGGTTGACTAGGGTAATAAAAGCACTTAGACGGTTCCCTGCATAACTTTCTTGGTGCTTGAACTGCTCCCTTTGTGTGAGCCTGTAAAGTACAACAAAATCCAAACTTACAACCCTAAAACTACAAACATGTTATGACATTGCACTCCAGATGTTTTATGGAAACATGCTTATGAGTATGAATATGATGTAACTGGAAAATTCTTTAGGCAAAAGGTCTCTTGTAAGGTATCCTTACAAAGCTTATAATCTACAGAGTGTGTTCATCCTGTTTGTATGCATGTATCATTTTTGTATCTGAAGCTAGAAATATAAAGTACAACTCCGAGGTTCTACTGTCATCATACAAAGTGTGGGCCATTGATGGTGGTTTAGAATCTTGATGGCTCCCACTGACTAGGACAATCGGTTGTAAATGGCTCTGTTTACTTGCAAGCCTTCCTATGTTTGAGAGAACCAGCCCAGGAAGAATGGGGTCTCACAGGATGTGAACCTGTCACCTCATACTCAAATACATCTTAAACCTGGTGGTTTTCCATTTAGAATGGGGGGAGGAAGGGGGACCCACAGAGACAAAAGATTCCCGCCTTGTGACAAAGCTACAAAAAGGGGGTGGAACAGAACAAAAGGGCTGCCAATCATGAGAAAACCTCTGCTTTCCACCTAAGATGTTTCATGGAACTAACAAGGACTGTACCGGGGAAAGGATTGGGCCCAGACTAGGAAGCAGTCTAGTCTGTGAAAGAAGCTTATTGGAACATCTCTGAGGGTGAGATTAATCAGTTTCTCAATGTATTAGGCTTAGACTTGAGCTTTTGCTTTAATTTTGCTTGGTGACTTACTTTGTTCTGTGTTATTACTTGAAACCACTTAAATCCTACTTTTAATACTTAATAAAGTCACATTTGTTTATTAGTAAACCCAGAGCAAGTGATTAATACCTGGGGGAGCAAACAGCTGTGCATCTCTCTCTATCCGTGTTATAGAGGGCAGATAATTTATGAGTTTACCCTGTATACGCTTTATAAAGAGTAAAACAGATTTATTTGGGTTTTGGATCCCCTTGGGAATTGGGTGCTAGAGATAAACAAAAACTGCTCAGCAGGTCACCTAACTTCTTCAGCTTTGGGGGCATGGACCAGACCTGGTCTGTGTTGCAGCAGACTAGCACATCTGCTCAACAAGGCAGGGTTCTGGAATCCCAAACTGGCAAGGAAAATGGGCTCAGAGATAATTCCAGCACGTCAAGTGACAGCTCCAAGTGGGTCTCTATGACCAAACCCGTCACAGTGGCATAGTCAAGGAGGATCTGTGCACAGCTGACTGCTTTGAGACACTGGTAGTGACTTTAAGTGAGTTTTGGGTGTGCTGGCTGGAGAACAGACAAAGTGGTTACTGGTTTGTTATTTTCTGTTTATTTCGGGTGAGGGAAATAAGCATAAGAATGCAGGAAAATGACTTCCAGTGAGGCAGCTACAAAACTAGACTTGGCCAGACTGGAAGTGGAAGAGAAAGCAAAGGACCATGAGTTTCAAATGTGGCAGCCACAAATGAGGCTGAAAGAAGCAGCTGTGGCCAGGGAAACGAAGGAGGCAGAAGCAGCCAGACAAAGGGCTGCACACCAGCAAGCCCTGGACTTAAAAGACAAAGAGCTTGAAGCTCAGAGGTTAGCAAGCAAGCTGCTCAGGAGGAGAAGGAAAGAGAGGCAGCTTGCCCTAGAGTTAAAAGACAAAGAAACTGAGGCCCAGATTGTGAACCAGAAGCATGAACTGGCTGCAACAGAGTGGAAGAGACAAAATACTTCAGCAGCTGGCTCCGCTTCCCCAAAAATCCACAAATGGGAACAGTTATGTCCACCATATGATGAATCCAGTGATATTGCCGAGTATTTCATCACATTTGAGAGACTGTGAACTCTCCATGTGATTCCTGAGGATCAAAAAATGGCTGCAAAATTGACTGGGAGAGCTCTGGACATATTCAGTAAGATGCCTATTGCTGATGCTTCAAACTATGGTAAATGTAAGGAACTGGTTTTGAAACAGTTCCAGATTACAGCTGAAACCTACAGGGTTAAATTCAGGAATCATAAGAGGGGCTCTGAATTAAGTAATGTGGCCTGTGTAAATGAAATGAGAGATTTGTTAGACAAGTGGGTGAGGGGAAAACACATTACAAGCTTTGAAGAAATGTGCGATTTGGTTACTCACTGTGGCAAAGTACCTGTTTCTCCTCTGCTGGCTCAATCCCCTTTTTCCTTGGAGACACAGGCTTGGGCAAAGTAAAGTCCTTCCCAGTCGTGCAGGGTCTGGCTGATACTTTTCTCAGGCAGTCCCTTGCTCTGTTTTTCTCCCCTTCTGGGAAGAGTGCAAGTCTTCCTGGCTGGAAGAGTTCAGAGTCTTGCTGCACCAACTCACTGGCAGCTTCTCTCACTCCTTCCCTGCCACGGAGGGTTTAAAGAGGTCTCCAGCAATTTGGGCCAGCTGAACCTAATTAGTTCCCTGTCAACCCTTGTTCCAGCTGAACCTTATTTCTCCATGGGTATCTCCCCCCAATGAATAGGGAGAGGCCTTTTAGCTCCTCTGGGACTAATTACTATCCCTCTTTTGGTAGCTATTTGTCCTGGGTTTGCCACACTCACGAACAGTTCCTGAATATGTGCAGTGATGATGTAAAACAGTATTTGTGGGACAAAAAGGTGGATGCAGTGGGTGAATTAGTGGGTTTGCAGACTCTTATGAGCAATCAGAAGTTGCAATTAAACAAACTACTGGCAGAGGAGTACAGGGTGGTGGAAAGCAGAATCACCTTTTTACCCCTGGGAAAAAGGAGACTGGGCGTTCACCTCCCCATTTCCCTGTTACTCATCCCAAGTCTCCTGTACAAACAGAGGAGCCCAGAAAATGCTATCACTGGAAGTCCACTGAGCATCTAAGGAATAAATGTCCTTGGCTGAGTGGGAACAGGCACCAGGTAACACATAAGGTTGCTGCATCTCAGAACACAGTGTATCCCAGGCTACTGTCTCTGACCATACAAGATTTGTAAAGGTTGCTTCTACACAACCAAGCAGGGAGCATATGCATGCTATTAAGCTTAATGGCAAAGTGCTCCAAGGTTGGAGAGATACATGCATCCTGGAGATGGAACTTGGGGTCCTGATGACCACTGCAGTGGGAACAGACCCCAAAGGCTCTGCAGCTGCAAGCAAGCCCAACCTGAGTGAAAAAGGAGGGATTTTGCTGGTCAGTGAAGGGTCTGTAATAGCTGGTAGCTGTGATCCCACAGCTGGATCAGGGTCACCTTCCCTTTTGGGGGACACAGGAGTGTCTGCCTCAGAGGGGAACCCAGAAAGGGAAGTCCAGACGGAAGGTGAGGCGGGACAGGCGAGTCTGCCCACCTTTTGTAGGAAGGCATTTCCCCAGGAGGAGAGTAAAGGATCTGCATCTGAAATGCCAGACCCCTCACCCGCGGATCAGGTTTTAAGGAAAGACCGGGGATCAAATCTCCTGGAGCGGAAAGTCTACCCAAACTGACCTTTTGGGAACAGAGAATGGAGGTGACCGAGGGGATTTTACCAATACGAAGCACTCTACTGAAAGATGTTGTTCCTGCTACGCTTGTAAGAGATAAAACTGTCTCTTCAAGGCAGGAGGAAGAAAAACTTTGCATTTGGGAAACTTCACAATCGGGTGAGGTCTAACAAAAAGAGATTCCAGAGGCTGAGGGCAGGCATGGTTGCAGTGTACCTTTTCCTTGCCAAATCCTCAAACACATGACTGAATTGAAAGCCTTCTCCAAAGAGAGAGGAGAATCTCTGTCTAAACCCCTACCAGGGTACACAAAGGGGTTGGGAAATGCAACAGATGCTGAACAAGCTGAACTGTGTGAACAGAGCCTGTTTGCCATAGATTTGCTGGTTATCTTGTGTCTCTGGCTACTTCATCTATGGATCAGGACAAAGGAGTTGATGCTAATAACAAACCTTTGAAGATGTGTAACATACCTGATTTGTGGAAAAAGCTTTTGTACATGCTAGGGATGGTGACAAGACAGCTTATACAGCTTTTATTTATTGTTGCTTTTCAGCTTATACCTGTAAACAGGCTGGAAGCTTGGCACAGCAGCAAAAGCATAACAGGCCTACACTGCTGTATGGGAGGGGAAACCAAGGCACACCACCTCATGGCATTGGTAGCTAAATGCCAAGACAGCAATATCTGTTAAAGTGTAGGTATCTGCATTCTGTTATCAATACTTCATTCCAACATATTTTCAGGCACCCAGGAAACACGAACCCCAATCCTTGCTAGGACACCTATGAATGACATCATACGGTTTAAATGCACTGGAAGGGGGTGTGACCAGAGACGAACAGAGATTTTAAATGTACTGCCTCTGCCATGTACAGCGTCCAAGACTCCAGCAGTAAGTTCTAGAGAAGGGTGTGACGTTGCACTCCATAGGTGCATCTCTCTCTATCAGTGTTATAGCAGGTGGACAATTTAACAGTTGACCCTGTCTGGGTGCTGGAGATAGGTGACCTGCTGAGCAATTTTTGGTTAAAGTTTGCAGCTTTGGGGGTGCGGAGCAGACCTGGTCTGTGTTGCAGCAGACTAGCGTATCTGGCTCAACAAGGCAGGGTTCTGAAGTCTGAAGCTGGCAGGGAAACGGGCTCAAGAGATAATTCCAGCACGTCAGGTGACAATCTCAAGGGGGTCTCTGTGACCGGTTCGGTCACACGTGTTTATACAGGGGTGGGAAAAAAACAGACTAGTGAATTTCCTGTTATGAGAAGCATGAGTAAGCTGTCTATTCTCATATATCCTACACTGGAGGACGATTGGAAAGCAGCAAGTAATATGACCAGAAGAAAGGGAGGGACAGCAGAGCTGAGAGAGTAGAAAAGAAAAATAGTGGATGGTACCTATAGACCAAAAGCAGTAGCTGATAAAAATGCAACATCCACTTTGTAGTCATGTCTGGTAAAAGAACTGAGACTTTCAAGCGGTCCCTCTGCAGACTTCCTTATAAGAAACTTTCTTTTTGCCTAAAACGTGGATGCAGACTTCACTGAATGTGCCGAGGCTTTCAGGAGTTTTTTTGGCTTACTTACATGCTTCTGATATAGCTACCAGGATCCACTGACAATTTTGTTTTTTTAAAAAGAGTTCAGACCTGTGATTTTTGCCATTATAAAGCAATAATTAATCATGTTTAATTAGGATTTGATTGATATGCAAATAGCCAGATGATGGCATCTAATATCATGAGGATGAGTAAGTTTAATAAAAAACAAAATGTAAAAAGTGAGGTATCGATTGAGATAAGACAAAAGAATTTCCTTAATTAGGAAGTCTGGGGTGGTGTAGAGTATCAGCTCTGGAGAAAAAAGGAATTTTTAATAGACAATGCCTTTAATTCACTAATCATCCTAATAGAAATGGTTGTGATTAGAAAGGCAACTACAAGAGAAAGGAAATACAAAGATGCAGAGGCCAGATTCAAAAGGGCTGCTCCATCAATTATTCCAGAGCTAAGTTAGGCATCCTGCTAACAATAGAAAATTCAACAGAACAGAGAAACGTCCTTACTGTCTTGATTAATCATGAAATATGAGGTGCTGCTGAGTACGTGTGGGTACTCAAAAAGCTCTAACTGAATCTATGAAGTGGTATGGCCGAGCCCTTTATTTAAGTCACGAATCAAGAAGAACAAGCAGGTTTAGGCTGAAATTGACTTAACATTAAATTGAGAACGGTGGTGTCTGAACATTTTCGAGTTGTTGCTATAAAAATGTAGATATAGAATCCTTCCTGGATTGAAATTTAACATCTACTAGTTGGTCTAAGTCATAGAATTTCATCCACTCAAATTCTAAAAGGTAGTCTGAAGCCTGCCTGGATCCTAACTTTGTATCAGCAGAGCTTATTTGTGGGTAGTTGCCAGGGAGGACACACAGACATCTCCTAGAGCCAGGGTCTGCAAGGCCAATAAGGAACTATGAGAATGACCTTGTCTCTCTCTCTTATGTCTAATGTAGAAGCATTTTATCATCTTTTCCTGAAGCATGTGCAACTCTCTCTGATCTGAAGCTTCACTGTCAACTGTGTCCAAAAGACCTGTCCCAAAAGCTCATACAAATGTTGCTTGAAGTAGGCCAAACCTGAAAATAATGTTTGCATCCCAGACGAGTCTCCTAACTATGTTGGAACAGAGGAGAGAAAACAGGCTGCAACTAAATATATTTAGCTTCTCTCAAACAGAGAAAGAGATATGGACAAGCAGTTCTAGACTGCCTTTTGTAAGATAAAGTGACTAGGGTTACAGAGGAGAAACTTGGATTGGGGTGACCATTATGGTAGGCACAGTTTGCACATCCAAAGGCATACTAGGTTCACAGCGGCAAGGTGGACCCTCTTTGGCCAGTGTCTGGCCAGATGCCCCACAGCCCCTAACATAGCTCAGCTCCATTGACTGTTGATCCATAGTCTCAAGCGACCATTGTCAAGCTGTGAAACTCAACTCTGTCAGTATGTGAATACCCTCAAGGATTGAGCCTTTAATAGCCTGTTCACTTATGATTTAAGAACTGCCTCTTTCTCCACTGGTCACTGTTGACTCCAGGTTGGGGTGAAGAATGGCTGTAGAGCCATGCTGTCAGAGGAAACAGTCACAGGCTTGTAGCAGTCAGCAATGCTGACTACAATCAACTTCTCCTCTCTGAGGTCTGGAGGTTCTAGGGGAGGAGGTGAGGAAAAATTTCAACTGTCACAAAACCATAAAGGTCTGTGGCCTTCCTTTGGAGTTCACAGGAGAAACAGACAGAAAACTGAGCCTGAGACATACTTTCCCATGCTACTTTCCCATGCTCATACAGAGAGAGCAGAATCAATCCTCCAGACATGTGGCTCTGTTGTGCATGAAAAAATATCAAAATATTCTTATCAATCACATCATAGCCTTCTTTTAAATGTGACTTCAGATTCATTTCAAAATGGTACATCTGGCATAGCAGAAAAATTGGAAATGGTTCAGAAATCTGTTGACAATAGGGATAAGGAAAATTTTTCTTACTGTTAAGTGTGTTTGTGTGTGTGTGTGCACTGATTATCAATCACAGGAGTTCTGAACTCAGAGTCACCTACTTTACATTCTCTTACTTTTGTTTTTGTTTTTGCAAATGCCTTGAGAATTCTGAAGTTCTGAAATTTCACACTGCCAAACAAGCAAGAAAATGCATCTTATCACTAAATCTCTGCTTTAATTAAAAAAATCAACATTCATATTTTCAATCAGTTCTCCAAATAAGATTGTGAATTCTTGTGAATTTTAGTTTTCTTTTTTTAAAATATAAATTTTCAGGCACTGCTAGAAGACCAAAAGCCCACTACAATATACAGTCTCTACCCCATATATAGCATAATGATTTTGAATAAAAAAAACTGATGCTTTGTTCAAATGTTGTAACAGTGCAAAAGCATATGAGCAGCAAAAATCCTTGTAAAGCCAGTGATGAGCAAACCCTAAAGGTTGAGCGTTTGATAAATATCCTAAAATACAGGATAGGCTTCCCTAAACTTATGGAAGTAACTCATTCACAAAAAACCAAACCAAACCAAACCCCAAACCAACCAAACATTTCCCATGAACAGGGAACATTTCCCCTGCACTAGAAACTTTAATGACCTGGCTATTCACTTCACAGTGATTGGCAATGATCGGTTGGCCTGATCCCTTTTCTGGCATCTTTATGAGGTATCTCCCTTTTCTTTTTCACTCAATTTCTCTCCCTTTGTCTGATGCTAGTCCAGGGGTAGGCAACCTATGGCATGTGTCGCAAAGACAGCATGCGAGCTGATTTTCAGTGGCACTTACACTGCCTGGGTCCTGGCCACCGGTCCAGGGGGCTCTGCATTTTAATTTTAAATGACGCTTCTTAACGTTTTAAAAACCTTATTTATTTTACATACAACAACAGACATAGAAAGAGACCTTCTAAAAACATTAAAATGTATTATTGACATGCAAAACCTTAAATCAGAATGAATAAATGAAGACTTGGCACACCACTTCTGAAAGGCTGCTGACCCCTGTCCTAGTCCCTCTTGGGTGTTACTTCCCCCTCACTTTTCACCTTAAGACTTTCCTTTTTTTTGCCTCCATTAAAAGTTCCTCCCATTCCTCCCTGCATCTAGCTGATGCCTCTTCCCCTTCTCTTGAAAAGGTAAAACAGACTGTAGGGAAGCTGGCAAGAGAGGAAATGATCATCATCAGGTGCAGGAGTTCATGCTAGTGGGTTACTCAGCAGCAGTGAGAGCAGAAACCTCTTGTTACCAGAAAAAACACAGCTTGGAGTCAAAGGAACTATAATTGGACAGTTCTGTCATATTTAAAAATGGGAGACTGAGGTGAAATCAAAAGAAATACCCCCAAAACTGATGGAAATACAATTGTGTGAGATTATGCATCCCCTCCATCCAAGCCATTTAAAAGCTGTTTCTATGGAACTTGCAAAGTATAAAGAATGTATTTTGCAAGTTGTAAATAAAGTAAACTCAGAACAAAATATAGAAAACAATATTCAAATCTACTGAATGGATGTTAATTACTTTGAAAACTAAAATAAAAAAGATTAACACAACATACTTCACTGCAGTGATAACAACATTACGCTTTGGTTCATTGTCATAGCTCACACTCTCAATGCCATAAATTTGAGCTAACTCATGGATGATTCTGCGGTGATCTCTGTTCATGGGTGGATAACAGTGACTCTTTTTTGAATGCTTGCCCTGAATTTAAGAGAAAAATAAATGGTATGTTTATGATTGTTTTCGTAGACAAGATTACAGTATAAGATTTATCGTCTAGACTTCCCTAACAGCGACAAAGTCAGTTTGCAAGTATACAGTGAGAACTAGATACTGTTGATGAAAACCATGTGCATACTAAATTCCTGTTAATTCACATTACACACACACACACACTCTCACTCACTCTACACTGGTTGCACAGCTACAGTTTTTAGATTTTGAAAATGCATGAGGAGACCATGGTTTGACAAAATCTTTTTTTTTTTTTTTTTAAACCATATTCTATATCCCTGCAGGGCTAGAACAACAAATTGGAAGATAATGGTAGACTTGGCATTATATTTGACAATTTTTTTTCATTTTTATTTTGGCTTTTCAATTTATATGCTGTATATAAAGAGGATTTGCCATATTGCTGTTGGTTATATCCCTTTCACAAAATATAGCAATGCTGGTATCTGATAAAACAATATTGTGACAATGGGAAATAGGCAAATGAATTAGCTTTTAGTTTAAGGTAAAACAAAAAATTACCCAGTTGAACAGACATCTTCTGAAATGTATTATAGTAGCTGTAAATTTACAAGTGCAAGTGCCTAATTAGCATATAGATTACACATTTAAAAGTGGTGTGCTAAAAGGTGATGTAAAAATTCTGGTCTAAATCATTAAATACTAGCAGAGATACTTGTTTTTCAAATAATGGGCAAAGTATTATGATAAATCTGAATACACAGCCAAAACACTATTGCAAATCCAGGCAAAAACAATTTAATTAACTAAAAATTAACAAAATTAACACAGTATTGCACAACCTTCAATTCCTAATAATCTAGGAAGCATTCAAATCAAACTGTTCAATCCACAAATTTCCATTTCTATATAAGATGAGGTAGAGCAATTTCATAGCTAACGAGAATCAAATCCTTGGAAGAGATGTTTAGACAATTATGTTGTAAATATTACCAGGTAAGTTCTTAAATCTGTGCACTTTGGACTTTGCCTCTGATATTTAATTAATGGAAAAGATTTCTCAACAGCAATCTTATTTATCATAGTTTTGTCTTCTCCCATCCTATCCAGCAACAGATGATAATGATCAGTAGATGTAGCAACTAGAGGAATCCAGAGATGAGGGAGCGCTTGGAATACTACTCTGCCAAATTCAGAGTCTGCCACAGACAAATTCAGCTGACAGTAGCAGATAAGGTATGTGACGCAGAAGTGACTATATGGCTGCTTTGTAGAAGGAGAGATACCTTGGCCCTCAAGCCCACAAGGTAAATAGGTTAGGAAGAATCTGATAAACTGTGGTCAAGGTCTTCCAGAAGCCAAGGTTTTCCAGCTTGATCATACTCTGTCAGGAAGCACTCTTTTACTAAGCTTGCCTTAGTTACAGTCCTTGAAGAGAAAACCAGAAATGTCTGAATGATAGACCTATAGAACTTTTGTATCCATTTTACTTTAAGGGAATGAAAGGACAGTTACCTGTTCTGTAACTGGCATTCTTTGAGATGTGTTGCTCCTATCTATTCCACAGTAGGTGTGCGTGCTCGCCACGTGCACCGGTGTCAGAAGTTTTTCCCTTAGCAGTACCTGTACTGTGGGAGCACCACAGCAACCCCTCGAGTAACGCCTGTATATCGCGCTATGAGGGGAGCTGTGGGCTTCCCCCACCCTCGGTTCCTTCTTGTCGGACAACTCTGACAGAGGGGAAGGAGGGCGGGGTATGGAATAGACAGGAGCAACACATCTTGAAGAACGCCAGTTACGGAACAGCTAACTATCCTTTCTTCTTCGAGTGATTGCTCCTGTATATTCCACAGTAGGTGATTCCAAGCGATATCTGTTTGAAGTGAGTAGGATTTCACAGTGGTTCAGGACGAAGGATCTCCCTACGAAACCCAGTGTCATCCCTAGATTGGGTGACGATCTCGTAATGTGAAGTAAATGTGTGAACTGAGGCTCACATAGCCACCCTACAAATGTCCTGGACATGTCCAGGACATGGGCGGCGTAGGCAGCTGATGAGGCCTGAGCCCTCGTAGAGTGTGCACTAATGATGGGTGGTGGGCAATCTCTGCCAAATCATAACACGTGCTTATGCAAGAGGTGATCCAGCAGGAAAGCCTCTGAGTGGAGATGGGTTGCCCCCTAGCCTGCTCGGCAGAGGCAATGAAGAGTTGAGAGGATTTCTGAAATGGCTTAGTCTAGTAAAAAGCCAACACCTTACGCACATAGAGGGTGTGGAGGTGGTGTTCCTCAGTAGAGGAATGGGGCTTGGGACAGAGCACAGGAAGATGCTCTGCTCCATATGGAAGGGAGGAACGCAGGGTGTAGGTGGAGCTGGACTTTATCCTTATGGAAAACTGTATAGAGGAGTTAGACTCATAGGTCAGAAGGGACCAATATGATCATCTAGTCTGACCTCCTGCACAAGGCAGGCCACAAAACCCTGCCCATACACATTTATAACAACCCCGAACCCATGACTGAGTTATTGAAATCCTCAAAATTGAGATTTGAAGACCTCAAGCTGCAGGGAATCCACCAGAAGCGACCCATGCCCCACGCTGCAGAGGAAGGCGAAAAACCTCCAGGGCCTCTGCCAATCCGCCCTGGAGGAAAATTCCTTCCGACCCCAAATATGGCGATCAGCTAAACCCTGAGCATGTGGGCAAGACTCACCAGCCAGCACCCAAGAAAGAATTCTCTGCAGTAACTCAGTTCCCATCCCATCCAACATCCCCTCACAGACCATTGAGCAGACTTATCTGCCGATAATCCAAAATCAATTGCCCAAATTAAACTATCCCATCATAACATCCCCTCCATATACTTATCAAGCTTAGTCTTAAAGCCAGATAAGTCTTTTGCCCCCACTACTTCCCTCGGAAGGCCGTTCCAGAACTTCACTCCCCTAATGGTTAGAAACCTTCGTCTAATTCAAGTCTAAACTTCCTAATATCCAGTTTGTACCCATTCGTCCTCGTGCCTACATTAGTACTAAACTTAAATAATTCCTCTCCCTCCCTAACGTTAATCCCCCTGATATATTTATATAGAGCAAGCATATCCCCCCCGAGCCTTCTTTTGGCCAGGCTAAACAAGCCAAGCTCTTTGAGTCTCCTTTCATAAGGCAGATTTTCCATTCCTCGGATCATCCTAGTAGCCCGTCTCTGAACCTGTTCCAGTTTGAATTCATCCTTCTTAAACATGGGACACCAGAACTGCACACAATATTCCAGGTGGGGTCTCACCAGCGCCGTATATAACGGCACTAACACCTCCTTCTCCTTGCTGGAAATACCTCGCCTGATGCATCCTAAAACCGCATTTGCTTTTTTAACAGCCATATCACATTGCGGCTCATAGTCATCCTGCTATCAACCAATACCCCAAGGTCCTTCTCTCCTCCTCCGTCGTTTCCAACTGATGCGTCCCCAACGTATATCTAAAATTCTTATTATTAATCCCTAAGTGCATGACCTTGCACTTTTCACTATTATATTTCATCCTATTACTATTACTCCAGTGTACAAGGTGGTCCAGATCTTCCTGAATAGTATCCCGGTCCTTCTCCGTGTTAGCAATACCCCCAGCTTCGTGTCATCCGCAAACTTTATTAACACATTCCCGCTCTTTGTGCCAAGGTCAGTAATAAATAGGTTAAATAAGATCGGTCCCAAAACCGATCCTTGAGGGACTCCGCTAGTAACCTCCTTCCAGCCTGACAGTTCACCCTTCAGTACGACCCGCTGGAGTCTCCCCTTTAACCAGTTCCTTATCCACCTTACAACTTTCACATTCATCCCCATCTTTTCCAATTTAACTAACAGTTCCCCATGCGGAACCGTGTCAAACGCCTTACTGAAATCGAGGTAAATTAGATCTACCGCATTTCCTTTGTCTAAGTAATCCGTCACCTTCTCAAAGAAGGAGATCAGGTTGGTTTGGCACGATCTACCTTTAGTAAATCCATGTTGCAATTCGTCCCAATTACCATTGACCTCAATGTCCTTAACTACTTTCTCCCTTAAAATTTTTTCCAAGACCTTACACACGACAGACGTCAAGCTAACAGGCCTATAATTACCCGGATCACTTTTATTCCCTTTCTTAAAAATAGGAACTACGTTAGCAATTCTCCAGTCGTACGGCACAACCCCCGAGTTTACCGATTGCTTAAAAATTCTCGCTAACGGGCTCGCAATTTCACGCGCCAGTTCCTTTAATATCCTCGGGTGGAGATTGTCCGGTCCCTCCGATTTTGTCCCATTAAGCTGTTCAAGTTTGGCCTCTACCTCAGATGCGGTAATATCCACCTCCATATCCACATTCCCGTTTGTCATCCCTCCATCGTCCCTAAACTCCTCACTAGTCTTATTAAAGACCGAGGCAAAGTACTTATTTAGATATTGGGCCATGCCTAGGTTATCCTTAACCTCCGTTCCATCCTCAGTGTATAGCGGCCCCACTTCTTCTTTCTTTGTTTTCTTCTTATTTATGTGGCTGTAGAACCTTTTTACTATTGGTTTTGATTCCCTTCGCAAGGTCCAGTTCTACGCGCTTTTAGCCTTCCTCACTTTATCCCTACACGTTCTGACCTCACTAAGGTAGCTTCCCTTGCTAATCCCGCCTTTCTTCCACTCCCTGTAAGCTTTCTGCTTTTTCCTAATCCCTCTCTGAGTTGCTTGCTCATCCAGCTTGGCCTACAACTCCTGCCCATGGTTTTTTTCCCCTTTCTTGGGATGCAGGCTTCCGACAGTTTCCGCAGCTGCGACTTAAAGTAATTCCAGGCCTCCTCCGCATTTAAATCCACAAGTTCCTCCGTCCAATCCACTTCCCTAACTAATTTCCTTAACTCTTTAAAATTAGCCCTCGAGAAGTCGAAAACCCTAATCCCAGATCTACGTTTGTTTATCCTTCCATCTAATTTGAATTGAATCAGCTCATGATCACTCGAACCAAGGTTGTCCCTACCACCATTTCTTCTACGAGGTCCTCACTACTCACCAAAACCAAATCTAAAATGGCATCCCTCTCGTAGGTACTTCAACTACTTGATGAAGAAATCCATCCGCTATCACATCCAGAAAAATCTGACCCCTATTATTCTTGCAAGCACTCGTCCTCCAGTCTATATCCGGGAAGTTGAAGTCTCCCATAATCACACATTTCCCCTTTGTGTTTACTTCATTAAAGACATTAAAGAGGTCTCTATCCATATCCAAATCAGATCCCGGCGGTCTGTAGCACACCCCAAGCACTATCTCAGGGGAAGCTCTAGTAGCTTTTTTACCCAGCGTGATTTTTACCCAGACAGACTCCGTCTTATCTATTCCATCACTTCTTATTTCATTACAGTTCACCCATCATTGATGTACAAGGCTACTCCACCACCTTTGCCTTTCTTCCTGTCTTTTCTAAACAGCACATAGCCTTCAATACCCGTACTCCAGTCATGAGTACTATTCCACCAGGTTTCTGTTATCCCTATAATATCCGGTTTCACTTCCTGCACCAGTAGCTCCAGTTCCTCCATCTTGTTCCCTAGGCTCCTCGCATTAGTGTACAGACATTTTAATTTTTGACGTTTGTCGTCAGTGACATTCTTTCCCCCGTCGTGCACAGACTTTCTACCACCAGCATCACCCGTTAGGCTAGTTTCAACTCCGCTTTTCCTCCTCGGTCAATTCTTCGGTCCACAAGGGTATCCCCTCTCACTTCGTTTACTTCCCTCTCCAGGTTAAATTCCGGCGTGGAGATCTCCTGAACATCTCCCAACCATCTCCCCCCAACTTCCTAGTTTAAAGCTCTCTTAATGAGGTCGGCGAGCCTCCATCCTAGAAGTCTATTTCCCTCCTTGCTTAGATGAAGTCCACCGAGTGAGCGAACAGTCGTCTGTCCGTAAACGCTTCCCAATGACCGTACATCCAAAGCCCTCCTTATAGCACCACTGCCTGAGCCATCTGTTAATCATCAATAATCTTGTCGCTCCTTCGTCGCCCCGCTCTAGAACCGGCAGAATCCCACTGAAGATCACCTGAGCCTCGATTTCCTTGAGCGTCTTCCCCAGTCTGACATAGTCCTCCTTGATACAGTCCAGCGAGTGACTAGCCGTATCATTCGTTCCCACATGAAGGACAATCAACGGATTCTTTCCCGCTCCCGCTAGGATCCTTTTCAGCCTCAGGGTCCACATCCTGTACCTTAGCCCCGCAGGTTCTCCCGATCAGGTCTAGTTACAGGCCTGTCTATTCTTCTCAGTAAAGAGTCTCCAATCACGTAGACTTGCCTTTTCCTGGCGACAGTGTGATTCTCCGGTCTATCCCCCGCACCCGCTGGCCGCAAGCCCTCTCGATTTGTCTTCGCCCTCGCAATCCTCCTAGGGCTCATACTGGGTGTCGCCTCCATTGACTCCTCCCCTTCTTCTGCAGGACTAGCCGCTCGCCTCTTGTTCCTCGCCTTGTTAAGGCCCTCATCTCTGAGACACATCTGGCCGACATGATCGCCACCAGGAGGGCCGCCTTCCAGGAGAAGTGTGACCAGGAACACGTGGCCAGGGATTTGAAGAGGGGGTCCCATGAGGTGGAATAAGATCAGGTTGAGGTCCCATTGCGGTATTGGGAGCCTGGCATATGGGAACGAGTGGTCAAGGCCCTTCAGGAATCGGGAGGTCAAAGTGGGAGAAGACTGAGTGGCCCTGCACTGGCGGAAGAAAAGCCGATATGGCCGCCAGGTGCACTCTGACAGAGGCAGGTGCCAGCCCTTGGGCTCTAAGGGATAAGAGGTAATCCAGGATAAACTGTAGGGGCGCTGCAGAGGGGGACATTCCCCGCTCAGCCGCCCACCTGGCAAACCTGGACCATTTTGCCACGTACATCCGACGCATGGAAGGCTTCTTGCTTTCCAGGAGTACTTGCCTTACCCGCTCCGAACACCTACTCTCCTCCTCATTCAGTCATGGAACAGCCATGCTGTCAGGTGGAGAGCAGCTAGATTGAGATGGAGGAAGTGCCCCTGGGAGAGAAGGTCTGGGTGGAATGGCAATCGGCTTGGGGGGGGGGGGGCTGCCAAGAGACGTGTGAGGGGCCCGTACCAGTGCTGGTGGGCCCACGCAGAGGCTATGAGAATGACCCTCGCCTTGTCTGCTTTCACCTTTTGAAGGACCTTGGCGATGAGTGGGAGCCGGGGAAAGGCATAGAGGAGCAGGCCCAACCAGCTCAGGAGGAACGCATAGGAAACCGCACCTATCCCTCCCCGGCGCAGAACCAGGGACAGTGCCGGTTCTGATGGGTCGCAAAGAGGTCAATTTGGGGAACTCCCCACTCTTGGAAGAGCTGATGAGCGACCTCCGAGTGGAGTACCCACTTGTACTGGGGGAAGAAGACCCTGCTGAGGCGGTTCTCTTGCGAATTGCAGATGCCCGAGAGGTGAGCTGCCCTCAGGGAGATATCGTGGGCTATGCAAAACTCCCATAGGATTAGGGCTTCCTGGCAGAGGGCTAGGAACGAGTCCCAGTACATTGCAGCGGTATTGTCCGTGAGAACTCTGACCACCTTGCTATAGAGGTGCGTGAGGAATGCCACACATGCCAACCGAACGGCCCTGAGCTCCTTGATGTTTATGTGAAGGGGCAAGTCTGGGGCCAGCCAGGTTCCCTGGGTTTGTACCTTCCCTATCTGGGCTCCCCAGCCCCAGTCCGAAGCATTGGACATCAGGTTTACGGAAGGGATGCTCGAGTGGGACCACCATTGCAGGGAAGCCAGAATCAGGGTGGGACCGTGAGAAGCTTGCCCATCCCATCTCGCGCTTGGGAGAACTGAGAGGCCAGCCATAATTGGAGGGGCCTCATACAGAGCCTGGCATGGCAGACCACGTACCATAGTCACCGGGAATCTGCAGACACACCCTCACCATAGTCACTGGGAAAAGCCATGACGGAGGCAATGAGATCCCTTAGGGTCTCGAATCTTTCCCGGGGAAGAGAGGCTGTGGCCTTGGAGGAGTGCAGCAGGGCCTCAATGAACTCTATGTGCCGAACTAGTACTAACGTCGATTTGGTCTTGTTCACGACCAGACCCAGCTCTGCGCACGTCGAGAGGAGCAGCCCTATGTGGGACTCCACCTTGTGGCGGGACTCCCCCTTGAGGAGCCAATCGTCCAGGTAGGGGAAGATTTGCATGCCCTCCCACCTGAGGCAGGCCGCTACCACCAGACACGCACTTCGTGAAAACCCTGGGAGCCATGGAAAGGCCAAAGGGAAGGACCGTGAACTGGTAGTGGTCCGCTCCCACCATGAATTGGAGGAAGCATCTGTACCCTTCGAAAATATGGACATGAAAGTACGCGTCCTGGAGATCCAGGGCCGCGTACCAGTCCCCCGGGTCCAGGGAGGGGATAATAGAGGGCAGGGACACCATGTGGAACTTGGAACAAGCTAAAAACCTGTTCAGGTCGCCTAGGTCCAGAATAGGCCGAGACCCCCTTTTGCCTTCAGAATGAGGAAGTAGCGGGAGTAGAACCCTTTGCCTTGGAACGACACCTGGACCCTTTCTACCGCTCCTAGGTGGAGCAACTGGTCCACCTGCTGACAAAGGAGACAGATGTGTTCTGGGTCCCCTGGGGCCATCATGGATTGTGGGTGGTTTGGCGGGGGTGAGGTGAACTGTAGCACGTAACCCTTGGAGATGGTACTGAGAACCCATTGGTCTGAAGTTATGCGGGACCATGCCCCGAGGAAGGCAGACAATCAGTTGTAAAACACAAACTTTATTAACTGGAGGATCTCCCTGGCAACAGGCCAGGTGCCCCCCTGCCGACAGTCAAAACCACTTCTTCTCCTGCCTCTTTCTATTAGAGCGCCTAGGCTGTGGGGCAGAGAGGGACTAGCGCTGAGATCGATGCTTCTGGTCTCTGGGCCTTTTACACAGGGGCTCATATCTGCTCCTTGCAGGTTGAACTACTGAGAGCAATTTGGCCTTGTCCTTAGCCGGAGGGACATAGAGACCCAGAGTCTGCAGGATGATTCGGGAATCCTTCATCCCATGCAGTGGTCTGATCTGTGAAAACTGCCTTGCCATCAAACGGGAGGTTCTGCATCAGCGATTGCGCCTCCACGGACAGACCAGACGCACTATGCATGGAGATGGCCAAAGCCATTGAGTGGGCTGCCGTGTCCGCCGTATTGGACGCTGCTTTGCTGCCACTGACCCCTCTTCTACCAAAGCCTTGAAGTCCTTCCAGTCCTGGTCCGGAAGGAGGGGCTCAAATCTAGGCAGGGACTCCCACAGATTGAAATTATACCTGTTGAGTAGGGTCTGGTAGTTGGCTACACAAAACTGGAAGCTGGCCAATGAATAAATTTTTCTACCAAAAGAATCCTGCCTCCTGGTGTCCTTATTTTTTGGAGTGGGGGCGGGCTGACCCTGGCGCTCCCTGTGGTTTACCAATTCCACAATGAGCGAGTTGGGGGCCAGGTGTGAATACAAGTATTCATGGTCCTTTGCCAGCACAAAGTATTTCCTCTTGGCCTGTGTCTGATCAGGAGTTGGGAGGTTTGGGGGGGAACCTGGGCCCACCCTCTACTCCAGGTTCCAGCCCAGGGCCCTGTGGACTGCAGCTGTCTATAGTGCCTCCTGTAACAGCTGCATGACAGCTACAACTCCCTGGGCTACTTCCCCATGGCCTCCTCCAAACACCTTCTTTATCCTCACCACAGGACCTTCCTCCTGGTGTCTGATAATGCTTGTCCTCCTCAATCCTCCAGCAGTACAGCCTCTCACTCTCAGCTCCTTGCACCTCTTGCTCCCAGCTCCTCACACGCACTTCCTCTCCTCTGGCTCCCCCCTCCCTGACTGGAGTGAGCTCCTTTTTAAACCCAGGTGCCCTGATTAGCCTGCCTTGATTGGCTGCAGGTGATCTAATCAGCCTGTCTGCCTTAATTGGTTCTAGCAGATTCCTGATTACTCTAGTGCAGCCCCTGCTCTGGTCACTCAGGGAACAGAAAACTACTCATCCAGTGACCAGTATATTTGCCCTCTACCAGACTCCTGTACCTCACTGGTCTGGGTTTGTCACATAAGGGAATTGGACGGTCCCTCCATCTCCTCGGCCACTATGGTGTCGTCTGGTGCCAGGGAGAATGCCCGTGTGGAGCCAGGTGCCTCAGTCGGTGTCGGTGCGTCGGTACCAAGGTCAGAATTCAGGCGCAGACCCGCCGACCCATGACCCGCTGACTTGTCTCGTGGGAGGCCGGAAGAGACCGACAGAGCTCGGGCCTCCACCTGGACTGGCACTGATGGGTACGGTGCCCACTGGCACCTGTGTCCCTTGCCACTGGTTCGGCTGAACATGGGACAGCAATACGTGTCCCAGTGGAAGGCGCGTGCTGAGGGCAGGTGGGCGTGCCTCGAGGCCGAGGTCTCTGAGAAACACTCAGTGCTACGGGATCGGTAGGAGCGGCATTTGTGTCGTCGTCTCCCTTGGGATCGGGATCTTGATGATGATGTAGGGTACCTACGTGACGAACTGCTTCGGTATGGGCGGCGCCGACGCCCTGCTCGGCACCGAGACTGCAAAGTACCCCAAGGGGATCCTCTTGTGTGGCGCCCAGACAAGCGGGAGCTGGAATGGGAACAACGACACCTGTCACGTTGAGAACAATTCCGGTACCCACGTGTGGAAGGAGAGCGAACTTGGTGCCTCTCTCTGCACCTCCACTTGCTAAGCAGGTGGTGTGGAGGGTCCCTGCAACGCCCGTCCCGGTAGCAGCCCGGACGGTCTGACCGGTGTTGACGGAGGCCGGGTGGTGACAGAACGGCCGCTACACACCGAGTGGTGCGGGGAGGGGTCTTTGGAGTGGGAGCTGTAGCTGCTCGGAGACATCTGGTGGGCACCCAGCAGGGGCTTACCCCGTCACCTAGGGCCCATGTCTGACTGAGTACTTGGACAGCCAGGGACATAATGTCTATTGCAGACTGCATCGCCTCCGGCGTCGACGGCAACCATACTGGTGGGGATGCCTGGGTCAATGGCACTGGGCTGCTCCGCTCCACATGAGTCGGAGCCTTAGAGTCCGGGGGGGATCGAGGGCTGCCCAGCGCGGGACCAGCCTCTCCCTTGTCCTTATCATGGCGTCATTGTGAAGATGCGCTCTTCCCTTGCTTTTTGGCAGGAGAGTGGTGCTGACTGGTTGACGGAGCCTTGCTATGTACCGATGATGCGGTGGCTGGTGCTGAATCCGATCTGTGCACCGGCGTCAGGGTCAACGCCGACTCCATCAGGAGAGCTCGAAGCCTGAAGTCCCTCTCCTTCTTGGTCCTTGGCTTGAACGACCTACAGATCTTGCAATGGTCGCTAATATGAGTCTCACCCAGGCAGTGAAGGCACTCTGCATGAGGATCACTTCTGGGCATAGAACACCGACAGGAGTCGCATGACTTGAAGCCTGGGGCATGCCTCGAGCCCGCACTAATTACTGAAGAACAAACTACAGCGGTACCACTAAGGTCGAGAAGAAAAGGCTGCAGCAGAGCTGGAGCACAAAAGTTCTGATTACCTTCACTGGCGGCAAGAAGGAACTGAGGGTGAGGGGAGCCTGCAGCTCCCCTTATAGTGTGATATAAAGGTGCTACTCCAGGGGTCGCCACGGTGCTCCCCCAGTATGGGTACTGCTAAGGGAAAAACTTCCAGCACCGGTGCACGTGGCCAGCACGCACACCTACTGTGGAATACACAGGAGCAAATCACTTAAAGAAGTTGTTTCCTTTTGAGAAAGTGAATGGTTTGAGATATAAGGCTTAGAAAAGCGAGGTGAGTTTCTGTCCATATGAAAAGGGCTTCTGTAAGGAGATGCCAATGCCTCTTTGTCTGTTTACACACACCATTGCTGAACAATTGCTGCAATGGATTAGGACATGGTGGTGGGCTGACAGAGGCTCCCAGATAAGCAGAGTCAGACAGATTATCTGTAGCTAAGGGTAAGATTATGTCACAGAAATTACAGATTCTGTGATTTACGGACACCTCTGTGACACTTTCTGCTTCAGTCCCAGGGTGGCAGAGCCAGAGCTGTCAGTTGGTGGGGACAGCTCTCAGCATACGCAGACAGCAGGTGACCCCCCCACAGCTCTTAGCTGCTGGCCCCAGAGCTGAAAGCCACTGCAGGAGGCAGGGACCACCGAGCTGTGAGCCTCCATGGGTGATGCAGAACCTTGGAGCTGTGAGCCACTGTGGGTGGTGGGGGAACCCTGGGAGCTCCAAGCCCCTGCCCCGCAGCAGAGTTTGGGCTCTCATCACCCCCTCAGGCTTCAGCCAGCCCGTCAGCCTCCCCGCCCCTGAATTTTCTTCAGTAAAAGTCACAAGCTTCTGTGAATTTTTGTTTATTGCCTGAAAATTGTTGGTTATTTTTAGTAAAAATAACCATGACAAAAATTTCAGCCATACCTACAGCTCAAGCACATTGGCGCTACAGTTCCTCAACAGCTGAAGGGGGGTGGGAAGAGGAAAGATCTTTTTTACAGACCCTTTGTCCAGGTGAGATGAAGCAAAAACTATAAATAAAATGTATTAATGGGTAGCACAGATAACACCAGGATCTGGACAAATAGGAATATAAAGGTATATATCCTTCTCAGCAAAAGAAACCACCTTGTACATGGGCTGAAGGATGGACCTGAGGGTTTCCACATGAAACCTCTTTCCAGACTCTCAGATTGAGAAGGCACAAATGTAGAACTCTTCCATGAAGTATCAGGAATAAAATCCCCATGCCAGCTAAAGGAAAAACTACAAAAATACCCTTCTTTGGCCAGCATTATATGGGCTACAGTAAGGGCCAAATCAATTTAGACTTTGAACCCTCCACAGCTTCTCAGTCTTATATGTCTACAACCCACTGTACAAAGACTGTATGGGTGCCATCACAAACAGTAACATACAAATAGGAAGTGCTCTAGGTGGTAATCAAACAAGATGCTAGACCTTCATAATTAGATCTTAAGGAAAATGGATAAAAGCTGAAACCCGCTTCAGATCTACCTGAAGTGTCCTGGAAATGAGAACTGCATGGATGGCAGCATGGAAGGCAATGCTGGGAAGGGGAGGGAAAAACACATTCTCTCCTACCTATGCAGTCCAAGGCCAAGGCCACAAAATCTCTGGACAGATTGGAGGGACAGGACAGAATGAAGTAATTCAAGCATCCACCATGGAGATGGGGAAAATGCAACTGGTATCTGTAGGGTGTCACACGGCACTCCCACACCATCAGGTAGGAGTTGACAAATGCTCTTTCATCGGATCACATTCCTTCGACACAATGTTTAGCATAGTAGAGTGGAGAGGCAAAGATCCTTTGGTTTTAAAAGGAAGAGGGATTCTCAATCATTTCTAACAGCTGAGGCTTTGTAACTTTGCACCTGTCCTCTGGGTAGGTTCTCTTTGCTGTGAGAATGCTTAAGCATGTGTGTACCCTGGGCTGATTATTTTGATAAAGGAGCCCTAAATCCTTCTCCAACTGTAAATCTCAATGTTGGGCTCATCCTCCAACAAGGCACTGGCCCCAAACTGGGGGTGAGGAAGGTTGAATGCCAAACAGAGCCCAGGACTGTAGAAACTCCCCCAGCTGCACATGGAAAACCCCACAGTGACTAGGTATTATTGGGGTGGAAAACAAGGCCAGAAGGCCATGTAGAAGTTTCAAAGGGCCCAAGGGCAGAGTGAAGGGACAGAGGGTGTAACAGGAGGGGTAAAGGAAGTTTCATGTTACCAGCACATAAACAAATCTTGCATTTCTCCTCAAGACTTCCTGGAGGAAGAGCCTGAATGAGGTTTAAACAGAAAGGCTTCAATGCCCTTTAAGAATAACTTATGTGGAGAAATGCCACAGTTACTTTGCAACTGTTTTGTCATCAGAAGGGCCAACAGTCACATTAGAATCCTTACTAATACCTGTTGGCTCTGATTTAGTGATCATATATGACACATTCAACTTTGGTGGAAATATCTACAACTTTTTCCACTAAAAATGAAAGTATTCTTTTTAAAGTTAAAAACTACACTTAATAATCTGGAAAATGAGATTCATATTCTTATAGAGCCCACCAAAGGCTGGCACTACCCCATAAAGAACAGTTACTCATACTTTTCATAACTGTTCATTGGAGGTGTGTTGCATATGTCCATTACACTAGGTGTGCATGTGTCCCGTGCACTGATGCTGGAGAGTTTTCCCTAGTGGTGCTCATAGGGATGGCTATGCCAGGTCCCCGTGCTCCTCCTGCTCCAAGCTGAGGATATAAAGGATATAAAGCTGCCTCGCCCACTCTTCTGTTCCTTCGCACTGGATCATTATATGAAAGACACTGATGCCTTGGGTAAGAGGGTGGGGGTGGGGGGGGAGATTGTGTAAATGAACAAATGCAACACATCTCAAAGGAGATGGGTTACAAAAAGGTGAGTAACCACTTTTTCTTCAAGTGACTGCATATGTACATTATACTTGGTGGCTGCGAAGAGGATTCCAATGTATGAGGGACTAGGAGTCTCATCAGAAGACAGACTGAAGAGCTGCTTTCCCTACACTAGCATCTTCCTTTGATGTAACTGCATAACATCTAACAAAAGTGTGGGACTGTGAACCATGTTGCTACCCTGCAAATGTCCACAATCTGGACATTACTAACAAATGCTGTGATGCTGAGTGAGCTCTGGCTGAACACACAGACAACTGTTTCTGAGGGTTAATATCCTCAGCGTTGTAACACATGACGATGCAGCTGTGATCCACTTATACAGTTGTGCCATTACAGGATTGTCCTTCATTCGTTCTGCATAGGAAACAAAATAGTTGGGAGGAGACCTGTAAGTGTTTTGTTCTATCTGCATAAAAGGCCAGGGCTCAAACATCCAGAGTGTATATCTTTTGTTTGTCCTTATCAGCGTGTGGCTTGTCCTTGAAGAAAACAATATGCATAACTAGAGCATGCAGCAGTCCTACTCTCCTCACAGACCCGATGGCTACTAAACAGGCCATCTTTGCTGAGGAGTGTAATCACAAGCAGGAAGCTAACAGTTTGACAGAGGATCAATAAGAGCTGATAACACTAAATTCAAATCCCACTGTGGGACTGGGTCCCTCATAGGTGGGAACTGTCTAGCTAGGCCTTTTAAGAATCTGCCAATGAATGAATCAGAGAAAACAGAAACACAAGGGTAGGAATGCTGAGACTGTGGCCAGGTGCACCTTCACAGAGCTGACCACCAAAGCAGACTAGATGTAAGAAATAGTCCAAGGTATTTTGAATTGTGGCCTATGTACAGGGCACACCAAAGCTAGTTCCCAGATACAGAACTGCTTCCACTTGCTCAGATAAGTAACCCTTGTGGAGATTTTCCAACTATTAAGTGGTACATCCTGGACTGCTTCCGACAGCGTGTCTTCTCTGGGTCAAGCATTGAGAAACCAGGACCTGAGGGGTAAAGCCTGAGGTTCAGGAGCAACACCCTGCCAGGATCTTGTGATACCAGATTCCTGAGTGGCAGCAGGAGGAGAGGCTCCTTTGCTGATCACATATATGAAGGTCCAAATATCATGGCTCTTTGGCCTAGTCTAGTGCAATAAGTATCACTTCGCCTCTGTCTTACTTCAGCTTGGTGATGATCTGAGGGTCATAAAGCAGGTTCTTCTCCTAAGGAAAAAGTAACATGTAGGAGATGGACCCTGGGCAGGCAACCATATGACTTTCCATCAAGAGAAACTGAAAACTGGATGAGAGCCAACACTGCTTCCTTGTTGCCAACAAGGCTAACAGCATATTGGGCTGCATTAGTAGAAGCATTGCCAGCAGATCGAGAGAAGTTATTATTCCCCTCTGTTCGACACTAGTGAGGCCATATCTGGAGTACTGCGTCCAGTTTTGGGTCCCCCACTACAGAAGGGATGTGGACAAATTGGAGAGAGTCCAGTGGAGGGCAACTAAAATGATTAGGGGACTGGAACACATGACTTATGAGGAGAGGCTGAGGGAACTGGGCTTATTTAGTCTGCAGAAGAGAAGAGTGAGGGGGGATTTGATAGCAAATACTTCAAATACTTGAAGGAGGGTTCCAAAGAGGATGGAGCTAGGCTGTTTGCTGGGATGAAAGAACAAGCCGGAATGGTCTCAAGTTGCAAAGGGGGAAAACTAGATTGGATATTAGGAAAAAATATTTCACTAGGAGGGTGGTGAAGCATTGGAATGGGTTACCTAGGGAGGTTGTGGAATCTCCATCCTTAGAGGTTTTTAAGACCCAGTATGACAAACCCCGGCTGGGATGATTTAGTTGGGGTTGGTCCTGCTTTGAGCAGGAGGTCGGACTAGACGACCTCTTGAGGTCTCTTCCAACCGTAATCTTCTATGATTCCAAGGCCAAAAGGGATCATTGTAATCATCTAGTCTGATCTTCTTTATAACACAGGTCACAGAACCTCCCCAAAATGATCTCTAGCTTTTAGAAAATAATTCCTAGCTTTTAGAAACACATCCAGTCTTGATTTAAAAATTATCAGTGATGAGGAATCCATCACAGAGCTTGGTAAATTGTTCCAATGGTTACTCATTCTCACTGTTAAGAATTCAAGCCTTAGGGCATATCTACACTTACCTCTGCAGCGATCGATCCAGCAGGGGTCGATTTATCGCGTCTAATGAAGACACGATGAATTGACTGCTGAGCGCTCTCCCGTCGACTCTGGTGCTCCACCGGAGTGAGAGGCGCAGGTGGAGTCGATGGGAGAGCGTCAGCAGTCAACTTATCACAGTGAAGACACAATGGTAAGTAGATCTAAATATATCGACTTGGAAGTAGATCTAAGCTATGAAGTTGCATAACTTAGATCGAACCCCTTCTCCCTCATCCACAGTGTAGATCAGGTCATATTTTCAGTCCGAATTTGTCTAGCTCCAACCATTTTATCGTGTTATATCTTTCTCTGATAGACTGAAGAGCCCATTATTAAATATTTGTTCCTCGGGCGCAATTGCTCAGAGAATTTCAGTAACAGTAGATAGGGCATTTTCAGAGAGACTGAACTAAAGATACTTGTTTGTCTCCGCTACACTATTCATCTTCTTTTGCCACACAAAACAATAAACATTCTGTTAAATAATATTATTTTCCAAATGTCAAGTAAAGAGGAGAAAAATATCACCAAAATGTTTCAGAATTCAGAAAAAAGGCTTTACATACTGAAACAAACTATTAGATTACTTTCATTAAATTTAGCATTAGGAAATAACATACAGTTCAATATTGCAAATAAGCAACATGAAATCTATTTGAATTTTGATAAAAAATTGCTGAAAGAGTAAAATTCAGTTGTAACCACGAAAAACAAAGTCAAAGAGTTTAATACTCATATTTATTGAAATGAAGATATACAATTATCATTACCTGATTATTTCTCTCTCCCTCTCACAAAAATTATATTAAAAATCATGGATTTTTAAATCCAGAAGGAACCATTATGATAATGTAGTCCAGGGGTCCTCAACCCGCTCCTCGTGGGTGCCATGGTGCCCGTGGGAGCATCTAAATGAGCCTGCGTCCCGGCTGGTGATCGAGCATCTGCTGAAATGCCGCCAAAATTTGGGGGCATTTCGGCGGATGCTTGACCGCTGCCACGGTTCTTCGTCTAGCACCTACCAGACGAAAAGGTTGGGGACCACTGATGTAGTCTGGCCTCCTGCATAACACAAGCCAAAGAATCTCACCCAGTGATCCCTGCATCAAGCTCATAACTTCTAGTTGCACTACAGTATCTTTAAAAAACATATCCAATCTTTATTTAAAAGACTTCAAGTGACTGAGAATCCACCACATACCTTGGTAATTTATTCCATAGGTTAATTACCCTCACTGTTAAAAATCTGCACTTTATTTCTAGCTTGAATGTGTCTAAAATTCAACGGTTGGAAGTTGAAGCAATGGTGTCATTAACATCGACTCCAATAAACGCACTATTTCTTTTAAATGAACATGCTGTATAAAGCAAATTCTTTGGCCACCAACCTTATTTACAGCTTCCACGAGTGTTCTCATTTCCTTCTCAATATCACTGACAAACTTTAAATCTTTCCTGAAATAATAAAGAATTATAATTCACCTAGTATACAAGATAAGAGATAAATGCAGCATTTACCTACCACATGTATACATTGATAAATGCAATACCACTGAATAAATTAGGTGGAGGAGCATTAGAGTGAGCAGCCAATCAGCACATGGCAGAGAATGTTCAGCCAGAACTGTAGGAAGTTCTCTGTGTTCGGAGGTATCTGATTTGGTTGCTTCTGCTCTTACAGGCTGAAACGTATGGCTGGCTCTTCTCTTCAGAGGCACACCACCTGAGTCCTATTCCCCCATAGAGGGAGGGAGGGCGGGAGGGAGGAAGAGAGGGAGAGAGGAGAGTGTGGTTCCCTTGCACAGTTCTGGGTCCAGGTGATATAATATTGGATGTATTCTGGCTCTCTTTAGACACACTCCACACTGCCTGAGTAACCAGAGAGAGGCCCGCTGAAGGATGTCTCCTTATTTTAGGCTGTCGGTGTCTCTCCTTCCCTCTGACAGGAAGGGGAGCTAAAGTGAATACTGCTCCAGAGAGATCTATTATGAGGGACCCAGTTTTCTAGCACAGGATACAAAAATCTCTGAGTGTAGAGAAATCAGTGCAAACTTATGGCTTGTTCTTTTTGGATTTATCGTGCACTCTATGAGTATGGGTGGGGTACCAAGCAATGAAGTTTTTTTTTTTCTGGTCTAATGCCACCTGGGACCCTTTGTGCTCAGGAAAGTAGAGGCTGAAGTAAACCCTGCCTACAACGAGGCTGCATTCTATCTTTGTCCATCAAGCTGAACTCTGTGAAACAGAGCAGGGACTGAAGCTAGAGTTTTCAGCCAAAGAGAAAGGATCGTTCTGCTTCTGCTAAAAAAGGACAACCTTTGGGCAGTACAGCAGTGACGAGGCGTATGCACAAGTGGTCAAAATTAAGTTCTCACAACCATCTCTAATTTGGCACTTATTTTTTCAGTGTTTTACTTTGAAATCTTAATTGTTTGAATATTATTTTAAAATCTGTATACACACACATTGACTATCCATCACATTTACCAAAATATTAAATTATATCTTTCCCTTCTTGAAAAAAAGAAATCTAAAATGGTATGGTTCAAATAATGTTACTTAAGTGAAATACAATGTATGAATTTAAAAGTTATATTAGACCTCCACTCCTTGGGTCATGCCTTACTTATGTGATTGAGTGTGGAATGTTTCAGAGCTCAAAATTCAAGCTATTAAACTACTTTAATAGCAGCTGATGTGTACTTGCATACTAATAAGGCATAACAGGAGTTATCTGCGTCAGTCATCCCTTTGTTATGCAAAACAAGACAGACAAATTATACCCCCAAATCTAAGGGAAAGGTGAATGAGTGGATGGGAATCCTAGAATTGTATCCTGTGAAGTCTCAAGTGCCCTCCCAGTGGGAGTCAAGGGCATCTTGCAGGCTTGAGCTATTGTAACCAATATATCTTCTAAGAACAAAAATTACAATAAGTCATTTTCTTTTTTCCAAGGAAATTCCAAGGTGTCTGTGGAATTCTTATTTTAAGTAGGAAGACCAGCAATGGTGCTTACAAATCTCAAACAGTGTAACATCAAATAGCAAGTAATAGTCAAGACACGAAACTAAAAAAATGTTCTCTCCACCCACAATTATGTACATAAAAGGCTAGAGAATGGGAATATTCTTAATATAAAAAGGGGTTTGGGACACTAAAATACCACTGATAGGTCAAACTTGGATTCTTGATATGACAAGCTATAGTTCCTTAAAAGCATAACAGAAAACAACGCGAGTCCCATGCTAATCTCACAAAAACGAATTGATATGAGGGATCCAGTTGGCAGAATAAGTACTTTTTGATCTGCAAAAGGTATACCTAGTATTCAAGAGGAGATTCAATAAAGCAGATCAGTTATTTGGTTTGGGGGTTTAAAACTGGGAATACAAATGAAATGAATACAAAAGGAGATTATAGGAGACAGGAGGGAATTAGGGAGGCAGTGGGGGACTGATTTTTTTTTAATGAAAATTTACAAGCAGATGTTTGTATCATATGCACATATACAGTTACGGAAACAATACACTCAATAATAGGACATTTGCCATAAAGGGATGTCTGTTACAGCTGTCCCCATACTCCATTTGGTTCTTGTTCTCCTCCTGTGGCCGCCCCTCCCTGGCTGTTAAGTTGTTTACCAAGAGCCATTGCCCTTCTCAAAGGGATGGCCACTTGTGCTAAGTGGGACCACTGCCCTGTTCAAAGGGTTAGTCCTGTTATCACCTTGTTAAACCTGGGCTCGTGTAGGGTAGGACAATGTCAGAGCTGCAAGACCTATTGTGTTTTTAACCATCCTGGGCATGAGTCATAGCCTCATGTGCTTTTGAGTTACCTATGGCACAGGACTCCGCCAGACATGTCTCTGTGCTCCACCTGCAGGTTTTTCCTGCTCCTCTCCTCCCCATGTATCAAAGAGAGCCAATCAAAAGTACGGGCAGGAAACTGCGATTTGCCTTTAAAAAACAGACATTTTGAAACTAACAGCAGAAAGGTTCCTGCATTGCTGCCTGGTCTGATCAGCCAGGGGTTCTCGGGGTCCTTTCTCCGCTCTCAGTTTTATTTTGTGAGCATACTCCCATTTTTGAACCCCGCGCCCCCTCAAGCGAAGAAAATTGATGCTGAGAGATCTGCTCTGAGTAATGAGAACCATACTAGCCTTCTGAGGTTCTTGCTGCTTTTGCCTCGCATGGCTGTCCTTGGGGAGCGGTAAGAATCCTCTGTGAAACTCTCTTAACTTTTATTTGATTATTTTAGGCTGCTGGCTCTGTCTCCCCAGCCAGAATCAAGCTAAACCTTGATCTGTGTCCTAAAAACCTCTCCATAAACTCCCGGCCGGGACTTTGCTGTAAAAAAGTTTGTGCCGCTGCTAAGCTCTGCTCCTAATGGGCTTTGCCTCGGGCTCTTGCTTCCAGCGTATCCACTGCGCAGCCACATCCCTTGGCTTCCTTGGGAGCTGGATCCTGGGCATACCCATACTATACTGCCTACGCTGAGTTATACAACTTTTGCGCCATTTTAGCCACCAAGGGTGCTCGATACACCATAGGTTTTTGTTTATTTAGTTTACTACGCAATATATATAACGCTATTTGTTCATATAATTAGCAAGAAGCTTCGTCACAGTTTCTACACCTGTATATGAGTGAATATGGGAAGTGTCCATACGAACAGATTTGTTGTGCTTCACGCTATAGTACTGCTTCCATTAATGAGATCTTTTTGTCCTCTCCACTAAGAAGACGAAGTTTTCGTCCAGTATTTTTTGATCTAGATTTCTTGGTTAATCGATAACTAAGTTGTTCGAGATAGAGTTTCTCGAGAGCTCAGCTTTCCACCTCTGTACTTAACTTCTGTTCTGTTTTTCCTCCGCGCTACCCATAATAAACCCCTTCTGTTGTGTGCTACGCTTGTTGTGCGTTAAGATGACCAGACACCGACGCTATGAGTATTCAAGGTGGCATATTGCACATTCCCCTCGCGACTCCGCAGATACTGCAGACTCCCATATCACTTCACGATAACTTTTACTTCCCAAAACCCTCTTGCGAGAGCTTCTCTCTTCCTCATATAGTACATTTGCTCTTGAGCTATTTTCACCTCTGCGGTCTCTAGATCCTATCCACGCGCACATGCTGTGACTAAAACCCAACGTATCGTTCTATGCAGTATATGGCACCTTAACTTGCACGAAGAACAGCAACGATCTTTCTCGCTGCTGCACCACACTCTCCTCTCATCAGTTTTTCAGCTAATCATTCTCTAAATCATCCACTCCCCTCCACTGCTCACATTTCTGGTTAGGAACAGTAACTGTTGTGACCTCCGGAATCCCATGGCCCAATTAGCTAATTTACAGCATTCACTAATTGCTATCCATAATGCCACATCAATTTTAAGCAGGTACCACATTATACTTATCAGATTTTTGAGCATAATTTCTCTACTCTATCTACGAGTATAACTAGCTGATCACAATCCATCTCTTAGTTACATTTAATTTAGTCATTGTAATGAATCTAGTTGTACTTAGGTAGAAAGCGCTCATCTAACCAACGTTTCAAATTATATCACATTCTATAAAGTAGTTAAGATTTGGTTACCCATTTAACATTTATTATAGAAAAGACTATCATCTGCCATCTCTTATTTGTTCGTCATTTTCCACTTTCTCCGCGTTGCGTCTCATGAACATATTCACCAACGAGGATAGTAATATCTTTAGAGATATCGATGTCACCTATAGTAAGATCGTTGAAGGAGACCGATTGCGATATTACTGCGGATAGCATCACGAATATTCCAACTTGTGCTCGACATAACACCTCCTGACTTACCAGTTGCATAACCGCTCAGCTTCTGTTCCACTGAAATACCTACAGCCGAAGCTACTGTTCAACAATGGACCACATCCGCACCATGTTCTATTTGGCTCCTGTCACTGGCTTAAAACGTACCTCTATACACACCCTACTCTCCATGCTAGCGGATTCACTGGTTAAAACACGATTACACCTCATCCACCACCTAGACGATATTATATCTCATTTTGAACAATTAAGAGAAAAAAAAATAATGAATAGGAAGCAACTCATCCAACACTTATTCACCTCTGTCTGTACTTGACTATTAATCTCCTATTACTGACCCCCAATAGAGAGCCCAATCTTATACCATGTTAGCCAGCGGTACAAAGGGCGTATCTTATTGATCCAAGCAGTAGTAGAGCCTACAGAAGAGGAGCCTCCACAGCGAAATATACCCAGTCGGGTGAATAGGGATCTCCACAAGCACTCACATCACACGTGAATAATGAGCGAGGATAGACAAGTCCTCCTCTATCTTGTGGGGTACTCCTTCGCACCAGATTCGCTACAAATTTCACACACCTGATAGTCGAATCGATGGAACCCACACAAGTCTAGGGCTCTATGGGCTCTTCCGTACCTGATGTCCTGATACAGGAGTGTGAGGATGAGTTTTGCCAGAGGATGGGAAGCTGGGCCCAACCTTCTAGTGTACATATGTACCTTAGGTTACACAACGCCCAGGAGCCTCCTCTCCGGACTGCAGCCCAGCTATATAGTTTACGCCTTTCTGGTAATACAACTGCATGAATCGATGCTACAAACATCCCATGTGGAGTACCTACTTCAGTCCTATTTTTATATCTTTGACATGTACTACACGAAACAATCTTATAATCTATCTACACAAGAGACGAACACTCACACCATGAGGCACTTGCTCTGAGATAAAAGCGCTATAAATGTAAACTCCCTTACCTCACACACAATCATTATCACCCTTCTACCCTTCTCCTTCTCACAGTACACTGGTGTCACTGTTTCAGAAACGGCAACATGTTGCGCATCGCCTACCGGCGATCAATGCACTTTATCCCAACACTCTCATTCTAAGAGCTACTCACAACACTTAGGCCTGACATGAGATCGAAGGCTACGCTCATCTAACCTTATCAAATCCTCCAAGAAATATCTTAAGTACGCTTTGATAAAGGACTCTGCTGCCTATGAGAGAGTAGTCTGCGAAGGCTCCATGATGAGGATACAGAGGCCTGGTGTGCCTTCATAGTGATTATTACTAGCCAATGTTCTCATGTCACATCGAGATCGTTCACCATCATAGCTGATCTCCCATATCGGGCGATCCAAAAACACTCTATGGGCGAACATTTAAATATCACAGCAATGTAAATTACTCAAGATTGAACCAGTGATAATCTCAGACCCACTACTAGTGCCCAAGCATTTTCTCGCTTAACACGAAAGAGACTCTGAGGGCGTTCTCGTTCTTAGTTCAACACAGCTTATATCTATATTATATAGATACCGCGCAAGAGCCACAGATATGAGACAACCATCCACAGAGATCAATAGGGCGTGCATATAGCATTCCACTAAGCATTCGACAACATCATTTATATAAAACGTCCTTATCCACAACCATTGTGCATTGTCTAATTATTATGAGAGCTTTCTGTTGCGTTACTCTGGACTATGAGGATCATTCAAGAAGCACCAGATCATTTAGAACATGGTCACTTGAGATGATTATGGAGAGAACTTGATGAAGTGCTGTGATACTGTATATATAAACAATTTTTGTATATAATGTAAGCCTAGTGCAAGAACATTTTTGCTACAAATGCTAGAGATTTAGAGTGTCAAAACCTGCTCAAAGTTGAGCATTGATTTACATATTGCCGAATTCACGCACCAATGGTAGGTCTGGGGAAAATGTTCAAGTCGCTAGATCTCCGTTTAAGAACTCTTGGAGTGAATAACCATCTGTCCTGGGCAACTTACCATTTGAATTTACAATTGTCCAAACTTGTCCTGGGACAGTTCCTCAGATTCTCACCTAAAAGAATGCTTAGTATGGGATCTCCACATCCAAGCAAAGACAAACAAAGAATCATTTTGCTCTCCACACTTCATTATCCAGCCACCCACATATGCAGTAAACACCACTGACAGTTTGCAAACTCCGGCTGCTGATACTTAACATTTTTTTCTGTAAATTGTTCTTAGCTTAATCTTCAAGTTCTCTTATGGATTCCCTCCACAGGAGCTGCTTGACTCCCTTAGGTTCCTCTTAAAGAGCTTGGGGGACCGTTTATTGGGTCCAAGACAATTAACCCCAATTGTGGGCCCTCATAAGTGTGCACAAACTAGGTCTAATCCCATAAGGGCTGCTACTCGTCCCAATTACAGTAGGTGGCCTTGAGCACACGGGCTACTCATTTGGTCCCATCAAGTTGGCCCGAGAGAGAAGTTGTTGTGCTCGAGGGCTATCACGTCACCAAATTTTATGCCCAGGAGTGTGTTAGAGCACCCTCTTGAGAAAGCGGAGAAGACTCCTGCTCCAAATCATGAGGCTCCTCTGAGCAGAGAGGGAGATGAGACTTGGGTTTCCCACATTGTCAAGTGAGTGTCCAATCACTGGCTAGAAAATATATGCGCAGCAGACGCACCGCCAGCCTTCTCCTCGGTTAGGAGCCTGCCTTGTTCCACATCCGAAGCTCATTGCTCTGAAGAGGAAACAATTAGGTCCTAAAGACAGACTAATTCCAGAAGAACTGGTTTCCCATTCAAGATAGCAAGTAGAAACGGCAAGAGGGCCAAGGCAATGGAGGAAATAACCCTTCGGCATCAGCCATTGGCTAGCTTGACCACTCTATGCCATGTAAGCGGCTTTGTGAATCAACATTCAAGAACCATCTTGCCTTTTTGTTCTAACTCGGCTTTGTAATCACAACATTTGTCCTGTCAGCTTCTAAGGTGTTCGATGTTGAAGCTGAAAAGACTGAAAATTCATCTGTAATTTCTGGTGAATAGATTAATAAACCCTCGCTTGCCAGGAGTCTCTGTTTGAAATCTATATTGTAATCTCAAGGGAAGGTTAGGACTAACACTATCAGAGTTATGAGAACTGAATTTGTTGTTGCTCTTAACAGCTAGATAATTTGGTTCGTAACTGAGCTTAATTATAACACTCTAACGAGTGAATTAGTAATAGCTTAGAGGGATAATAGATGTATTTTATGCGAGGATGCCACATTATACTCGCACATATTAAAACTGATAAACGTATTGAACTCAGTTGTCCATTATATGATTTTCGAGATTTATGATACGATGAGAGTTACTTACAAACTGTTCACCAGGTGATCAGAGGTGAAATCGGTGGATACTTGGCCCTTTTATGTGCCCAAATTTAGATGGGTCACGTGTACAACGACCTTGAAGCTCTAAGGCTAAGTCTCATGCAATACGGGAATATCAAAAACACTTATGATGGAACGAGATTTCGGTGTGATGCCCGCATTGAATTTTAAAGAGGGTAGGATAAGATATCCTACAACTCTATTAATGAGAACTTGCGCAAATTCAAGCGATATGGCTGTACAACCTTCACCTTCTCTTCTCTCAGCGAACAAAAACACAGACAATTATGGCGCATCTATCAAACTTTTTCCGCATTACCTGGCTGGATATACCTAGCTTCTGGTCTGTATATGGTAAGCATAAGCTGCAAAGATGATCCTCATACTATTCGTAAAGCAGGTTTTTGCTAACGAGCCACACACACCGCTGAGAAAGACCGATCTCAGCTTCCGCTGCCAACTAAGAATTAAGAGACTCAATACTGCGAGAAAGAGGCAGAGAGATTAATAAGGTGAACTAACATAAAACAAGTGTGGTTTTAGGTAAAAGCGACACATACTCTGGTCTGTTTTTATATTCTGAGCTACGAGGACAGCTTGGAGATTGAGACTCGCTGCGCACAATACAATCTGATGAACTCCATCCACTTGTTAAGCCATATTCATACTTGCGTAAGACGGGCTGAGACCATGAGATAAAGAAACGACTAAACAAGGATATAATTTCCCCACTAACTTTTGAGGTTTAAAAATATGACAGATATGAATTACTCTTATCTGATATCACAACACGAGCTCACAGTCGCTCTGCATACAAAGATATCCTGCAACATCACCACCACAAGACAGGCGAGCAAGCGCACGTATGAATTTAGGCTTCCCACTATTATATCACGTCTACAACTTTTTGGAGCTATCTCACTAAAGTGAGATTATTTTCACCCATAAGCATTTTATATACTCGATTACTAAGAAAACGCTATGAGCACACTACACACTAGGATTCCTTCGCGAAAGGAGCGTCACTATTCTACATTATAACACGAATGATATTTGTGCGGAGCACGACATGATTTTATTGCGCCCTTTTGAGAGTATCAGTTCACAATTACTGGAGTACACTGGGACATAGTTATCAATATCTTTCAATTGGCACAAGCAGAGGAAGGTAAGTTTAGATATAAGAGAAGGAAGATAATAGAGAGCAAGGCCTATAGCTGGATACATAATCTTAAATCAGTAAGACAGTACCAATATGAGTAGCGCGCAAAAGCTATTGGTCTAAATAAGAGAGTAATATACACAGGAAAGGAGCTCCATTGGGCGAGTGAAAATAGGATGGCTGGAAAATATGGACTAACGTGGTTCTTTGGTAATGTAGAGAGAACTACAGTTAATGAGAGAATAACGACAATTGTTTGAAAAAGGCCAATAAAAGAGGGGTAGCGAAAAAAGAATTAAATATTCTGAGATTACACATCTAAGAGTTGTCGTACACGAACAAGATTAGTAAATAGTTTGACCAAGAGATGCCCTAGAACATAAGAGAAGCTAACACCCAGAACATCGTTTCAAGAACTCAATCTAGTGCAATTTATATGCGTAACAGAAGAAGAGCACTAGTTCTCTGAGTCGGCGTACTAGGTGAGGCATGTATATGCATTATTATCATTGATAAACAAGAGAGGATTACAAAATTAAGATTGAGAACCAAAGATCGAGACTCTAAAGAAAGTTTGTCCGATAGCATGACATTCAATTGAAACACGAGCCAAAGTGCAGATTTGCAGTATACTATCAGGGCAGAACTATGGTTGTAAGATTGCCAAGAGAGGTGATAGAGTTTGGTCACGTGTCGGGAGACAACTTTCTATTCTCAGTTAAACGCTAAGGTCTCGTTTCCCTCTCTAGTAGGGCAATGGAGCAACCACGTTGGGCTATCAATTGCACGCGGAGGGTGTCAGTGGAACAACCAAGAGAAGCTAATGAGGCAGTGCTGGGCATAGGGTCAAGCCTTAACATCTCCTCTGCTTAAAAGTCGACACTCACTGGAGATCGAACGAACCCCCAGGGTTCAAACAAAGTCTGAACCATGTTTGCTTGGCTGAAAAGAAAGGTGATTCAGCAACCTATATACAGTTATTTGAGAAATTAGAGCATAGAACAGAAAATATACAAAAGGACGAACTGTTAAGATAATATATAACAGAGATTTAATAGAGCCACAGTACTATAAGAGCGCATAACAGACAAATCAAAATAAAGGGCAAAGCATCAAATTAACCAGCAATACTGGAATTAAGTAAGAGAGCCCTAGTTAAGAGTAAGGAAAATTAATACAACAAAATCAATCTTTACAGTTCAAAAGGTGTTGTCTAGTTATGAAATCCCCAGCTAAAGGAATTTTAGCTGAAGTGAATAATCAAATCTGTAACTTTTAGATCCTAATCCACACGATACAGCACGTAAACCAAGTTCTCGGTCGAGAAGTCCCACAAATACAGTTCTAATAGTACCTTAACTCGCGCTTAATCCACACTCAGAGAGTATATACTAAGAAGTTATAATTCAAACAGAAATAGCAACTCCTGGCTAAGCAGAAGGTTTATTTAACTTAATTTCTCCCCACCAAGCACAGAAAATTTAAAGACTGGACATTTCCAGTCTTTCAGGGCTTTCAACCTATAAGAACATTCACTTTATGAAATACAGAAAAATGTGGTGATCATATAACAAAGCCGCGATAGCAACAAAAGGCAAGAGATGCCGGCACCTATTAGAATGTGATTCAAACAGCCAGCCTATCTTAGCAAAAATAGTTGTGTCCCAAGCTAGCCAGATGGCGTGATGCCCAGAAGAGGGGTATTTCGCTCTAACCCGGCTCCTCTACATATCGAGCTATCGAGGATTCTACTTAGCTTTCCAAGAAATGGAGTACAAGTCTATTTGAGAGAATAGCGTCTTGAGGCACGCTAAGTTGTTTCTTTCAGAATGAGCTTGGTGTGAACAAGCAGGCCTCCTAACCGCAAAAATAACGAAGTAAGGTTGGTGAGAAATTGAGTCTTTTCTGTCTTAAGCCTCAATACTTTAAATTTTTTAGACCCAGTGTATTGTATACACACAACATTGAGATTTGACAAAACAGCTACATATCTCACCCCATCATGCTTACGTAAATGAGGAGCAGAATTGCGAGCATGGAGTTTCTCGCTCTGTCTCACTAATGTGTACGTCTAATACTAACTCATAGTCTTAAATCTATGTAAAGTTTATATGCATAGGTGTGATTTTTTGATTATCCTCCCTTATAGAATACCACGTTCCACTCTTTCACACTCTGGCCATGATCGTTTGAAGGGACAGAATCAAATGAGTAGGTGTGCCAGAAGCCACCCTTACGTCACATGGGACAGAGGATAGGCATGTCACCTTCTATTAATAGAATTTTATATACTCGCTAATTGTCTAGAGCAACCTCTTATGAAGGCCAACTACATGGAGAATGTGCTGGTACACACACTCAGACTTACAATAGGTCTCCCAAGCTCTGTTAGAAGCGTGGGGACATAAAACACTCAAAAGGGATCAAAGCACACGCCTGTGTCAGAGTGGGAGAATCCGCACGAAATGAGAACTGAAAGATAAATCTAGCTAAAGATATCAACCAAATCTCACACAGAAAAAATGTAAGTAATCCAGCAGCCGGAGCTCCAAAACCAAGTGTGTTACTGTAGCGCGCATAGTGTGGGTGCGAGAATAAGGTGAGAAGCTAAATCAATTCTTGCATTGGTACTTGTGATGCAGAGACCAGAGTATACGAAAACGTGGAAGATCCCATAAGCGCTACAAAGACTGATTGCGATTAAGTTAGGTGAGAAAATACGAGTAATCTGAGTCCGCAGGACACATCCTGCGAGATAAAAAATGTAAATTAAATTTCCGAGTAAGCAATATTTCAGGCCTGTCCACAAAGTAATGAGTATTATATGCAACATTCACAAGTCCAGAAGTCTGTCAACTAGGCGTAACAGCCAACCACTGCAGAATATGTCTCTGAAGTGAACACGAAGCAGGTGAATATTTGGCGACCACGGTAACAATAACTATTAGTTGGGAATGTCATTTGGACTTGGCGTTCATGAAATTCATCAATGACAAAACTTAAAATTCAAGCCTTTGTAGCAGAGGGATGGTGAGACTAGGCTAATTTAACACTGGTTTTAAAAAAAAATGCTACTTCCATAACCTCAGCACCAAGCTAAATGGGTTGAAACTATAGTAAAAGACAAAAATTATCAGAATATATGAGAAAAATGACTGAATCCTACGAGATTTGAGCGACAGATGCTAAAATAAAGGCATTTAGGAGCTTGCTTAAAAAGTGAATATAGTGCCGTTCTTATCATCTCTTCTCTGTAAACTTTTGAGATGTAACTAAGCCTGGGGAATATTTGGACAATGAGTTGTAAATGAGAAACTGGGAGCTTTTAACACTACAACCCAATCCAGTTGAGGTAACAGGAAAAAGTCGGTGGGAGAGGGCAATTAGCTGTGACTGGATGATAGTTCTGTTCCCTGATGACCAGCAGCATGGGCCTGCACTAAGTAAGTAGAACCGCAGAACAATGAAGGCAGACCAGGCTGATGTAAAACACCTGGCACAAAAATCCCAATGTCATAGTACGAGGCTAATTCAAGGGCTAATCCTGGCTTAAAAAAGGAGCTAACTCCATCAGTTTTAGAAGTGATGGTCCATAGAGGAAGGAAGTAGTCATGTGAGGACGGGAGCAACTGAGAACCTAGGAGGATTGGAGAGAGAGGGTAGGAAGTTTAATAGCAGAGGAGAGTGCTTGCTGGACGGACGAAGAGTACAAGCGTATTAACAGACACCTCACCAGCATGCAAGAAGGAGAAAGATCAAGTGAGGATATGGAGAGAAAGTTTTGTAAGAGTAAACCAGGCGAATATCCTCCTAAGAGTATTCTTGCATGTTCCGGATCATACACAGTTAGTAATCAAAAAGGTATGCCAAACTGAGCAGAACTGCATACCACAGGCTCCTTTCAACTCTGGAAACCTCCACGTATGTACAGAATAACGGTGGTCCTAGTTCCTCCTAAATCCTCCCCACATGGAATTAAACACATATGCGCAGGCAGCTGAACCTCAGACTGATCAGCAAGAAATCAGCTAGCAGTAGTAAAGATCTAGGGCCAATACGATGCAGAAACAACAGAAACACAGAGAGATATAAGAGGGAGGAACTTAGAGATCACAGCTGATATAGAGTGTATGTGACTTTCACGAAGCTTTGATGTGGTCCCACCAAAGTCCGAACGAAAGAAGCATAATCTTATTGGTATGTGAGTAGTATATCGAAAGGTCGATAGGATAGGCTGATGGAGCAAGAACTAGGTTAAGATGAACTAGAAGAAAGAAAAATTGTTGGAAATAATAGCTTCTTAAGCGTTGTATTTCGCGACACATTGGCAATATTATAGTTCGCTGGAGGTAGACCTCTCACATGCCTGTAGCCATGCATCAGCACAAGTACTATATAGCAATTTAAACACAAGACACGATAAGTGACAATAGAACATCATGGCACCTTAAATATATGATAAGGCGATATTTAGAGACACACAGCAGTGTATATTATTGATGGCAGAGAGATTTAGGAAAGAGTGAATAGTAGGGTCTCCCTAGGATTGAGAGGCTGTCTTGTGCTCATCTCCATGGTGCAATTACGATTCATGAGAATGACTGAAAAAAGGGGGTGAACAAGCAAGGGTGGCAATTTTAAAGTTGACATAAACTACTCAGAGATAGCTGACTGAACAATTAATAGAGGTTTACAGGACCAGGAGATAGTATCTACATCACACAAACAGGGCGGATGAGAACAAAATGCAAGTACAACTCATATACGCGCTAAATGCGAATAGTAAACTCGTGCAGAGAAATTTAATCCAATTAGATACAAAAATGGAGTCAATTACCTGTTCGTACTCAACTGATTCAGGATGAGATTGGCAAGTCTTTGGAGGGAATAATGCTCAGAGAATCATAACGAACCTGCTTCAGCGTGATGCCGAGTTGGTATATGTTCAATAAAAAAGCCAAGAGGTATATTCAAATAAAGGTTAAGGAATTCATTAGGAATATGGAATAAGATAAAAAGATAAACCACTTTATAGCGATTTTGCCACCTTTACAAATTACTTGATAAAATCGCATGATATGGCTCGTCACAACGTAACCATAGAAGAAGCGTAAATAGAGAGAGCAGGTAGTCTGGTCAGCCACAAAGAAAACAGCACCTCAAAAAGATATATTCAAGTCCTCCACATTGAAAAAAAGGACAGAGAAGGGTAACAAAAATAATATTTAAGGTAATGACCAAACTTCTTGTTACAAGAATAATAAAACTTCGGATCACTGCGGTTCATCCCATTGGAAAACAGACTATGGGAGGTCATGGTGACCCACTGTGGTCCATGACAAACTAACAATACAGTTAATAACGACTAAAGTAGGTGCATGCAAGAAGTGTAGGAGATTGGGCCATTACGACTGAAAACAATGAGTGTAAGCAAATAAAAAAGATGTGACATCATATTTAATCGAGTGGCTAATTTGTCTGTATCATACTGTAAATTCAGCTCGAGAACACAATGCTGGAATGACAAGAGGCAAAAAATGTACCAGAGGGCTTCAGAACTAATTCATGTAATTAATCTATAGAAAAGAAACAAGTATAACGCTATATACACAACTTAGTGCACATCCTAAGTGGAAGTTTTCGCACTCCTAAAAATAAAACAAAAGTAAACACTATAATATGTAGAAAGGAAGTATCTGAATAATAGCATTTAGGAGCAATGTAAAAAACTAAGCATATCCTTGTTATCGAGATTCTTAGAGTACACACCAGCATAAAAAACAGGTATGAGGTGGATCCTCTCTGTAATCTACATAGGCTCGAATACTGTTTGATTGATGATCAGACAAATGGTTCATTCACCAATTAAGACTAGCAAAATAAAGCACCTCAAAATAACCACCTATCTATACATAGTTAGATCTGTAGTAGAAACAATCATTGACACTAGTATAGCTCAGGCTGTCTGTCGCTTATGTGAGTAGAGTTACTAGAATAATGAAGGCTATAAGGTTTACATACAAACTTGCGAGCACCTAAATCCAAGGAATTACTAACGGAGATGTATGGAATTATTTTCAAAAGCTATCCTCGCCCACCTATTAAAGTGTATCTGGCCATTTTTATATTCCTATACCATCACATATTTTTAAATATAAAGATAAAATAATCTCTTATCAGAAGCAAAGATGCTAGGTATTAAAATTTAAAGTAGATGGTCAACATAGACTTTTTGAAATTATTTAAAAAATATATGGAGAACAATGACAGAAATTAGTGCTTGCTACTTTCAGACACAACGTTTCATTTTCTCGGCGATGATGATCTTTCCCACTGAAGGAGATATATAATTAGAAATTGAACCCCATCTTCCTTCAACTAGATCATTAATAAATGGTTCTCGCATCAAATCTTTAATTATTAGTGGTTCTATAAGACACTTGGAATTATATGGAGTTTTCATTATAGTCAATAAAGGTTTGACAAAATACAACTCAGCTCTGAGCAAAATGAATTCCTGTTGTGAAGGCCATTAAGTAGCAAATGTTCTTTAAGTACAAACATGTCGAAGCCTAGAGGAGAGATTGCTGAGATACAATTTGTATCATTGCGAGCCATTTTGAACCAAAACTGTATGATGAAACCACTTCAAGTGGTGGTATGCAACAGCACCCTTATCAGCACCTATGAACGACCACACCGGGAACGGTAATGCCGTTTTTAACCACAGAGGTGTCTGAGGATTACACTCTCCCTCAAGCCAGACTCTTTTGCCTTTTCCCCATTTGCTTTTTCAACGGATCTTATATAAAACGCACCTTACCTAGTAGATAGAGTACACCTAACACGTGAAGCATTCCAAACCTCATGAAGGTATTCTTGCCCTCTCTCTCTCTCACAGCACACATCACAACACGCACCTTGAAGTTATTGCCTTGCTAACATACCTTTTAATGTAGATTTCTTTTTTAATATACAATAGTTGGGAGGGGGAAGTGTTTTATCTACGTATGTCTGAGCCCTTACCAGGTCCACTTTCAGTCGAGATCTAGTGTGGTGCACCTTTTTGAAAACACAAATTCACAATCAGACAATGTAACCCGTGGAATCCAAGCAGGCTTTCTGAAAGTGGGTGTGAAAGAATTATGCTAGTATTGTATATAACGTAACCTTTGAAATAGGAGATCACGAAGAATGCATAATTACACATGCATCCCAATGTGTGTGGGCTCTTTTTTAGTGCTCTTCCACCAGAGTGCTTTTTTTCCTCTTCACAAAAAATACACGCTCTACTACTCGCCCAGCTTCAAGTTGCATCCCTCTCCAGGAGACTACCTTAACCAGTCAAAATCATGGCACGCCCGATATCAACTACCTCTTTAAAATAATGCGTCACAAACTGAAATACAGCAACAAAGCATACAAAGAGTAAGAGATCTGCTTTGATGAGATTTTGATTAAGCTTGGAGAAGGCAGAAGAGGATAAACAGAGGACTGGTCATTGACGTAGGTTGGCATGAATTCTCATCTGACGAGCACTACGCACTCGCAAAAATATAGCTACAAGACTGATTTATTAGACACATGAGTGATGATTTCCAGCGAGGAGGGTGGCGGTATGAGCAATATACACTGAATTCACCATTAG
>NC_133770.1:130165839-130175275 GCF_003597395.2 Chelonoidis abingdonii
AGTTTGCTGTTTTGCGTGCGCCCCAGCTGATTTTAGCCAGGGGCACTCATGATAGCAGCAAACAGTTCAGGAAAAGAAGAGATACATCATGTCATTGCCAGGTTTTCTCTGGCGTAGAGCAGTGATCAGAATGACTGGTAAATCACTTCTCTGCTATCATTGTCAAAAGCAATTGAATGCTGGTGGTAGCGTCGAGTTTTGTCGCCTCTGTCTCCACGCATCTAGTACACAATGGTGACTGGGAAAAGACAAAAAGACCTACGGTCTCTAGTGCTGGCCGTGCTTATTGTTTCTGCAAGGGCAATCACGGAGAAAATGTGCGACGCGATTGTCTGCTGTGTTTTCCGGGAGCAAGGAATGCTGACGACATTACCAGAACCCCCGCGGACCATTCACATAGCATTCAAGGGGCCGTGTCATGGAGGACCGGAACGGGGTGCTGAGACTCCCGCTATCCCCAGTCCTCAGCCACAGTCCGTCCTCACAATGTTTTAAGTCAGTAATTCTACATTTGCATAATTTCACTTATCACTCTATATTGCTGATTACTCTTTGTATTTACATTAATCTCATTGTGTTACAATTGTATTATAAGGCCACTAACCACTTTAATACATTTATATAAGATTGTTAACCATTTTGATATCAGATACCATTTTATTATTGGCTCATTTTCTTTTGGTTACGGTTTTGATTCCACACTGTATTCTAGAGTTGTTCCTATATAAAGTTGAAGTTTGCTATTCACTGTTACTGTATCCCATTGCATGAACCCACTTACTGCACCCCACTGTTAGAACACCTCCACTGTCATTTAAGAACTCCCCATCATCTGTTATTGTAATACACCCTCTCTACACCCCATCCCATCGTATTTCATTGTTAAATTCCCACCACTTCCTTTTTCCTTTAATAAAGAAATTAATTGGCACCCCACCTGTGTGATAATTGCTCCCCAAGATCCCATATACCTGCTGGCAGGGACAAAGGGTTTATACAATCAGATAACCTCTTCATAGAGGATCCTTGGGCATTAAAAGTTTGATCCAAAGCTCACTCAAGTGAATGGAAAGACTTCCACTGATCTCAACAGGTCAGGGAAAAAAGTTAGCTGGTCTGATGATTTTAGTGATATCCAAGATGAGACCTAAGGTGTATATGATGTATATGTAAACCCGCCCCTCCCCCCACATATTTACATTTTGGATATGTCAAATTACTACCAGTTTTTTATATCTTTGAATGTTAAAGGATTGAACTAATGTAATAAGGAAAAAAAGCACTCTTGGAACTAAAAAACCCACACACATTATATTACTTCAAGAACTAATTTTCAGAAACGGCACATTGTGGGCATGCGAGGTAATTTACAAAATTAAAGATAAAATAGGCAAGGAAACAAGGGCAGCACTAACCTATCTATCCTAATAACTTAATAGTTAGGCTGCTGAAGAGAATTGCACCCAGAGGAGCAAGATTATACATTTTATTCACATGTACATCATTTATATTTAATGTCTACAAAAAAAATCACCATTTAAATCAGAGAAGGTTAAATTCAATAAATTAGGATCTCAACAAGAATGTGCATCTTTGCTTCTGAAAGAGATATTTTATCTTTTATTTTAAAAAAGTGGAAAAAGTCACAATAGGACCAACTGACTTGGCCTACCTCCAAGACCAACATATTTAAAAGTCTACATGTTATTGGCTATTGTCTTGGAACTATGGGACAAGACTGAAAGTCATTTAAACAGTATTATGTTAGGGGGAACTTGATGAATGTTGGAAACTTGTTTGAATTTTGTTTAAGAACTGAACTTTTGCTATATTTCAGATTGTGTCAAAACTGCTCAAAGTTACTTTGATTTTGCGTTACGACTGTTTGGGGGAAAGAGCTACTGGAAAACTCAGAGGATGGCTGTTTTCTTTCTCTCTTTCTTTCTTTCTTACTTACACTTCAAGTGTAAGGAATCGCAGGGAATGATGTTTTTGAGATTTTACCAATATACCATAACCAGTCCTAGATTTGATTTTGTCTGATCAGACACTGGTACCTGCCATGTGACGGTGTACTTTGTCCAATAATGGTCCTGGACACCCAATCCAGCTTTTCCAAACTGACTTCAAATAGATCAAGAGATCTTGCCTATATAAAGAGAGGTCCACAACTCCATCTGGAAACTCTCAACAATCATATTCACCTTCCTCTGAACCAAAAAGACAATTTAGTCTCTTTTCCTTTTCCCTTCTCCTATCTTCTGTCTGTTTGGTAAGGGGAATTATCTTGAAAAACAGTTTTGTAAGGAAGATGAAGACGTTTCAGTTGCAACTTATTATTTCAAATGGAGATTAAGAAAGCTGGTTTTGTAAACTTCCATTTTTTTCTGCATGCTTAGGTTAATTAACTGCTAAAAACTTCATTAATTCATCAGCGTTAACAATGAAAAGCTAAACAGATTTTCACACTTTGTTAATATGTAAGTTTTCTATACACACAGTCCAAAATTTTCAAAAAGAGGGGCCTAAATTTAGGCTCCTAATCCCATATTTGAGGTATCTAAGAGATTTTCAAAAGCATTTATGTGATTTATGAACGCAAGTCCAAATGATTTGAAGGTGCAAACCCTGATGAATGGCTGTAGCCTAGTTGAAGCATTCTTGACTTGTGAAAGTTCAATATATTGGAAGGAATATTGATTGGAAATATGGCAGGTGCTATTGCTTATCAGTTTTGTGCCTCTTTTGTATTGTTCTCACAATAAGGGTGTTAATGAGGCCATGGACGTGTCTTTTTTAGCACAGATGAGCATTTTAACTATGAAAGTTTTTAGCAGAAAAAATTCTTATGTAACATCTGGAATTCTACGAACAATTAGAAAATTAAAGAAACAAATATAAAACAATTTAAGACTATGAAATGCGTAAAAAGAACTACTGATGTAAATGTTTGATTTTTTAAAAGTAAATTAAAATTAAAAAAAATCATTTAAAAATGTTTTTTTGTATAATATCACTTGAATCCACATAGTCATTGAAATAGGGCAATGTTAAAGTTGCGTGTAGGTGTAGTGTGGGAGACATTATCTTAACTCTAATTCCTGGTTTTCAGAAGTTTAGCAACCCTTTACATGCTGGAAGGGTACAAGGCAGTGCTAGGTAACCTTAACACTGCATTCACAAAGTTTTTTGCAAGTGATTTCCCCATTAAAAAAAAAAGTGATAGTGAGAGACACAATCAAGGGGCAGCTGTGGGGAAAGGAAGGGTGGCACAGAATGGGGCGCCCTAGGAACACCTCTGCTCCACTCAGCTATTAGCTCTGCCCTCTTCCTGGCCCCTCCATGCTCCTACTAGGAATGGAACAGTAGAGAGGCTATGAGGAGTGAACTAGAGGCAAGAAGGGGAAGGAGATCTGGAGCTCCACAGTTCCTACTCAAATCTGGATCTAGAATTTGGGGCTCTTTTTGGAGAGAAGCAGCACATTCATCTCAGCTGAATCAGAACACTCCATCTGGATTAATTCAGCTTGAAACAATAGCTCTGAGAGGTGAGAACTGTCTCATTTATCTTGATTTAGTTGGGGTTCGTCCTGCTTTGAGCAGGGAGTCGGACTACATGACCTCCTGAGGTCCCTTCTAACCCTAATCTTCTCTGCTTCTATGATTTCAGTGATTGATCTCACTCCTCCCCCACTCTCAGCACTCTGGCTGTGGCAGGTAGTGAGGGATGCCCAGTCTAAGTTCCCTGCCCCAGTCCAGCAAGGGCACTTGTGGCATGTATGGGGCATGTCCACTGTCAGCTCCCCATCCCATAGCAGTGACCTCAAAGGGAGGCAAGCTAACTTATTCATGTACTTTTGATAATCCTACTAGGTGCCTGTTTGTATATCTGAATCATGGATTTTAAAGCACTTTCAAGCATTGTCTCTTAAGTTTGAGCAAAACTCTCATGTTAACTGTGGTATGACAAGGGTCACCCCATAACAAATTACAAGGGTTAACTTAATAAATATACATAGTCATGTCAGACTATTTAATAAAACCTTAAGACACAGTGACAGCTATGGAGTGCAAAAGTAACAATGTTGTAACCATGTATTCCAACATATACCTTGCATCTTCTTTTAAATTATCACTGTACTTTGCTCCTGAAGAACGGATATTAAAAGGATCAGAATTATCATGGATATGGAGAGCTTCAGCAAAACGTCTGCAATTTAGAAAACAAAATTCTTAATTTAAAGATGGCTTTTCAATGACAAACTGATCCACTACAGAGAGGGACCAGTGCTACAGATAAACAGCTTTTTGCAGAAAACTCCTTGGCTGATATACAGTAACTCCTCACTTAACGTTGTAGTTATGTTCCTGAAAAATGTGACTTTCAGTGAAACAATGTTAAGCAAATCCAATTTCCCCATAAGAATGAATGTAAATGAGGGGGTAAGGTGCCAGGGAAATTTTTTTCACCAGACAAAAGACTTTATTTTATATATCTACATCTATACATCTACACACACACAGTATAAGTTTTAAACAAACAATTTAATATTGGTACACAGTGATGATGATTGTGAAGCTTGGTTGAGGTGGAGGAGTCAGAGGGTGGGATATTTCCCTTACTGCTAAATGATGAACTAGCAATTGGCTGAGCCCTCAAGGGTTAACACTCTCAGTCTACAAGGCAGCAGGAATGGAGGGAGATATGAGTATTTCCCTTAAGTACACTGCCTTGTTAATTAGATTAGCTTGTTGAGACTGCAGCTGCTGCAAGCTCCCTCTGTTCTGAGTCCTGCTCTATGGAAGATGGGATAAGCGGGGTGCAGGAACAGGGGGGAGGGGGACACCCTGACATTAGCCCCCTCTTCCTTCCCTCCCTGTGGCAGAGCAAGCAGGAGTCTCTGGAAGCAGATTCAAGGCAGAGAGCAGGAGCAGCACATGGCAGTGCGGGGAGGGACACAGCTGAACTGCAGGCAGCTGTTGCACAGGGAACTTAGAGGAGCGGGGAGATGATAGAGGGCTGCCCATCCACCCTGGTTCCAAGCCCCCACCAGCTAGCTGCAATGGGCTGCTCTTCCTGCAAGCAGTAGACAAAGCAGGTGGCTGCCAAATAACATTAGAAGGGAGCATTACACAACTTTAAACAAGCATCTTCCCTAACTGATCAGCAACGTAACAACAAAAAAATGCTAACTGGGACGATTTTAAGTGAGGAGTTACTGTATTTGGAGCTATTTCAGTACATTAGAAATAATCTGAGAAGACTTTTGATGGAAAAAGCATAAGATTTTGAACATGTTTCTAAAATTAATAGTTTATTGATCATCTAGTACAGAATGCTAAGGAGATGATCTTGACATTTTATCAGTTCTCTCCTTCACATGGAAAAATGATCTTTTCCATACAGCTTAGATACATCAAGTTAATACTTTTGTGAAAAAGTATACCAACCCACCTGTTCCTTTCAAAGGCGAAACATTCTTCATTACACTGCAACCTGGATTATCAAAGAAAAAAACAACACTAAAACACCTTTGCATGCTTTTACGCAAACTTTCAAATGTAATGACCCAATACAATCAATCATGTTTTTATGGCAAGATTATTTGGTTACATTCACACAATTACAAATTGTTAAAGGGTCTGAGTCAATATCCACTAAGAGCAATGGAAAAGTTTTCCTTGACTTCAATGTGTATTGAATCAGGTCCTAAACAATTAGCTCCTGGCTTCTAATCTAAACAAACTTTTACATTTAAACTCTCTCTCTCTCTCTCCCCCCTCCTCTGTGCTAAAAGAAGATTAAGGTTGCAAAGTTAGCGGGCTCAAAATCTAAGAAATGCTAGAATTAAAGTTGACTCTGGAATCTTCATTCAGCCTCCTTGTGTGTATTTGTTAAGGACATGCTTCTGCAAAGCCTACCACAGAGTCCTATCCAATACCACATAGGAAGTCTGTGACCAAGCTAGGAATAGAGCGGAGCTATTGTGCATCTCAGTCTGTGCTATCTACATTCAACCTAAAGATTCTCTTGGATTCAGTTCAGGGGTAACTGTGAAATTCTATGGCCTATGATATATAGGAGATCAGACTAAAGAACAGTATGTATCTCTCTGCAAAACTAAACTGGTCAATGTCATATGTAAGAGCAGACAAAGTGAGAACAGGACTAATATTGGTGAAAAGATGGCCTTGCTGAGCTGCAGAATCCAGATGTGAGGTGACGAAGTTTCTCAGTGCTCTGCTGAAGTTGTCAGGGTTTTGTGGCTTCAACATTTAAAGAAAATGAGCTTCACGAATCAGCTCACAATTTGATAGTCACCAATGGCCTCTGGCAGGTGGTTACTGGTTTAAATGGTTGTTGCCCTTAATCTAGTATTTGGGTTGGTACTATGGATAAGGAAATTAGCTATTCTATTCCTGTATCATTACCTCCGAAGGTTTAGGCCTGGTACTTTGTTTTGATGATCCATCCTCTGAAACTGATGGTTCCAGACCACACTATCAATGGCTTTTTCCTCACAGCAGCAAAGAATCCTGTGGCACCTTATAGACTAACAGATGTTTTGGAGCTTTCGTGGGTGAATACCCACTTCGTCAGATGCATTCACCCATGAAAGCTCATGCTCCAAAATGTCTGTTAGTCTATAAGGTGCCACAGGATTCTTTGCTGCTAGAAAACAGGGGACAGTGGACACTTGGTATATGCCACTTGATGGCCACTTGGCAAGCTGCCTTGAGTTGCTCCAGTGTGTCTTCCATAGTCCATTGATGCTTGAGGAAGGTCCTATGGTCCGTTGACTTTGTATGCGCCAGACATTCACAGATCCATGTGTGCGGCATTGAGTCGTAGGCTTTCCTGTAGTCATCCAGGGTGCTCGATTGGGTCTAGACGAGAGTCTTGGCGACTGCTCTTCTATGAGCAACTGGTGTTGAGCCCTGGTGGTGTCCACATGCCCTCGAGCTGCAGGTACTGGCCAAGTCTGTAGCTTGCAGCTACGATCCTGATAGGACTTCCATGTGTGGGGAGGCAGGTGTATTGGCAGTAGTTGACGGTTTGTCCTGTGCAGGGTCTTCCATGATCACGACTGTCCTTCCTGTGTTAGCCAGTTGGTGGGAGCCTGCGCGAGCAGCTGGTTCACTGTGCTGCTAGGCGTATCATGACGCTGTAGTTTCTTTAGCCAGTAGGTGTGGATCTGTCTGGTCCAGGTGCTGTCCAGCTCTCAGGTTTTGACCCCGCCTGATGTCTTCACTGTGAGATGACTGGTTCTGTTCTGGAGATTCTGTGCTCAGGTCCCGCAGCCACTTTGGACTGGTGTTATGCGCTTCTCTTCTCTCCATATGTCGTCCGTATGTCAGTTTCTGCTGCTGGTGGCTCGCTGTTATTGTGTTGTGCATTGCAGTTGGGGTACACCTGGCGGTTCTGTGGAGAACAGGCATTTACTTCTTTGGCCTCTGTTCTCTAGTGTATCTCCTTGCCTGGTAGCCAGTGTTGTTAGCCTTTGTTTAGCGTCTCTAGGCTTCAGATGAGTCAGCCTTGTAATTTCAGTAGCCGAGTCTCCTTAATCTCTACACCTTTGTAGTCCACCACTGACTAACTTCTCTCCGAGTCACCTTGACTTATCCCCAACCTCAATTTCAGGGTGGGTACATAGTTGTTCTTCTGATCGTGTAGCCAAGCACTCCAGGATACAGAGCTGTAGCGTATACCAGTTCTTGTGATTATGGTGTATAGGGATTGTCATGAGGGCTTATGGCATCTTCTACATACTATCTGATGGTACTTCCCACTGAGCCTGGTAACGGTCTCGAGGATTAATGTAGCTAGTGCTCCTGATCGTATGCCTCATATCAGCTGCTGTGCTCGCAATGGGGGGTAGCAGTGAAGTTTCAGCTTCAGGTGTGGGCTGCACTCCACTTGTTCTTCCAGGTCTCTGAGTTGGTGAGGGTTGGTCCATCTCAAGCTGTGAGAGCAGCTTCCTTTACTATGTGAACGCGTGGGTAACAGCTGTTTCTCAGTAAGGGTGGATGTAGGTTGTCCTCAAGTCCCTCATACGTTTCATACCTCTCTCATGGGTCTACTGTTGATAGGACTTCCTCATTCAGGTTCTTTGTCGTGTCCATGAATGGTTGTTTCCAGTAGCCACTTATCTGCAGATGTCGTGGTTCTCAACTCGCGCTTGTAACGGGCAACGTCCGAGCCAGCATGACTCTCCTATTCGGTACTCATCTTTGAGGTAGGAGGTGAAGCGTTAGGGGTCTTTGCCAAGGACTACTACTGGAAAGTTAGGCACAACCGGGATTCACCCGCAGTCTCGTCAACAGGCGGCGCTCTTAACACTACGCATCCAGCGCCAGTATTGCTCTTCGTCTCCTCCTCTCCCTCCTCCCTCCCCGTACTCAGTTATACAACAATCCAGATTGCTCTGAATCAGTGACCTTTCTCTTCATTATTTCACTCCAACCAAATCAACCCTGATAATCGGGTTTACAATAGTGCACTGCTCAGTGTGATCATTGTTGAAAGAGGTAATTGATTATAACGGATGATATACTTGTGAGCCATGTAAGCTCCAGAGTTATTCAGTAAACGACAAGCACCTGCACTTACTTGCACAAACAATGGAACCACCTTCTGAGATCTCTTTTATCCAGTTTGTTTCTGATTCACATACACATTGCAGGTCCGTTTCATTACGTTGCCTTTTCACAAACGTTTACTTGGCAGTATGAGAGATACCAACTGAGCAGCAGCTCTCGATAATATCTTTGATTACAAAAAAGAACAGAGTTCTGTGGCACCTCAGAGACTAACATATTATTGAGCATAAGCTTTTGTGGCTACTGCCTTCATCGGATGGCATGCAGTGAAATACAGTAGGAAGATATATATACACATATATATACACACACATATATATATATACAACACACCACACCCGTGCCAACGGACAATTAGCTACCAGGAGAGGTAGTATGGTCCCGGAGGCTTAGCCCTAGGAATAAGTCAGCTGGCAGGGGTTAGCAGGGACTAATCAGGTCAGCTGGCTCCAATGCTGGAGCCTTTTAAACTCCCTGGCGGGAAGCAGCGGGGGGGGAAGAGAGAAGCAGAGAGCGCAGCAAGTAGGTCAGCTAAATCTGAGACTCTCCTTGGAAGGCAGATTGTATTCCCCAGAGGAGAGGAAACGAACAGGGCTGGCTGAGAAGGGATAGCCAGACTGCAGATTGGGAAGGGTTTGTTTCTTCTTTTCTTTTTGCCAAGCTGTGCTCCGGGCTAAAAGGGACTGAGCTAATAAACGAGAGGCAGGCATTTGCCACAAACACAGAGAACAGGAAGACAATGTGTACCAATACATCTATAGGACATGTGAGTGAAGGTGAGCTATTATCAGCAGGAGAGAAAAGAACTGTTGCTAGTGGAATGAAAATGGCCATT
>NC_133770.1:130176037-130417963 GCF_003597395.2 Chelonoidis abingdonii
AAGAGAGAGATGATACTATGTAAGTTAATGATAGTCAGTTACGTGGCGCGTGACACTATAAGAAAAATGATCTCATATTTCATATTAGCAAATCAACTTACAAGCATAATTAAGATGAGCATTTAGAAAGAGTGGATTCAATATTTCTTAAGCTTTGAACTTTGCGCAATAGACGTATACACAAGGCATGGTTACGCAGACACCCTTAGCTGCCTGATTTCCCCTGGCATTCAACAGCCGAGAAACACAACTCAATGTCAGCTATTTACGACACAACGCTGGAATTATACAAAGAGGAGACTGTGGTTAAGGACACAGGCATACAACAGGAAAGAGTGAGGAGCTTAACAAGAAACTGGATAGATTTCCCAATCCTAGATCGTTCACTTACTTGCCAATGATTGCATGACTTTTACGCGCAAAACCGATAGCGAGAGTTAGTTTTAAATTTCAAATGTAATGACCATCAGGATACAATATCAATCATGTTCAATTAGTGGCAAGAGATTGAGATATAATCATAGGATGAATGCACCATAACACGAGGCTGAATCTACACACTCTAACACCAACTGTTAGGCAAGGAGTGCTCGTGAGCGGAGCAATATCCAGACTAAGAGCAATGGATAAAATTGTTTTACCACGTGACTCAATGTGAATATTGAATCAGAGCTCCTCCAAACAAATTAGCGGCTCCTGGCTTGCTAATCGTAACACAAGACTTTATCAATTTAAACTCTCTCATCTCTCTCTCACCCCCATCCTCATGATGCTAAGAAAAGAACGATTTAAAGGTTTGCAAAGTTAGCCGGCTTCAGATAATGCTAACCAAAGAAATGACTCAGAAATTAGGGAAGAAATTGAAACTCCTGAATCTTCATTCAGGCACCACACATTGTGTGTATTGTATAAGGCAACATGCTTCTGCAAGACCACTACCTAGAACAAGAGTCCTAATCCAAATACAAACACTAGAGAGTCTGTGACTCAAATGGCTAGGAATAGAGTGGAGCTATTGTGCATCTCAGTGACTAGAATGCTATGCCTACATTACAATCCCTAAAGTATTCACTTGATTCAGTTAGGTAACTGTGAAATTTCTATTGGCCTATGATATAATAAGGAGATCAGACATAAAAGAACAGTAATAGTAGTCTCATCCTGCCAAAAACTAAAACTACGGTCAAATGTCATAATGAGTAAGAAGACAGACAAAGCTGAGAACAGGAACTAATATTTGCGCTGAAAAGATGGCCATTGCATGACTGCAGAATTCCAGATGTGAGGTGACGAAAGTTTCTCAGTGCTCATGCTGAGGTTTTCAACCGGGTTTAATTGTGGCTTTCGAACAAGATTTATTAAGAAAATGAGCTTCACGACACTTAGCTCACAATTTGATTAGTCAACCATGGCCCTGGCAAGTGGAAATTATCTAGGTTTAAATGGTTGTTGGCGCCTTAATCTAGTATTGTGGTTGTTGGTACTTATGGATAAGGAAATCCTCAGCTAATAATTCTATACCTGTATCATTAACTCCGAAAGGTTAGGCCCTGTACTTATTGGTTTGTGATAGATCGCATCCCTCTGAAACCTGATGGTGTTCCAGACCACTTAACTACTACAATGGTCTTTATATCCTCACATGCAGAAAGAATCCTGTGGCACTTACCGCCTATATAGACTACCACAGATTGTTTTTGGAAGCTTCATCGTATGGAGAATAACCCCACTAATCGATCAGATGCATTCACCCAATGAAAGCTCATGCTGCGAAAAAATGTCGTTATAGTCTATTAAGGTGCCACAGGATTCCTTTGCGCTTTTAACAGACCAGACTAACAAATGGCATACCCTCCTCTGATTCTTCCTCACAGTCACACTGACGGTTACAGAGATATCATGATGAACTGATGAAGCAAGAAGGAGGAAGATGAATGTCTTGGTTGCCAGATGTTCTTTTAGTCTAGCTGCGCGGAAGGCCCTCTGCAATTTATCAAATCGTTCTGAACTGTAGAACATCAAGAAACTGGAACAACAGTACTCCAAGCAGGAGACAATCACACAGAATTTAAAAAATCCAAAATGGACATTTTCAAATTATAGAGGTAAAATAACCCTCTACTCCTACTCAAGATCCGCACAGTTTATTCATATTCCAGGATTGCATTAATTTTTATCGACCACAGCATCACACTGGGGAGCTCATACATCAGCCCTGATTATCAACACATCAATCCGCAAATCTTTTTCAAGAGAACACTGCTTCCCAGGATAGAGTCCCCAATCCTAGTAGTATGCCATAAACACTCATTCATTGGCTATAATATTAATATTATATATATATAAAAATTCACCCCTCACCCCTGTGGGGTGGTAATGTTGATACTTCCGCAATCATCGGGTCCTATTACCAGAGGCCTGGGAGTTATTCCAGAGTTTTGCAGCAGTAAATCTTAGCCTGTTCCTCTAACTCTACTCGCAACTCTACATGGAAGACAAAGAACTCTGATGTATGTTCCTAGGGAATCTGTTGGAGCCACTACATCACACGACCGCTATAGCCGAGTCAACAGCCACCGAGTGACTGCACTACTAAACCACCTAGGGACCACCTTTGGCCTTCACTTTCCACATCCTCGGATCTAGTTCCTCATTTAAGGGCCACTGGTATACTTCTCCAGCTTTCTCCAGCAACTGACAAGATGATGTGAACAACTGGGGTGGAGGAGGGGAAGAAATAAGTATGGGGAAATAGTTTTACTTTGTGTAATGGCCCATCCACTCCTAATCTTTATTCAAGCCTAATTTAGTGGTGTCCAATTTGCAAATTAATTCCAGTTCAGCAGTCTCTCATTGGAGTCTGTTTTTGAAGTTTTGTTGTAATATTGTGACTTTTAGATCTGTAATCGAGTGGCCAGGGAGATTGAAGTGTTCTCTAACTGGTTTTTGAATGTTATAATTCTTAACGTCTGATTTGTGTCCATTTATTCTTTTACGTAGAGACTGTTCGCTTTGGTCAATGTACATGGCAGAGGGGCACTGCTGGCACATGATGGCATATATCAAAATATGCTCAAATAAATTTGTTAGTCTCTAAGGTGCCACAAGTACTCCTGTTCTTTTTGCGGATAGACTAACACATCTGCTACTCTGAAACCTGTCTTCTGATTACAGTATCCAACAATGCTGATAACAGCAACAGGAGAAAACAGCAGTGAACCAAAGCAGGCAATGGCTCTCTAACAGACAAGCAGCAGTGCTGCAAGCTTCCTCAGGAGCAGTGTCTGGCCCAAAGAAGGCACTGTCTCTATAATAAGCAGACTCCCTCAATCCTCTCAGCAGGAGAAAGAGGCTCAGTGGCCTATCATGCAAAAGACTTGTTACAATATCTAACGTTTCCTTTCTTCCACATAAAAGAAGAAAGAGATGGTTAACGTCTAGATTTTTTTCACTAAAGGCCATTATGCTTCAACGATTTCTATGGTTAATTTCCAAAAAGTCAGTTAGGGCATTCCCCAAAGCTCATTCGTAGATCATCAATAGTCTGCAGATTATGGGTTGAGAATCACTACTCCAATAAACTAGACAAAAGTTAACTATATGCAAATGTCAGAATAACCCAAATGAGAGGTTTCTTCAGTTCTGAGAGGACATATCGGCAGTAAGATCAAGTTGTTCGTTCTCACATACAGAAAAAATTCTATTTTGGAGACTGATGAGAATTAGCAAGCAGTCCCTCCAAGAAAAGGGGGGGGGAAAAAAAAGTTGGGAGGGAAAAGAAAGAAGAAAATGAGATTTCAAGGGAGAATAGCATTCTGGAGGATGCTGTGACCAAGTGCAGCATCTGAAGAAGCCATTACATATACTTTGTATTGATTTGTATGTAGAGGTTACTAGCTGGTTTGTGTCCAAAAAGCAGAGAGATCTTGTAAAATATTCTTAGACTAAACACTTTTCTACTTTTTGTATAAACAGACTAATCTGGAGAGGGTTGTCCCAGTACTTTGAGTGTGTTCTTTCCAGGAGAGAAGACAAATAAAACATCTGATTTTCTAAAAGATTTAGTCCTGTCCAGGTACAATTTGATTGCTCTTTAAACATTCAAATAGTGCAATCTGATCTCTTGAAGATGAAAAAGTTTAGGATAAAACATGAGAAAATGTGGTCCTGATGAGTTTTTCTTGGACTGTAGATTAGTCGATACCTAATAGCAGAAGCATAAGAGTCAGAATATCTTCAAACTATTTGAAATCTTCTAAGGGAGAAACTGGAGTACTCTATCATGATGTCCTTGGGAAAAGAGAAGGAATTCTAAGGATTCTGGCCTACAGGCACTGCCCCAGCTTGTTATCCAAACAGGAAGATTCTGTGTCCTCTACCTGAGGTGCTGATGAAACCATGACTGATGTTATTCTTGATACCATAGGAGCTGAACCTACTATGGTTTATTTATGAACTGCAGGTGCTGGGGGTATAATTGCTCCAGGGTTCTTTCAGTGATTGTTGTTGAGAAATTTTGAGTTCACAGAAGTGGCATTGGTTGAGGCTCTGTAACAGGGTAGTTAGTCTGGGGGTTCCTCTGAAGGAGGGTCCATGCTGGCAAGGCACCCCATAGAGGCCCAGATCCATAAGGGTAAGGCAGGGAGAAAAGCTCTTAAAGTGAGTAAGGGTAAGGAGATGAAAATCACATCCAATACCTGGAATCAGAGGGAGGAACTAAGTTGAGATGTTTTGGAATAGGAGTCAGAGGTGTGTAGAACCCGCACATTCAGTGTTGAGTGTGAATTTTCAGAACTAATGAAACTATAGGCTTTGGTTTTGGAGTGACAGAAAGCCTTTGACTCGAGTGAACTGAAATTTCCGCCTGTGAAATGAAGGACTCATTTGGATCATCACTAATCAAGACTGGTGGTTCCAGATAAGGAACTGATCCGAGAACCTATGGTGTGGAAGAGATTAAGGCAAACCCTGTAACACAAGAGAGTTCAATAAATGCACCAAAGTACACTTCCATACTGGGGAAGGCCTTCCATTGCAAAACCAGAGGCAACAATGTGAGCACCAGCTTGCATCTTGGTGCCAGCAATAGCAACTTGCTCTATGGCACTGGGGCCCCTTGTCTTTCCAAGATATTTACAGTTCCAGCCTTCCTGGAATCATAACAAGGAGCCTTTACTACCTCTCTGACTTCCTCAGAAGAGGAGAGCCTCAGAAGTGAGACTGTCAAAATCCAGACAAAGCTGCAGTAAAAATCTGCTCACTGTGCACAGAAACAGCAGACAGGCTGCCTCCCTGCCACTCAGCAGGCACCACAGCTGAGAAACAATTTATGCATGCTGGCCAGATATGTGAGAATACAAATAAGCTGTGGTGAGGGGGCATGTGAGGAGTGTAAATTGCCTGACATTTAGTAGCCCTGAGCTGCAAAAAAAATGCTCTCTCCCCCCTTAGGCTTGTTTTTTTAATGACTGTTAGTGACAAACCCAATTTTGAGATGATCACAAAGTTATCTGACTGGGTTAAAAAAAAAACAAAAAAACCCACAGGAAATATTAAATATGGAATTTCCAGGAGCTCTCTGAAGCCATGGCTGCAGAAGCACACATCCGTGTCCCATATCTGAAATACAATTCGGACAGCAGCATGCCTGCATTCAATACAGTAGGAAAATCATTCTATATAATAATAATAATAATAATTAATAAACCACCCCACAAACAAAGATTTAAAGCTTCTTATGGAAACTGAATGAGAATCCTAAAATATTAGTATTGTTAAATACAGATAAGCTGTTAAAAGTTTTCCTGATTTTATTTTGGGCTTAACCCACAATGCCACACATTTTTTCAGCAACATATACATTTCAGTTCAACATTTGTAGTTGCTAGAACCTCTCCCATGCTTGATTCTTCATGATTACCTTGTTTGCTTCATTTCTTTTTTGGTTATCAGCCTACTGATTTCCACTGAGTCTCCAAGTTGCAGGTCTGTTAGTTTAGTGGCTATGGATATAGCAGCTATTCTGGAAGAAAAAAACCCATTAGATTTTACTTAATTTATAGGCAAAAAGATCACTTAGCAAACAGCATGGAACTACAGACTAGTAGTCCACGTGAGACACCAGAGAAATAAATAAGTTCAAGGAGCTTGCCATTACATTCCATACCACTACTTTAAGGTCATGGAGCGTGGAAAAGGGAAGACTTTTTAAACTGTGTGGCCAGATGGGCTAGTAGGGGACATACAGCAGCATAAGAGTTAGAGACATTTGTGGGAGCGGGAAGTGGTGGCTGACATGCAAGACTCTAAGCTACACAAGAACAGGACTCCACTCCTAACTACCCTTTGTAGAGAAAACACCAAGAGAGACAGATGAAAGAAGGAATGCAAAGCTGCATGCAGAAAAGCTGAGGAATGAAAGATGTCACGGAAATTATCATTTTTGTAGATTTTACACAACACACACTGATGCTGCATCTTGGTAAAAATGTAATGTGTCAATTCGCAAGATTGCATAATTACATTTTAAAGCTAAGCTGGATGAAGCGTGGCTTATGCTCTGAATGAAGATACCAAAGGAAACCCAGGTGTTCAGAAAATGGTGTGGGATGGTGCAGATGGCATGCTATTGAATACATGCTACTTGAGGTGTCAACTTCAAAATGTGATGTAAAATTAAGACTCTTACCAGAGTCACTAAAATACCTCATGGTATTTTTCAGAAGAGTAAGGAAGTTAACCCACTTTCATGGGCAAATGTCAGTATCTGCCTAACTAATACCCCTACAGTTTCATTTGTGAAAAAAATTCTTTATATCCCTTTTAAAAAAAAATAAGGTAAAACAAATGTCACATTTCAACCGTCACATAACTGTATTTTAATTGTGGATAACGAACTCTGAAAATACAGCCTATAACACACTTTGGAAACATTTTAGGAAGAAAAGCATTACACAAACTGTAATGAAACAGTAGCAACTCTATAGGTAAAAGTTTGAAGACATTCTAATCCTGCTCTTGATCACCCCAACCACCCATATCTAACTTTCTGTGAAGAAAAAAACAACGCTGATTTTCTTCCAGAAATTTCTCATGTTTATAGTGAATCATAAAAGGTGAATTTCTGAAGAAAATTTGAAGTTAATATGGCATGCCAATTCTGAAATAAATCTGAAAAGGAAGAATTCTGTCTTACTTGAGAATTTTCTCTCTTGCCCCTCTTCACATCAGACAGTCCCCACAGCAGAGCACCACTGTCAGACTTTCTGAGATGGAGGGTCTTAGAAAGAAAATACTCAGGCAAGAGAATTTTCCCTTCTTCATTTCCTTCATATGTCAGTCTTCACAGAGGCATGCAGAAAGCAGTTGATCATCCTTAGGGAGGGAGAGGAGGATACAACTCAACTATGTAAACAATTAAGACACTGGGAGACACCATGTTCCATAACAGACTTCTACTAAATGCATCAGCAGAGGAAAGGATGTTGATTATACTATTTTGAGAAAGTATGGATGGAAGACCATATAATGGCCCTTACAGACCTTCTCACCCATGAAATTGCTGCTCCTTCCAAAGAGTAAGCAGTACTGAAAGGAGCTTTGAATGCCATGTGTGTACACAAACACCTTTACTCCACTGACAGCCTTTCCACATCCAACTTATGCTCTTCCATTACCTTAGAACAGATGTAGTCAATTATTTTTTGTTTATGTCCAAATTTTTTGGTCAAGGTCCAGACTCCACAGAAAATAAATTACCTCCTCCCCCCAGCCTCCCAGAATAATGATAAGTAATGAAAAGATTTTGAGGTCTGTTCAAAAGCATCTGGTGGTCTGAATTTGGCCTGCAGTTCACCTATTGACTACCCTTGCCTTAGAATGTTTTAATTAAACCAGAGTGACACTACTTTCTATTATAGGAAGAAGACGATGGTGCTCTTGAAAATGAAGTCTTGGTCAGTTCAAAGAACTGTACGGGGAGATGTCAGCAAACCAGTAAAGTGCCTAAAACCAATATGGCTTATTGCTAAAAGCAGCCAAGTCAGCAGGCTGTAAATTGGCCATGCTGCAGCCTCAACTTGACCAAGGCAGCAGGGGAGGGGGTTTTGGGTGCCACAGAAAGGGCAGCTTAACCCCACATCCTTCCTGAAAAGAACTGTATGGAAGTTGCTGATACATGCATTTTAGAAGAGCAGAAAGTGTCCCCAGGAATGTCTATTAGGGCCTCAAGGCTCCAAATTCTGGAAAAACCCACACCTGGTTAATCAATAATCAGAAGGAACCCCTTGCTCGATCATTGAAACTGCTTGCTTGATAAGTTTTCTTTAAGGGACATGTCATTCTATTACTAATGTATAAATAAGGGGAAAGAGTCTGAGGTAGTTGTAACCAGAGGAAGAGTCCAAGAGAGTCCATCTTGGAGTCCCCACCAGCAGGTGGAAGATTTGTGGATGTGTGTAAGTGCTTGAGACTAAGCAAAGTTTAGCTTTACGTGAAAGCACTCTTGTGTTGTCCTGTTTGTGCCAGCCATCTATCGGTTGGATGGCTGTGTCTCCCATGATTTATTTCCTGACACCACCTCGCACACAGTAAAAGTTATCAAGAGCTTTGGGTTGAAAGAACCCCAGGTAACAGAACTATCATATTTGACAAAATATGTGTAACTCAGGTATCACTGAGAGCATGGCAAGCTTTAAAAATCCCCTGGCCAAGGAAGGTGGTTCTTAAAGGTACCGCAAAATGTCTATACCATCAGGCTATCCTCTTGCCTGTAGGACTCTCCTTGAAGTCTTAAAACCTCTTACAAGATGTTCTTCCCTGAAAGATCTTCTAAAGAAAGGAAGAAACATTTAAATGAGAAAGATACCTCAGGCTCTCAGCTAAACTTCCCAGAATTTAGTGCACATGGGAATCTTAACTTTGTGAGTGTTGTAAAAAACAAAACTTGCTAAGTTGCAGAAGAGCTGTCTAATTCTTTCTTCCTTGTCTGGTTTTATGAGGATGTGCGTAGTATTCAGAAATCCTGCTTGCAGCCAAAGGACCAAAAGGATGTAATCACCCAGCCTAAGGTTGAGCCTAATATGCAGCCTCCTTCGTAAAGGAACACAATCATGCTATCCTGCTAAACTCACACAAAAGAGAATTAATCAGACAAAAGTTGGATACAGGGGCCTTACCCCTGGGACTGTTGGTTGTGACTTCTTATTTTGTAGAATGATTCTCAATTGGGAGCATACAGAAAAAAGAAAAAGAAAAAAAAAGAGAATCTAAATAATACTTACTTGAAACTGGATTTCTCTAGATGCTGCTTTTGGGATTAATGCTTCACCTGACTCTTAAGATTTACTGAATGTTCAAAATTCGAATGTAGTTGCCCGGGGGCTACTGCAGCTCCACCTGCAGAAACTGGACTTGTAGGCTGACACCCTTCCACATATTCTATGAGTAAAATCTTTGGGTAGTATATAAACAAAACAGTCACTGAGGGAATTTTTCCCTTGTTCACAATCTTTCCCCTTCCAGTCAGAGAATCTTCAGACAATCTTACTTCAGTAGGTTTTTCCTTCTGAAGCTGCTGCTGCTCCTCTAGAAGCTAGTGTAGCAATTACGCATTAGGAAGAGGCTCATGCAACCATTTCTGAAAGTTGGAAAATTAAGGCTGGGTTTCTCTGGAAAACTATCCAACTCCCAAAGCTTCTCTTGACTTTGAGTTTTCATTTCCCAAATCAGAGATTTTCCCCACCACCACTCTCTCTGAGTGTTTTAGGGTGGGCCCTCCCTTGATAATCAGCCACCTCAAGAAAATAGGTATTTGAGAAGATCAGAAAACGGATATTCTATAGAATTCACTCACTGAACCCAGAACAAGTTTATTTTAACTTTAGGGAAAGAAAAAACTAAAACAAAGCACCAAAATCCTTTGACACATCAGAAGATGAAGGATGAAATAGTCTATCTCCTACACATCACAACAAAAAAGCTAGTTCTGTAGAGAGTGAGATTCTGAAAAGTGCATAAGATTCGTTCTGGAACAGAGAGAAAAGATCACATGCTGGCCATTCTAAAACTCAAGTAGTATATAAAGGGATTAATATTCGAGATGGAAACAGTGAAATCCATCATTACTGCATTGCTCTCTCAGGACTTCAGAATGTGAAGATAAACCTCCTGGAGATCTACTGAAGATGTGATCAAGGAGAGTCTTCAGCTTCTGCTACAGCAGGAAACTTTTTCAATACAAAGACTCAGTTTCTTGTACAGGTATTTCACAAATATGTTATCCCTCCCTTTCACTTAAAGGGACACGTGATTACCCTTACCTGGACGGCCTTCTTCTAAGGTCCTATTCACATGTCAGTACTATGCATGGTCTAGCAGCTCTGCTAAATACTTTCAGGAACATGACCTTGAGCAAACTAGAAAGAGCAACCAAATGTACTGCCCTCACAAAGCTGCATTACCTACAGTATGCGCTGGTCATTGTCCAAAACAAAATCTTTAATTCAGAAGGGAGAGTAGTGAATATAGTTGTCACCTCTCCTACGGTAAATTTCTTTACTCCTGGGCTAGTTATGTCATGCATGGATACTTTGCATAAATCTTGCTTCACTTCCAGCCTGCAACTGCAGCAATCGGTATATAAAGACTACAGTCCAGAGTCAATGGTAGTATCCCTTGGCGAATTCCTGCTTATTATTATTCTGGAACCCACCATCAGGTAGCTCCAGAAAAGCTAGTCATTAGAATGGATACCAGATTTGAGAGACCTAGATATACAGTGTTAAGTTAAAGTAGTATAACAATATTCATTTAAGAGGTCATACATTTACTATAGGTGAGCTGGTACTGACACCTATAGTTAAGGCTTACCTATCACTTATCATTATAAGACTTTGGATTCAATTGCTTATAAACTTTGTCAAACTTTAACTGTTTGGGCTGCAATTTTCCACATTGCATTTTTTTTTTTTTTTTTTGATTTCAGCAAAACTGTTCAATCATTTCTCAGAATCAGGTTAGGGAAAATGTTTTGTCCAGGTTAAAGAATTCATACAACTGTTTAGCTGAGCAATTATAATGCCTCCATCTATTGGAGCATGGAATTGAAATTTGGCAGAGAGTTTTGCCTTGGCGCCCAAGATGTGCCTTTTGCTTTCACCATGAAAATCCACCCATATTTCACCAAGTTGTAAGCATTTGAAAATGACACTTTGCATATGCTCAGTAGAGACTTCTCAGAGAGTTTGACAGCTATATTTTCTAAAGATTACATCTACCATGAGCATGCTCCAGTCCAAGGCTACAAAGCTGAGCAGGACTTTCCATGAACTTGCTCCTCCCAGATGCCAGGTGTTGCTGTGCCTCTGGACATAGGAACTGAGAGCAGGGAGACTGTCACACTTGTATTCTCGATACTCCAGGCAAATTAGAAGCAAAGCAGAAAAACAGTTACCTATCTTTCGTAAAAAATGGTCACCTACCTTTCATAACTATTGTTCTTCGAGATGTGTTGCTGATGTTCACTCCAATTAGGTGTGTGTGTGCCATGTGCACAGTAGCCAGAAGGTTTTTCCCCTAATGGTACCCATTGGGTCAGTTCAGGTGCTCTCTGGAGTCGTGGGGTCCTTCAGTTCCTTCTTGCTGGCATTGCTCCGACAGAGGCGTAGGCAGGTGGGTCTTGGAAGGATACAAACAACACATCTCAAAGAACAATAGTTATGAAAGGTAAGTAACCATTTTTTCTTTTTTGAGTGCTTGCTCATGTTGATTCCAATCAGGGCCCAAGCAGGAATTTGGAGGCGGAGTTGGAGCTCATGGATTCGCTAACTGAAGCACCGCTCTGCTGAAAGCTGCATCGTCCCTACCCTGCTGTGTAATGGTGTAGTGAGAGGTAAAAGTGTGGATTGATGACCATGTTGCAGCCCTGAAAATTTCTTGGGTCAGAACTTGTGCCAGGAACACTGCTGAATATGCCTCCACCCTCGTGGAGCGCACTGTCAGCACTGGGGCAGGTACTTTAGCCAGATCGTAGCATGTCCAGATACAGGATGTGATCCATGATGAAATCCTTTGGAATGAGACTGGGAGCCCCTTCATTCTGTCTTCTACTGTGACAAGTAGTTGCTTAGATTTTCGAAACAGCTTCAACTGCTCGATATAGAAAGCTGATGCACACCGAACATCCAAAGAGCGGAGTTTTTGCTCCCGGCTATTTGCATGTGGCTTAGGATAAAAACTGGAAGAAAAATGTCCTGATTAACAAGAAACTGGGAGACGACCTTCAGGAGGAACGTTGGGTGCAGCCAAAGCTGACTCGTGTCCTTATAGCAGACAGTGTAAGTAGGTTCAGATGTTAGGACCTTAAGCTCGGAAACCTTGCTGGCATAGGTTATTGCCAGCAGAATTGCTGCCTTCCATGAGACAGAGACAGAGAGCAATGAGCACATTGCTAGTGGTTCAAAGGGGGGGCCCATTAGTCTGGAAAGAACAAGGTTAAGGTCCCAGGCTGGGATTTGTTGTCGTGCTTGAGGGTACAGCCTGTCAAGTCCTTTAAGAAAGTGTCCAACTATCAGGTTGATGAAAGCCAATCGGCCAGACACGCCTGAGTGAAAGGCAGAAATGGAGCCAAGTGGACTTTTATTTATGACATAGAAAGCTCCTATTGCTTCAGGTGCAGAAGGTAATCCAAGATATGAGGTACTGACGAGGGCATCGGAGAAGTGTGTCTCTGTGATGACCAAATTGTGAATCTCTTCCATTGGTTAGGTAGGTGGCCCTAGTAGACAGTTTCCTATTGCCAGGGAGGACTTGCCTAACTGGATCAGAGCAAGCAAGCCATGGAGCTTCCAAGCTGTGAGGTGGAGAGATTTGAGGTTGGGATGTCGAAGACGGCTGTGGTCCTGAGTTTTCAGGTCTGGGAGCAGTGGTAGAGTGATCGGAGTTATAGCAGGAAGAGAGCCTAAGACACAAGCCCTTGTATCAGAGGCCTACTGTGAGGCAGGACCTGCTCACAGAATCTGGGAAGAACAGGGCTGACATTGCAGGAATACACATTCCTAAGAAGTGCTAGTTACAGAGTACTCATGCAAACACTTCCAGATATTAAGTGGTACCAGAACATCCTTATGTCAAGGAAGGTATAAAAACATTCCCCAAGGATAACAGGAACACACTGACCCCTCCTAAAAGATAAGGTCAAGGATGACCGTACATAATAGAGATGTTCTGATCAAACCAACACGTACAAGATGACGAGTGATAACTAGTCAAGAGGCAGTAACTACTGTAACTATGTCAGAAGGACAGTACTCTCATGTTTGTATTGCGGTATAAAGAGGGAGTATCTTTGTCTAGCCTAGGGAGGAACGGAAAGTCTCGCTGTTCACTGAACTGGTCCATTGTTATAGGCATACATGTATTAGTGATCCAGTAGAGTCTTCAGGATACTAGTACTGTGCTTCATCAACAATAAACCTGGCTTGGTGCCTTCGTCCCTTAACAAATTTTGTGATCATTGGGTTGTTCACTTGTGGTCTGCTGTGCCAGCTTAATTTAAGGGCCCCACCACCACACATCCAATGACAAAGATGACAATGGCACCAACTCACCCCCAGTACGGAGGGCTCCTGTGGTGATTGCACCTCTTCCTCCATCCCTGCCCCAGAGTCTGTGCCATGTTCCGAGCTCAGTGCTGGTGGTGCAGAAGGGCATTTCTTCAAGGTGGCCAGAGAGGATTGGTGCGAATTAGGCACAGTCATCATTGGCAGATCCCACGGGTTCCAATAGGGCTATTGAGCTGGCCAGTGGCTCTGCTGCCACACAGACACCGCAGGTGCTCTGCTGGTCTCTGGAACCCAGGGAGATCGCTACTTATGAGGCAAAGGGCTAAACTCACGCTCCAACTCAGATGATTCTCTCCTTTGGGACCAAGGGTGGGCCGTGGAGGCTTGTGTTTGGCGGTTGACTCCAGAAGCAGGGGACCAGTGCCTAATGGGCGATGATTGACACCTCTCTGGGGAACAGTGCTGAGATGATGGGGATCAGTGCTGTGAGGGTGGATAGCAATGCACTATCTGGGGGACAGAGACCTGCACTGGGGCATCAGTTGCTGGGAGAGTTGGAACTGGGAATGGAGAACCTAGTGTCTTGATGCAGGCGATCTACACTGCATCGATGGGGACTGTGAGTGTGGTGCTGGTGACCTGGGTCATTTGGCCGGGGACTGTGGTTGCGGACCTGGGGATTGTGGTCGCGGATCCAAGGAACGACGCCTCTGTTCCAGAGACCGGCAATGGTCCACTACCCTTTGAGGCAGACCCATGGCTGGCTTGCCCTTGGACTGCGGAGCCTTAGCAGTATCTACTGCTGGACATGGCATAGGGGGTGCCAGGAGGGCCATAAGGTTCCTAGACATCTAGAAGACCTTGGGCACCAAAGGCACTAATAAGTGCTGTGGTCCCCTACCACTTGGAGTCGGAGGTGGAACCCTGGGTGGGCTGAGGGGTCCAGATGGAGAGGTACCCCCTTGGAACTCCAGGGTGGGCAGGCTGCCCAAACAGGTTCTTTGCTCAACACCCCATTTCCCTCTTTACTTGGTGCTGGGGAACCATGCTGCTTTTTCTGGTGCTTCTTAGGCACCTGTGAGGGGGAGTGGTGCCGAGAGGAACTCTGCGCCGGCAGGGCACTCTGCACTGACGTTAATGTACTAGAGTGAGATGGCTCTGATGCTGGACAAAGTGCAGCCTCCCTGAAGAGGGCTTTAAATCAAATATCTGATTCCTTTTAAGGTCCCTGGCCCAAAGTTTTTACAAATCCTGCACCTCTCCTTCACGTGCGACTCCCCAAGCACTTTAGGCAGCTGCTGTGGGGGTGCTAACTGGCACAGACTTGTTGCAGACTGAATATGGCTTGAAGCTCGGGAACCAGGGCATGCCCCGTTCCTGGGACGAGATCCCTAATGGGGATTGTAACCACAGAACGCTATACAAATGACTAACACTAATTAATTATGAAAAAAATCACGATCACACTTGCAAATGCAATAGGAAGGCACTCCAATCAATCATCACAGCTGGTAAGAAGGAACTGAGACTGTGTAGGGCTGGTGGTACCTCATATATTGGGGCATGAGCGCAGGACTCCAGAGGGTGCCAGAGCTGGCCCTATGGATACCACTAAGACAAAAAATTCTGACAATGGTGCACATGGGCATGCACACACCAAGAATGGAATCGATATGTGCAAGCACCCGGAGAAGCAGCCTTCTGGATCGCAGAGAGGTGAGGAGCTCGGCCTGGGGAGAGCAAGGGGATGATGGAAGACTCATACCAGAACGAGAAGCCAGGGGATTGGGAGAGACTGGGATGAGGAGCCACGGGGAAACTGGGATTCAGATGAGGACGGGGGGAGTGACCAGGGGCAGAAGGATCTCAAAGCACTCGAGCACACTTCTCTCAAAACCTGGAATTCCTAGATTCCTGAGTCTCAGCAATCCTCTCCTGTCAGCAAATAGCTGTCAAATCTACTGACAAAGTATGTCTCACCCCTCTAGTTGTTGGTCCACACAGAGGAAGACAACCTACTACTATTATCAGTTATTTTTCTAGCTCAAGAGGTAGAAGTCTGGTGTTGTGGAGCTAACACTTCTAACTTTACTGATGAACCATCTGGGAGTTAATACGGTTCTTCATAATGGAATTTACATTTCCCCTACATAATGGAATTTACATTTTTATACACGTTGGTTGTATAAAAACTTAGTAAAATTACACACAAAAAACTATGTTAAATGTCTGTTGATGTTGCAAAGTTAAGAACTCAATAGCTGGGCAAGTCACTTAAACCAGACTGTCTACAGGTGGCCAATTGTGTGCTCATGTTCTGGTGCTCCACTTAATATCCTAGGACCTGTTTAGCAGAAGTGCTGAGAGGGCTCATAGCTGAAAAATTAAGTCAATGAGAACTGTGCTGTGAACAAAAAGTGCTGTAAATGTTAAGTTCTTAAAAATCAGGCCACAAGAATTTTAGACAGCCTGACAATAGAATATTTTTCATAGCATATGACGGGTTCTCTGAATATAACAAATAGACAAAAGAATGGTCCTCTCTCCTGAAGGAAAGGAAAACACAGCAAGACAAAAGTGGCCTGTGTCTCAGGTAGTCTTTCTGGATCCATCTCTTTGGACTTGGTCTATCAGTGAGCCTGTTGTCTTGTACAGGGGTCTACCTCTAGCCCCTCCTCTTGGGGCATCTTGCTTTGTAGCTAGTCTGTGTAGCTTTGGGAGAGGTAAGGCCTGTCTCCCTCTTGGCTGACCTGTCTATGTTGTCAGCAGCATCTGAGGTGGAGCAGCCCTCCTATTCACTGCCTCTTCCTGTGGCAGATTTCTGTTTTTAAGCTTCCCCCCTTTCCAGGCAGAACAAGCCTTACAGGTGTGTCTCATTAATGCTGAACAGGCCCAGAACAGCTCGTTAGTCTCCTCTCTATTAAAGCGAGGGCATGTCCCTTCATACTCTGTCAGGATGCTAAAAAATGTCTTTCCAATTTATATAAATTGTTCTATAAATCTCTTTGGACCAATAAATTTTCTTTAATATTCTTTCCAGATGAGAAGAATGCATTATTATTACGTCTCCTTATCTGTTAAAGGCATGTGTGGAATATTATCAAAGTATTCCTTCATCAGTTTCATAGAGTAGGAGTCACTCAGTAACAAACCATTAGATAGTCAAATAGTTGCAGTATCTTGTCATAGAATATTAGGGTTGGAAGAGACCTCAGGAGGTCATCTAGTCCTATCCCCTGCTCAAAGCAGGACCAACACCAACTAAATCACCCCAGCCAAGGCTTTGTCAAGCCGGGCCTTAAAAACCTCTAAGGATGGAGATTCCACCACCTCCCTAGGTAACCTTTCCAGTGCTTCACCACCCACCCAGTGAAACAGTGTTTCCTAATATCCAACTTAGATCTGCCCTACTACAACTTGAGACCATTGCTTCTTGTTCTGTCATCTGCCACCACTGAGAGAAAAACAGTTACTTGCCTTTTTGTAACTGTTGTTCTTCGAGATGTGTTGTTCATGTCCATTCCAAGCAGGTGTGTGCATGCTGTGTGCACGCCAGCCAGAAGGTTTTTCCTTAGCAGCGTCTGTAGGGTCGGCCTTGGCGCCCCCTGGAGTGGTGCCCCCATGGCACCTTATATAGGGGTCCGCCGACTCTCTACCCCCTCAGTTCCTTCTTGCCGGCACTCCGACAGAGGGGTAGGAGGGTGGGTAATGGAATGGACATGAACACCACATCTCAAAGAACAACAGTTACAAAAAGGCAAGTAACTGTTTTTTCTTCGAGTGACTGTTCATGTCCATTCCAAACAGGTGACTCACAAGCATGAGTTTAGGCGCTGGGGTTGGAGTTCACCGTGGATTGGAGCACTGCATGGCCAAAGGCTGCATCGTCTCTGGGCTGGTGCGTGATGGCATAGGTGTTACGTAAATATGTGGACTGAGGACCACGTGGCCGCTCTGCATATTTCCTGTGTTGGGACCTGAGCCAGGAAGGCCACGGAGGAGGCCTGTGCCCTTGTGGAGTGGGTCGTGAAAGGTGGGCAGGCACCTTAACCTGACAGTAGCATTCACAGATGCAGGCCGTGATCCATGAGGAGATACGCTGTGATGAGATGGGGAGTCCCTTCATCCTGTCGGCCACAGCAACAGCGAGTTGGGTTGACTTCCTGAATGGTTTGGTTCTTTCAATATAGAATGCCAGAGCCCTGCTAACGTCCAGGGAATGCAGCCTACGCTCCGTGCCAGAGGAGTGTGGCTTAGGATAGAACACAGGGAGAAAAATGTCTTGACCCATGTGGAACTGGGAGACCCTTCGGAAGGAACGCCGGCTGTGGCCTAAGTTGGACTTTGTTCTTGTGGAAGACAGTGTATGGAGGCTCGGACGTCAGTGCTCTCAGTTCTGAAACCCTCCTGGCCGAGATAATAGTCACTAGGAATGTGACCTTATATGAGAGATATAACAGAGAGCACGGAGCCAGGGGCTCGAAGGTGGGCCATGTGAGGGCGGAAAGGACCAAATTGAGGTCCCAAGCTGGGGCCGGTTGTCGAGTATGCGAGAACAGTCTGTCTGAGCCCTTGAGGAAGCGACAAACCAATGGGTTCGTGAAAACTGAACCACCGTCCGCTCCTGGGTGGAATGCTGAGATGGCCGCCAAGTGGACCCGAACCAAAGAGATGGAAAGTCCTAACTGTCTCAAATGCAATAGGTAATCCAGTATGAGAGGGATCGAGGTGAGCAATGGAGCCTGACCCTGCTGTTCAGCCCAGATGGGGAAGAGTTTTCTTCTGCCAAGTAGGACTTTCTTGACCGGCTGAAAGCATTGCATCTCCAAGGGGTTTAGCCATGGAGCATCCAGCCTGTGAGGTGGAATGACTCCAGGTTTGGGTGGCGGAGATGGCCCCGATCCTGTGTGATCAAGTCTGGGAGCAGGGACAACGAGAGGCGCCTGTGTGACATGTGCAGCAGTGACGTGCATCAGTGTTGATGTGGTCATGTTGGCTCTATCAGGATGACACGAGCGTGATCCCTGCGGATCTTGAGTACCACCATGTGAATGATGGGAATCGAGGGGAAGGCGTAGAGCAGGCCGCTTACCCACAAGATGAGGAAGGTGTCCATCAGAGACCCTGGACTACGCCCCATGAGGGAGCAGAAGCATCGATACTTTCTGTTGCCCCTCAAGGCAAACAGGTCTATCTGGGGATAGCCCCAGAGACGGAAGATTGAGCGTGCTACATCTCGGCGAAGGGACCACTCGTGACCATGGAATGAGCGGCTGAGGGTGTCCACCAGTCCGTTTTGCACCCCTGGGAGGTAGGATGCCATCAGGTGAACTGTGTTCTGTACGCAGAAATCCCGTAACGCGAGGGCTTCCCGGTACAGGGGAGAGGAGCGTGCACTCCCATCTGTTGATATAGAACATTGCCAAGGTATTGTCCGTGAGGACTGCAACATACCTGCCCACCAGGTGAGATCTGAAGGTCAGGCAGGCTAGACGCACCGCCCATAGCTCCCTGACGTTGATGTGCTGGGAGAGGTCCACTGGGGACCAAAGGCCTTGAGTCCTAAGGTTCCCCAGATGTGCCCCCTGCCCCAAATCCAATGCATCTGTTACCAAGGATAGGGATGGCTGAGGGCTGATAAAGGGTACTCCCACGCAGACCTCCCGCAGGTCGAGCCACTACTGGAGGGAATCTAGCACCGTTCTGGGAAGTGTAACCACCGAGTCCAGCGCGTTCCTGGCTGGGTCACTAACCAGGACTGGAGAGGGCACAGCCTGAGCCTAGCATGGTTCACCACATAGGTGCACACAGCCATATAACCCATCAACTTGAGGCAGTTTCTTGCTATGGTGATTGGACAACGCTGGAGACCAAGAATGATGTTGGACATGGCCCAGAACCTGGCCTCCGCTAGGTACGCTCTTGCTTGCATCAAGTCCAGAACTGCCCCTATAAATTCTATCCTCTGGATGGGAGACAGGGTGGACTTAGCCTCGTTCAGCAGGAGGCTAAGCTCGAGGAAGACCACCTGAGCCTCCACCTGTGCCTTGGCATGACCCTTGATGAGCCAATCGTCCAGATATGGGAACACCTGAATCCCGTGCTTGCGCAGGTAGGCTGCCACGACTGCCATGCATTTTGTGAAGACTCTCGGAGCCGTTGACAGGCTGAAAGGCAGGACCATGAATTGGAGTTGGGCATTGCCCACGATGAATCTGAGGTAATGCCTATGCTGGGGAACTATTGCGATATGAAAATACGCGTCCTTCAAGTTGAGGGCGGCATACCAGTCCCCTGCATCCATGGAGGGAATGATGGAGGACAGGGAGACCATACAGAACTCGAGCTTCTTTACAAACTTATTCAGACGCCGCAAGTCCAGAATGGGTCTGAGGCCCCCTTTTGCCTTGGGTGTTAGGAAATATCGGGAGTAGAAACCTCTGCCCCTGACTTCCTGCGGAACTTCCTCCACTGCCCCTACTACAAGGAGGAACTGAACTTCCTGAATTAGAAGTTGCTCATGAGAGGGGTCCTTGAAGAGGGACGGGGAGGGGGGCTGATGGGGTGGGAGGGAGGAGAACTGGATAGAATATTCCCTCTCTACCATGTGTAGCACCCAACTGTCCGATGTGATTCGGGACCAGGTGCAATATAAGCGGGACAGACGTGACGAAAAGGTAGGGTTGGTAGGCTCCAGAGTCCTGACTGGTAGGTCATCCCCAACTGCACCATCAAATTTGGGGTCTAGGCCTTGACGGGGGCTGCTGCTGGCCAGAGGGCTGCTGTTGCCTCCTTCTGCAGTTTTTGCTCCTCCTCTGCGAGCAGTCTATGTGGTTTTGGGACTGGTAAGGTTGTGGGGCCGGCTGCGCCTGAATTGCCTGCGTTGGGTGGCTGGAGTGTGTAAGCCCAGCAAGTGTAGGTTAGCCCTTGAGTCCTTTAGGCTATGGAGCCTCTTGTCCATCTTTCTGGAGAAGAGCATGGGTCCCTCAAAAGGGAGGTCCTGGATGGTCTGCTGAACCTCATGTGGAAGGTCTGAGACCTGAAGCCAGGCTCCCCGTCACATAACCAGCCCAGTTGCCAGTGTGCGGGAGGCTGCGTCCGCCGCATCTAGGGCTGCTTGGAGGGATGCCCGGGAAATTAACTTCCTCTCCTCCACCATAGCCGAAAACTCTGTTTGCGATTCCTGGGGAAGGAGTTCAGTGAACTTGGACAATGCTGAGCATGTGTTGTGTCCATACTGGCTCACTATAGCCTGTTGGTTGGCTATAGTGATTGCAGACCCCCTGGGTACACCTTTCTGCCAAATAGATCCAACTTTTTGGCCTTCCTGTTTTTCGGTATAGACCCTTGGAACCCCTGATGCTCCCTTTGGTTGGCTACATCCACCACCAGAGAGTCCGGGGGAGGGTGGGGATACAGGTGCACATGGCCCTTGGAGGGCACACAGTTGCGCCTCTCTGTCTCTTTGGCCATGGAGGCCAATGAAGCTGGCGTCTGCACAAGGTGTAGGACGTATCAGCTATTATTTTTATCAACGGTAGGGCAACCCTAGATGGGCCCGAGGGGGCCAGGATGTCCACTACCAGATCCACATTACCTTGATCTCCTCCGCTTGAATTGCCAGGCTCTGAGCTGCATGCTTAAGGAGCTGCTGAAGCACTCGATTGTCCTCTAAGCCCGGTGCCGCTGAAATTCCCGCAACCGACTCATCCAGAGAGGAATAGGAGAAGATCACCTGCAAAGGGCCTTCCTCTGTACCCTCAGTCTCTGCAGGGGCCTGTGGCACATGGTACTTCGCTTGCGTGGCTGCGAGATGCAGCACTGTGGCCGGTACCAGGGTCGACACCGAACGATGAGGCGCCCTGTGCAGGGCCTGCGGTGTCGGGACCATGGTTCCAGCCGGTGCCGGTGTCTGGCTAGGGGGTACCGGGCTTTGAAGTGGCACACCCCTGTCTGACGGCGGTGCCGGTGGTTGAGGCATTTGCCTCACCAGGGCCACCAACTTCGAGACCGACGCGGGCCGTGCACCTGCCCCATTGTCTGACGGTAGGTCCATGGAGTCTAGAATGGCCACAGAGGGCTGTTGCCACTGCCGCGATTGTTGCCACTGCTGCTGCCACTGTACCGGGTAAGGTTGTTGGCTCGCCTGCGAAGCCGACTTCCTGCTCCTCGATCTACTGGATTGGTAGGATTCCGCCTCCGAGTCCAAGGTCTCTGAATAGGAGGATTGAGGGGGAGCAGTACCCACTGCCGCAGGAGGGCGGTGCCGTGGGATGCTCTCTCTGCACCAGTGACGCAGGGCGGGGACCGCGTCAACATCATGGCTGGCTTGCCCCTTGATTGGGCCGGGTGGTCGGGCCATGTTCTGCAGCTCCTTCCACCGGTGCGGGAAGGCCAGCACCAGCGGGCTTAAGTCAGAGGTTGCCTTGAACACCTAGAGCGTCGATGGAAGACACACATCCCACAGTCCGGGGATCTCGACTGGTCCGGACTTGACCGCACCCCCAGTGGGGCAGGAGTCGACAGAACCGTAGAAAGATGCGGTTGTGGCACAGCTTGTCCCATTGCACTCATGGATGCCGCCGACCTTTTAAGACCCTGGTGGGGTGATTGGTCCCTCACCGGGCTCTTTTTCTTTGCAGGCACTGGAAATGGTGATCAGTGCTGCACGGAGGCAGATTTTCTATGTCCCAATTCTCCCCGGTGCCAGAACTTAGAAGTCTTAGACTGGGCCTCCTGACTTATTAGCGGTGCTAGGGGTGCTGCACACAAAGGAAGAAGTGCTGTGCATCGGGTCAGGGCAGCTCGGGGTCTGAGTGTGGACGTAAGGCTGCCTCCATCAGGAGCACTTTGAGTCTCTGCTCTCTGTCGTTAAGAGTCCTGGGACGGAATCCCCTGGAGATAACTGCACTGATCTCTTTGGTGGCTCTTTCCAAGGCACCTTAAGCAGGAAGAGTGCGGGTCACTCTTCAGCATAAACTTCCTGCAGTACTTGTGGAGTTTAAACCCTGGGGACCCCAAACTATCTAACACTAACTCTAAACTATATACACTTAAACGAGACACTGCTATGCTTGCTGTAAGAGCGAGCAAAAGTTCCAGCTAGCTGTCACCGGCGGTAAGAAGGAACTGAGGGGGTGTAGGGTTGGCGGGCCCCTACACAGGGTGCCATGGAGACACCATTCCAGGGGGCGCCAAGGCCAACCCTATGGACACTGCTAAGGGAAAATCTTCCGGCTAGTGTGCACGCGGCGCGCACACATCTGCTTGGAATAGACATGAACAATCACTCAAAGTACAGCCTAGCTCCATCCTTCATGAAAGCCCCCTTCAGATAGTTGAAAGCTATCAAATCCCCCCTCATTCTTCTCTTCTGCAGACTAAATAACCCCAGTTCTCTCAGCTTCTCCTCGTTGCTCCTAATAATCAGTTAATGTCAAAGTGATGCATGCTATGATGTCACAGTTCTGGCTTTGGTATGGGTTATTTTGTCTGATAAAGTATTGGTGACAAAGGCAACAGTTGCTGATAGTTTTTGCAATGTGAAAAAGGAATGTGTAATCTATTCCTTGTATATTATATTCTCTCCAACTACATTCCAATGCCACCATTAAAAATGTGTGGGAGATGATCCTTCAAGGAAGCAACTGCAATCACTAGCACAGATGACCCTGGCATATGTGACACAATTCTGGACAGTGATCCATTATAAAGAACTGGGGCCCTGATTCAACACATAATCTTTAACATATAAGTAGTTTCACTGAAGTTAAATGGGACTAAACCATGTTCGGCACACACTTGCACCATTCTGGTGGTCTGTGTGACACCTACTGTATTATGAAGTACAGGGAAGGGCCCTGCAGCCTGTTCCAACAGCTTGATAACTGACCTACATGATGACTGGGAACTATATGCTCCTCTTTCTGAAGACTGCACAGGCATCCAGCTTTTCCATACACTTTAGGGATCTCTTGCCCATGCATTTCAGGTATTTTGTACTCTGAGACCTGGCAGTGAGGGAAGAAGCCACACAGACAGCATTTGCACCCCTTTACTTTTCAGGTCTTTGTCATGGTCTTGAAAGGAAGAGACAAAAGTCCTGCCAAGCAGTAACTGTATTTTAGGATTTAAAAAGTCCCCAATCTCCTCCTGGTGTTTCCAATATAATCCAAATGTAAATAAACAGAATGAAGAAATTTGTAAGTAGTTTAGAGCCATTGTTATAGTCTGCATCTAAATAGCTCTGGATGGCTAGAACTCTGTAGCATTCCAGGGACGGGAGATCCTAGCCCTGATATGCAACCAAAGTTCTGCTCTACCTCCAATCAGCAATGAGAGAAGGAATATCTTTCAGTGCATACTGGTGAGCAAATAAGTTCAGAAGAATAGGGAGGGGAAAAAAGAACTATAGGGTAGCTCATTTAATTTGGGAAAAGTGTATATAACAGGGCAGGTGAACCCAAAATAGGTTACCATATAAAAGTAAAATGCAGAAACCTTAACTTTGAGAAACTGTAGAAGAAAGAAAGTCGACAAAAGGACAAGGAATAAAATAACCAGTACAAACCTTTGGTATGTACTAGATGCTTCTGAGCAAATCATACTCTCCTTTCTTCTTCCACATTCACACTGAAGATCAACCTGTTATGCCATGAAAGCAGTAAATCATTTTTTTCCTCTTTATTTGTAACAAATATATCAGAAACCTAGTCTTCCAAAACATTATACTGACTAAAAAATACACTGATCTTGAAAAATCATTTGTTTTTTTTACTAAAAATTCAATTGATTTTTGTATATAGTTTCTACGGTAGACATGAGCTAAAGAAAGAAAAGAAAGATTACTTACCTTCTGTAACTGGAGTTTTTCTTCAAGATGTTTGGTCCTTATGTGTATTTCACCGTGGGTACACATGTGCTCCATGTGACCAAGACTGAAAATTCTTGCTAGTAGCATATGTTGGTCTGTGCCTGCGCTCTTGCTTGCCTCATGCTCTGACCCGAGGGCATAAGAGGTGGTACAGACCAACTGCCTCTCCACTTCCTTCTCTACCACATATAGCCTTGAAGAAGAGGGGAAGGAAGATAGGTAGTGGAATACAGAGAGGGAACACATATCACAAAGAACTCTGGTTATAGACGATAGATAACCATTCCTCCTTCTTTGAATGCTATGAGTATTTCCCTGTCGGTGACTGACTAATTGTATTCAAGAAGAAGGAGTGTGTGAGATGGTATTGTGGTATTGAGGATTGAAGGACCATGGTCCCAAAGGATGCATCAGCTGAAGAGGTGTGCACCAGGGTGCAGACTCCTTTGATGGTATGAACAGAATACCACGTGGCTGCTTTACATAAGTCAACAATGAAGCTACTGAAGCAGCATTTGCTCTGGTGGAGATGGCCCTCACTCTGTGCAGCAGAGGAGTTTTCAACAACTGGTAACAGAGCAAGGTAAACCTCAATAGCCACTTCATCTTTACAATGAGATTGCTTGCCTTCTCATGTGTTCTGCAATGCTAACAAAGAGCCTGGGTGACCTCCAAAAGGATTTTGTTCTTTGAAGATAGAATACCAATGCCTGAGACACATCCAGGGAATGGAGTCTCTGTTCTGTATTGGTGGTATGAGGCTTAGGGTAAGTGTATGGACTGATGCATGTAAAAATTGGAGACTACTCTGGGGACAAATTTATGGAAACCTTATCTTTATGGAATATGGTCTAAGGTGGATTGGCTATTAGGGCCCCCAATTCGTTTACCTTTCTAGCTGAAGTGATGGCCACCAGAAAGGTTTGAGTAAATCTTTAAAAAAGCAACCAGTAACTGGATGCATGAAGATCAAACAGTGGTTGATAAGAGGATGGCAGGCACTGATCACCGTCAAATAAATCCACAGAAAGCTAATGGAAAGCTGGAGGATTTCAAGGTTGGTAGACAGTCCAAAATAGTAGGAATATTAATTTCCCCTCAGACATACGGTGGTGTAGGACCCAACCATAGAATCTTTTCCACTTAGTGAAGGAACACTTGCTGGTGGACTCTTTCCAGCAGTTGCTAAGAATGACTAACAGCTGCCAAACATTTCTACTCTAGGTTTGATGCCTAACCAAATACTGCACTGTGACGTGAAGCCAGTCCTGGATTTGGATGTCTGAGTCTGCTCTTGTCCTGTATCAGGATATCTTGGAAGGGTTGAATGCTGACTGGCGGATGGGATGACAGCCGAAGAATGGGAAACTAAAATTGTCTTGGCCACCTGGTAGTGATGAGGATGACTGCCACATCCTCTCAGATCTTCCTGAGAATTTGAAGTAGGAGTGGGATGGGGGGAAATGCGTATAGCAGACTGCCTGACCATGGGATTAGAAGGGCATCATCTTTGGAATTCTGTTCCTCTGCCCCCTTGCGCAGCGCTTTGTTTTTTGTCCTGCAACACAAATAGGTCTAGAAATGGGGATCCCCGTTGTTGGAATATGTCTCCTACCACTGAGTCATGAATCTCCCAATTGCATTCTGTCGAAAAGTGACAGCTAAGGCTTTCTATCAGAGTACTGTGTAATACAAAGAAGTGTACTGCTGATAGCATAATTTGATGATGAATACACCAATTATTGGTGGACCATCTCTATACAAAGGGATGTAGATCTTGCTTCCCCCACCCTTTGCTTGTTCATATAGAATACAGTTATGTTGCCCAACATTACCTGAACATGTTGGGAGTGGATAAATGGTAAGAACCACATGCAGGCCTCCTGAACTGCTTTTAGTTCCAGAAGACTTATATCAGAGGGGTAGCTGTGCTAGCCCTGGTCTACACTGGGGGCGTAGGGGGGAAAAGATTGATCTAAGTTATGCAACTTCAGCTACATAGCTGAAGTTGACTTACTTAGATCGACTTACCATGGTGAGTCAACTGCTGCAGCTCCCCCATCGACTTTGCCTGCACCTCTTGCGGAATGGGAGAGGGCTCGGGGGGTCCACTTATTGCGTTTAGACTAGACATGATAAATCGATCCCTGCTGGATCGCTCGCTGGCCACCAATCCAGTGGGGAGTGTAGATGTACCCTTAGTCTCTATCCACAAAAACAAGGAGTCCGGTGACACATTAAAGATTAAACAGATTTATATACATCCTCGACTCAGGACGGGTCAATGTTCCTTGTACTGTGTGTTTGTTCAGATGAGTACCCCAGCCTTTGAAATAGGCATCTGCCACCAGTGTCTTCTGAGGAGTAGAGAGTGAGGGAACTCCTATACACAGCTGTTCTTTGTCCTGCCACCAAGCTACAGAGTCGTGTACACTGTGAGGGATCATAACAAAACTTGTCCAGGCAGTGCTTATTTGACACGTAAACTATCTGAAGCCAGGCTTGTAGGCTGCAGAGTTGTAATCTTACAAATGGGGTCCTAAGTGCAAGATGCCATGTGAACCAGGAGGATGAGGCATGTCTGAACCGATGTCAGTGGATTCTTTCTGAGCTGATCAATCAGAATGTTCACTAACCTGTCCACGGGGAGATAAATTCTGGCTCTGCGTGAGTCTAGAGTTCCTCTGATGAAATCTATGGTCTGTGTTGGAGTTAACATGGACTTTTCTACATTTATGCAGATTCTTAGAGATGTTCAGAGAGTGAGTAAGGATGAGGTTGATGAGGGTGCCTTCCGACAAGACTTTCCCATAAGAAAGATATGGATATGGGCTATTGAGTTCTACTACTACTGAACATGGATATGGACAGAAGTGTGCTGCTACTTCTGGAAGCACTTTTATGAATACTCAGGGTGTTGCTGCTAATTCAAAGGGAAGCACCCTGTATTGAGAGTGGTTCGTACCTACTATTCAGGAACCTCCTGTGGGACAGAAAGATATCTATGCGGAAATAGGCACCTTGATGTCAAGAGTTGTGAATCATATTTTTCTGTTCAGACAGGATTATTGATGTCAGAGTGACCATTCTGAATCTTAATTTTCAGACAAAGAAACTGAGGTGATGGAGGTCTAACATGGGTCTCCATCCTCCTATTTTCTTGGGGATCATTAAATATTTGGAATAAAAACTGTTTCCCTGGTGCTGAGCTGGCACCTGCTGTATGGACCCTTGATGAAGTAAAGAGTGTACTTCCTGTAAGAGTGCGCCTTCATGAGAGTGGTCCCTGAAAAGGGCAAGGAAGGGGATTTTGGAGGGGGAGGGGAAAGGAACCATTATGCAATCAAAGCAGATAATATAGAAGACCCTTCCATCTGCTATGATTGGTATATATGGAAAAACTGGACCAGCTAGCCACCAAATTGAATTTCAGGGGTGGGAGAACATGGCCTCTGGGTGAGTTGGCTGCTCTTGGAGGTCCTGTCAAAAGTATTTCTTGCCTGATAGTTGAGGATGGAAAGAGTATGGAAGGAGCAGCATCTGCTTGGGTCTTCGCACACTCTGCCTCTTTTGTGGCAATTTGTACTCTTTCCAGTGTAGAAGGGCTGAGCTGGTGGTCTAGGTTTGTAGGATTATTTGCTATATTTCTTTCTAAGAACTGGTCTATATAAACCCAGGGAGCAGAGGGTCACCTTCAAGTCTTTTAATGTAATGACTCATCAGTCTTTTGGCTGAATACACTGTCTCCTTCAACTGTAAGTACTCCACAGTGACCAGGACTTGTCTGGGGAATCCTGAGGCATGAAGCCAGTTTTTCCCTCACACCATAATGTTGGTACCATTGATCTAGAAGCTGTATCAGTCATATCTGCCTACCGCTGCCAGGAGGGATGATAGAGCCATCAATCTACCTTATTCAATAAAGGGCCTGGAATTCCCTCCCCAAGGAAGGCAGAGCACTTGTCTCTAAACTCCTAAAACCCGGAATAATCGGCAAAATGATACTTTTCCAGAAGCACTTGGATACTGGGCTTTGTGGAACTGCAAGCTTGTTGATATAAATTCCCTCCTTTCCAGAAGGTCCAGACATTTCACCTCCTTTTCTGAAGGGCAGATCTGCTTTACTGTTGTCTACTCCTTTGTGTGGCAGCTTGCACCACAAAAAGTTCGAGGCATGATGGAGTAAGGAAAAACAAACAACTCTGCTCCCTTAGATGGGACAAATATCTTTTCTCTGACCTCTTACATGTAGGTGCATGTATAGTTGGAGTATGCCTCACCACCTTGGCTGTCTCTAGGATAGACTTGTTCACTGGGTGCACCATCTTACTCCATCCAACACTTTGGAGAATATCCAGCAGTTTGGGGGATAACTCCTGGACCTCCTCTGAGGGAATCATCTCAGCCACCCTTAATAGACTCCTGGAACTGTCTGTGGTCATCTGATGGAGACGACAGTGACACAGCAACCACTTTGTTGGGGAGAACGATGATATACTCGATGGGATGGGTGGTATCACAAGATCCAATTCTTCTCCCCCTTCTTCCATGGGTTCCAGAAGGAGCTCAGGATGGTATCTTGTGAAAGGGGGGATGATGTGATTCTCTGTGTGACTGCACTCGCTCTGGATAATGGGTATATGGGTTCCATGGTCTCCACTATGGACAGTGATATGGGCCCATCATGGGTTGTCAACATCTCCCTGTTGAGAACCAGTGCTGAAATGATGGGAGAATGTGGACTGGACTAGATAGTGATATCCTTGGTATCTTCTCTCCAGATGGAGGATGATGGTATTTGTCTCCTCATACTTGAGCTCGTGTAGGAAGTCTTTTGGAAGTCTTAGATTCCAAATACAAATATGACAGTACCATCAGTGCATGTGGCTCTCAGACTTATTTGGTAGTGGAGGTCGAGACTCATGGCATTTCTCTTTGCTCAGCACTGATGGCAAAGTGGTAGTGGTTGGAGAAGTGTTAGTCTTCTGAGCCTCAGAATAAGTACTGTGGGTCTTTGGAACCAAAGAGTGTGATGATTCAAATGACAATTGGGGAGCAGACTTAGAAGAGTTTTCTCTCGAGCACAGAGATTGCTTCTCTTGAGTGGAGGAGTCCTTAACTGTATTCCTATTCACCCAGGTATCAAAAATGATGGTAACTGGGGACATGCATCTCAATACCTTTGACCAATATATGGGAGGGCTGCCTGGCCTGCATCAGACTGAGGTTTCATTGCCTGCTCCATAAAATGTATTCTGAGCCTAAAGTCCTGCACCTGGCAGGTCCAGTTAGGAAAGGAGCAGCAGATACTGCACCGGGTAGAGAGAGATGTACTTCTCCCATGCAGCACAGACACCTCTGATGACTGTTACTGAGTGGGAAGGCTCATGGGCAGGAGAGACAGTTTTTGAATCCCAGTACTCCCAACATAGCTCAGTCTTCATGCTGGGAATATGGTGGAGACAGGGCTGGGGAAAAGCCTCAAAAAGGGAAAAAAGCCTCCCCAGTCCCTAGCTAATTATACTAATATAATATACTAAGAAAAAATATTTTAAAACTATTTACAAATAAAGTTGAAGGAAGAACATTGAGGACACTAGAGTGTTCCATCTCAGACCACGGAGCTGTAAGAAGGCGGTGGTTGGCTGCATTGTCTCTTACAACCCACAGTACAAGAAGGATGCGGAAAAATAGGAGAGTCCAGAGGAGGGCAATAAAAATGATTAGGGGGCTGGAGCACATGACTTATGAGGAGAGAGTGAGGGAACTGATTATTTAGTTTCTGCGGAAGAAGAACGATGGGGGATTGTTAGCTGCTTTCAACTAGCCTGAAAGGGGGTTCCAAAGAGGATGGATCTGCTGTCTCAGGCCAGATGACAGAACAAGAGTAGGTTTTTCACCGTCTGCAGTGGGGAGGGTTTGGGCTCTGGTTTAGGGAAAAACTTTTTCACCAGGGGATGGTGAAGCACGGGTTACTAGGGAGGTGGTGATTCCTCCTTAGAAGTTTTTGAGCAGGCTGACAGAGCCCTGGTGGGATTGTTTATGATTGGGATGGTTCTGCTCTTGACAAGGGGATTGGACTGATGACCTCCTCGGCATCCTCTGCCAACCTTGATATTCTAATGATTCTAACTGAGTTCAAGCTCAGAAACAAGAGTGCGCTACAGACCAATGGACTAGTAGCAGATCTTTCTAATCTCAGGCTCATCAAAACATGTATCACGGTGCAACTACACGCATAAGGAATAGCCTCCAAGAACCACCATTTTCATGGGCAGTCTGGGGTTATTTTGTTCCACTTACTATAGGGAATATACATATTTAGTTTTCCCGCTTCTGGCAAAGTGGTGTTGCTGTGTGTTGTGTGTGTGTGTGTGTGTGTGTGTGTGTGTGTGAGTGAGAGAGAGAGAGAGAGAGGGGATCTATTCTATGTGGTTGCCCCCAGCAGGCTGCTCTATGTTATGTCATTAGTTTAAGTTCACTATGATTTTGTATCAATTGAGGACAAATTCAACTCTCCTCTGCCGCATCTCCTTACTCATCCCAAACCCCCACAAGCAATAGAGAGCTAGCTTATGCAGGAGCAAAAAGTGAATGGATTACATTTGAGGATCTGGGACAAATATTTTAACAGACAGAAATCTGGCAGGTACTTTTGTTCAAACTACTAGCCATTCTACTAGGTGAAATTTTGAAAAACAAAAGCATGAAATACACAATGCTTTATCACATATTAATATATCAAAACTTGTATACTGATAGTATGCATTATCTTGAAAGTTTCTATGTCAGTATTTTAATTTTTTTTATAATCGTTCATTGACTGAAACCTCTTAATTCACAGACAGACAAATTGTACACTATGTTCTGTGTTCCAGAGCCATCACCTTTGTGTTGCAAGAAGTTGTAGGACAGGGTAAAGATGGATGGCATGGAGCCATACAGGGATGATTACAGTATAGTCTCAGACGAGTACATGGCTGTTTGCACTCTTCATCTATGAGACACACCCCTTTGTGACAAATCCTTTTACATTTGTGCATTCCACATTTTAACATTTGATTGCAGTGAAGACCACAAGAGATGTCAGTGAGATGACAGGGAATATTGTTCCGCAGCTGAAAAGGAAAAAGACGTTATAACTAACAGTGAATGTGTTATTGTAAAGTGTGTATTCAGATACTTTTAATCATGTTTATATTTTAATATAGCATAGATTTTTAGAAGAAAATTATCTGTGGTTTTGCACTAAGCACTTTGCAATCTATTTTAACCCCAAGTCATGTCACACTTGTAAATACTGCATCAAGTCTGTACACATGTTGTCTAAAGAAAGAAAAACTGCATCTGATAATTTTAAACTGCATGAAACAGTGTACTTACAAACACTATCAGCCCAGTCTCTGCGGGTATCAATTTTGTGGCTACTTGGGGAGTAGTCTTAGAAAAGCAAATATTAAGTGCTTACTCTAAGTTACAAAGTAACGTGTAGTTTAGCAAGAACAGCCCACATAAAGCTATCGCTCATTTGTAATTAAAAATGTCATTTGTAATTTGCTCAATAGCAGCCATACTTACTTCATGCTTGCCCATACACCATTTCTGAGTGAGGTACGTACAGGGTGGGCACTTCTCTTCACTATGGCAGGTATGGTACACTGCACGCATAGGAATACAAAAATCAGGAAACAATTCTTAAATACTTTTGTTCACTCAGACATTTTAGGTATATTACAGAGTCTTTTATATTCTAATTTATTCTTTCTGAATTTGTGTTTGTGTAGTATTCTATAACGTTTAAATTCTTTAAAATCAGGATGACATGTTAGCTGCATAGACATTCCTCCCTTCTTGGGAGTTCCTGCGCTGAACGGTAGACATTTTGAGTATTAGCTTTAAGAGCAGTGGTTTTCAACCCATGGTCCACAGTCCCTGAAGGGGTCCACAGACTATATCTAAGATTTCTAAAGGGTCTGCAAATGAAAAAAGGTTGAAAACTACTGTTCTAGAGCATGGCACAAGAAAGCATTTGTCAGAGATTTGATCAATTTGTTCTGTACTATGCTTTGTATCAATAACATTTTCTACAGATATGGCTAAAAAATTCTTCAAAAACTTTGGATGGTGTATGAAACCTCAACAGTTTTCCTGGGAAAAAAGTACCATTATATTCATGGAAAGGAAAGATTTAAATGTACCTAATCTGGTTTATCTTTTGAACAGCAAACAATAAATCTTAGAACACAGAAAAATTTAGACCCTAGACAATTTAAAAAAGTTATGTGGGCATACCTATGACTTACCTGGATGATCACATTCATGTGGTCTGGTACATGAGTTTTTACATTCTGGTGGCTGAGTACCACAAGGAACAGGAGGATAAATTACCGACTCACCACAGTAACAAGTTAGTTCATCAAAACCTGACAAAGCAAAACAAACCAAACAACTAATAAATATAGTTGAAAAAATATTACCTTGGTTAAAAAAAATCCAGCTTAAGAAAGTTAAAGGAGCAATAAAAAAAATAAAATTATTTAACAAATGGGAAAAAAAGAGAAAAATTGTAATTAATACAAATCAGTTAAAAATATAGGCAACTGATATTAGAAGTTAAAGGTATGTATGGCCAATATGATTAAAATCAGTAAGAAGGGTTTTCAAAAAAAATCAGGAACAAAACACATTTCAACAAGGATACAGATTCATTACTAGATGAAGATAAAACTGAATAAGGAGGTACACTATACAAATGTGTTCAATAAATATTTCTGTTCTGTATTTGGAGTCAAACTGGATAATGTATTTATATTATATAATGATGAAATCCTTTTTAATCAAACAGTAACTAAAGAACATGTTATACAGCAGCTACTAAAGTTAAAGATTTTTAAAATGGCAGGTCCTTTAAATTAGCGGAACTTTAAATACTGTACTCATGTTAAGACCTAAGGCAAACAGGAGAGGCTAAGGGGAGTTTGAGTAGCAGCTGCAGAACCTCCAATTTGATTTGACTTAGTGAGTTGCATGTTTGATCTGTTTGTCTCTCTCAGTGCCATGTAACTGGGGATCTGGGCCTTTTGCTCAAGCTAGGTTATTGAAGTCTGAGCTGTTAATCTTTCCCTGTTAACAAGGAGCCACACTGACTTGCTACACTAGATATATAAACTAGTTGCAAAACAAACTCCAGAGTGAGGAAACAACACATGCTAATCGGAGTCTGAGTGAGTGTAAGAGCTTTTTCTCCAATTACAGTTCTACATAAGCAACGATGCTGACCAATGATGGAATAGTTATTATGACACATCCCTTACAGGCCAATTCTGTTTCCTGCCTATCGACAGAAGAGGCTCTCTGTGCACAAAGTTCAAGTTGATGGCTGCATTACAGAAAAAGATTTGTCGTCTCTGTGTGCAGCTAATAACCCACTGTACTATGAGAGTTGCCTTACCAAGTATGGGGTCAGTCTAATGAGACAATTTAATTAACAGTAGAATACCACAGGAGGAAAAAAATCACTGTTATAGTGGTAATGAGAGTGGCCCATTTCTAACAGTTGACAAGAAGATGTGAGTAACAGTAGGGGGAAATTAGGTTTTGTAATGACCCATCCACTCCCAGTCTTTATTCACAGGGATTTGTAGCGGAGCCCCGAGCTGGAGCGTGGAGCAGTAGATTTTTACCCGGAGCTGGAGCGGAGCAATTAAAAAATCTGATTGCTCCAAATCCCTGTTTATTCAGGCCTAATTTGATGGTGTCCAGTTTCCAAATTAATTCCAGTTCTGCAGTTTCACACTGGAGTCTGTTTTTGAAGTTTTTTGGCTGAAGAATTGCCACTTTTACATCTGTTATTGAATGACCAGGGAGACTGAAGTGCTCTCCTACTGGTTTTGAATGTTATAATTCCTGATGTCAGATTTGTGTCCATTTATTCTTTTGTGTAGAGACTATCCGGGTGGCCAATGTACATGGCATGCTAGCACATGATGGCATATATCACACTGGTAGATGTGCAGGTAAATGAGCCCGTGATGGTGTGGCTGATGTGATTAGGTCCTATGATGGTGTCCCTTGAATAGATATGCTGACAAAGCTGAAGAAGAAGTCACCTACTACAAGACAGACCCAACAAAGAAAGTAACAGAACGCCATTAGCCATCACCTACAACCCTCAACTAAAATCTCTCCAGTGCATCATCAAGGATGTACAACCTATCCTGAAGGACGATCCCTCACTCTCTCAGACCTTGGGAGACACACCAGTCTCCGCTTACAGATAGCCCATCAATCTGAAGCAAATACTCACCAGCAACTACACACTACACAAGAAAAAATACTAACCCAGGAACCAAACCCTGAAACAAACCCCTGCAACAACTCTATCCGCATATCTATTCAAGGGACACCATCATAGGACCTAACCACATCAACCACACCATCAGCAAGATGTTAAGCAAAGAAAGAAGCAAGAAAGATTCTATACAGACAGAAGCTAAGAGACAGTCTCTCCTGCTTCTGACTCTGTAGAAAGTCTCTTGCTGCTTTTCCCCTTGCTTAGAAAACTGATATCAAATTACTTTGACAAGATCTTAAACAAGACTACAATTCTGGTTGATGCAAGGTCCTCAAGTACATTCAATATACGGATTGTGGCTGTGACCAGAAGGGAATGAAGGAGATGCAGGAGAGAGACTGAGGGGAATCCAGAGAAATGCACAAAGGGAAGTTACTTACCTTCTTAACTGGAGTTCTTTGAGATGCATGGTCCCTATCTGTATTCCACTGTAGGTATACATGTGCTCCATGTGCCTGAGACCAGAGAATTCCTGCAAGCAGTCTCTGTTGGTCCATGCCCAAACCCCTGCTATCCTTGTGCTCTGTACTGAGGGCATAAAGAATGAGGCAGGGCAAACCAACTGGCTCTTCCGTTCCATTGTCTATGGCAAAGCCAGTCATGATCTGAAGCAGAGAAGGAGAGTGGGTAGTGGAATACAGATAGGGACCACATACCTTGAATAACTCCAGTTACTTCCCTTTCTTCTTCGAGTGCATATTCTACTGTAGGTGACTGATAAAATAGTACCTAGAGAGGAGGAGGGTGCAAGGATGTATGTAGAACCACTGCCACAAAGCATGGGTCAGCGGAGCAGTCTTGGACCAAGGCATAATGTCCCATGAATGTGTAGATGGAACTCCATGTAACTGAACTGCAAATATCAAGCAGGGATACCTCCTGAAGTGATGCCACTGATGCCCCTTATGCACCCTTGTAGAGTAAGCCCATATGGCGGAGAAAGTTGTGTCAACTATAGAGTATGATACAGTCAGAGACCCACTTAGAGATTCTCTGGGAGGATGCATCTTGACCTTGAATCGTTCCACTATGGCAACCAACAGTCTAGGAGTAGGGTCTACATTGCAATTAAACACTGACAGCTGGCCCTGTCAACTGACTTCGGCTCACTGGGCTCAGGCTATGGGACTGTCTAATTGCAGTGTAGATGTTTGGGTTTCAGCTTGAGCCCTGGGACTCTCCCACTTCACAGGGTCCCAGAGCCAGGGCTCCAGCCCAAGCCCAAACATCTACACCACAAATTAAAAAACCTTATAGCTGAGTCAGTTGACAATGGCCAACCACAAGTGTTTAATTGCAGCATAGACATACCCTAGGAGGCTCTCTGATCGGTTCTGTTTTCAGCAGGTAAAAATCGCACGTCAAGGAAATGAAGAATCCTCTCCTTGCCAGAGGCATAGGGCTTCAGGAAAACAAAAAACAAACAAACCACTCCTCTACCCCCCAAAACACATATGTAGGTGAACTAGCCAATTTAGGTGAAATTCCAAAACTGAATTTTGAGTGTAGTCATAGCAAACCTTTGTCCTTATGAAACATTGCATACGGAGGATCAGTTGTAAGTGAACTCATGGCACTGACAATTCTGGCCAAGGTGTAGCAATGAGGAATGCTACCTTCCTTAAGAGCTAAAACATGGAACACATAGCTAGTTGTTCAAAGGGTGACTTAGTGAGTGCTAAAAAGTACTAAGTTAAGGTCACACTGAAGGTTTTGTTTGTTTATTGGTGGAAAGGTTCTCGTCAGGCCTTTCAAGAATTTGGTTACTGGCTGGGTAAAGATCAAGTGACTTTCTGATGACAGATGACATATGCTGATTGCCAGTGAATTAAGGGAAAGAACTGATGCCTTCACAGTAAGTCTAAAACAGCGAGACTATCTGCTGTCTCTGAAGATATATGCTTTTGCTGGGCCCAGATAGGGACATGTTTCCACTTAGCTAGGTAGCATTTTCTGGTGGAGTCCTTTCTGCTATTATTAAGAATGGTTGCATGATTTCACAGCAGGTACTTTCTAGGCCTGACAGCCATCCAAATGCTAAGCAATGAGATGAAGTGCTTTGGGGTTGGGATGGTAGACCCTATCATTCTCCTGAGTCAGAAGATTTGGAAAGGATTGCATGCTGATTGCTCGATGGGACGACATCTGTAGGAGTCTTAGAAACCAGAACAGTCTGGGCAGTTTGGGAGCAATGACTTATGCTTTGTTTGATAAATCTTCTATAGAACTTGAGGTGGTATCTTGATGGGAGGGGTAGGCATAGCTCAAGTAATCTGACCAGGTCAGAAGGAGAATATTGCCTCTGGAGTGCATTTCTTGAGCTCCCCTGGAGAAGTACATGTTGCATTTCCTGTTTGCCTGCCCCAAATGGGAGTTCCCCACTGAGAGAAAATGCTATTCACTACTGACTAAGACTGTCTGCCAATTAATTCTGCATTTCTGGAGAGTACACTGCCAATAGAGTAATATGATTTTTGATCTACCAGTTCCATAAGGTAACAGCTTCTACACACAGGGGGATGGATCTCACTCACCCCTGTTTATGTAGAATACAGTTATGCTGTTCAACACTATGAGTACCTGGTGAAACTGGATGAATGGTAGAAAGGCTTCAAAAACTTCCTGGACTGCCCAGAAGTCCACAAGACTGATGTGCATTCTGGGCTCTCGAGGCATCCAAGTCCCTGCACCATCTGACTGTACACATGAGCTCCCCAGCTTAACATGGAGGCATCTGTAATGACATCTTGTCAGGTGTGGGGCTAGGAAAGGAATACATACACACACTTGTTCAGGATTTTTCCACCAAGTTAGTGAGGTCCTCATCCTCATAGAAAGTGTCACTATGGTGTTCATGCTATGATTGATTGGTTTATATACTGTTTGGAACTAAGTCTGCAGGAAATGGAAGTGGAGTCTGGTAAACAGTGTGACATAAGTCCATGATGCATCCTGGGAGAGAAAGGAAAGTCTGAAATTATGTTCAAGAGGTGCACATTACCTGGTCTATCACGTTACTCATGGTGCGAAATCTATCCGAGAGATAAACCCTCACCCTGACTGAGTCGAAGATTGCTCCTATAAATTCTGAAGTCTTAGTTGGAAAAAGGGTAAATTTTCCATGTTCACACAGATTCCTAGGGATGAGAGAAGGTGAAGCAGAGATGATGTTGACGTGAGGGCTTTCTCATGTGTCCTTTCAATAAGATGCCAATAGTCTAAATATAGGAAAATGGTGAAGTATCAGAACTATGTTGCTACTACTAGAAACACTTTGATGAAGATGCTGGGTGTGGTTGCTAGGCCAAATGGGCTTACCCTGTATTAGTACTGGTCAGGATCAACCACAAACCTGACAGAAATCTTGTGCGGAAAGGGTCAATGTTCACATGAAATTATGCATCTTTCATATTGAAAACTGTGTTCCTTTTGAGGGATGCCAGTGTAACCATATGGAATTTTAATTTGCAAATAAAGAAAGAGAGACCCTGAGTTGGTGCAGATGGAGAGTGAGTCTTCACTCTCCCTTCTTTTTGGGAACTAGGAAATATTTCTAAGGAGGGATTCTACTTCTGGGCAAAGGATCTCCTCATGAGAATGGTCTCAAAGAAGGATGGGAAGGGAGTTTTGGATGGGGCAAGAAGAAAAAAAACATATTAGTGTAGTCGGAATGTATGATATTCAGCACCAAGCTTGTCCATTGTTATTGCACTCCAGTTGTGGAAAACAAGCCACCAAAACATATGTGAGGATTGAGTGGAGATGGTATCAACAGTATCTTATGTCTGGGGAATAAGGTTGGATTGATGTGAAGGATGTGTAGGATGTAGGTATCGTGGATTTTGCACACTCTGCCTTTCACAAAGAGGTTCACAGAATCACTGATGGCAAAATGGTTGAGGTACAGCTCTTGCTTTGCCAGGATGTTTGTGGATCTTTAGGGCAGGCATATATATACACACAGAAAATGAAGGGCTGCCCTGAAGTCCTATAGTGAATGCAAAGACTCCTCAAGTCTTTTTGTTGAAAAGGTTGGTCTTGAAGGGCAAGTGGTTGATTGTGATATAGTCTCTCCGCAAATGCAGTTCTGGGCACCAACTTGCCTTCATCAATAAGGGCCTGAAATTGACCATGACTTGATGGGGAAAATTTGTCCTTAAAATCCAAGAACTTTCAATAATTCAGAAAATCATACTTAGCCTCCAATTCAGAATATTGAACTAGATGATGTAAAAACCTTCCTTCCTAGCAGGTCCAGTCACTTGGCCTCCTAATTTCAGAGTGAGTGTCTAGATCTTTCTGTGACAATCTGAACAAGTAGGGAGTTTGGTGCAAGGTCGGCAAATGGAATCTCTGCTCCCTTAGCTGGGACAAAGTAGTGCTTCTTAGGCCTCTTGGGGGTAGAGGTGCACATTGCAAATATATGCTGGACATATCTGGCTTCATTCACCAGTACTATTTGGCTGGACCCTGTGTGATGCAGGATGTCCAGGAGCTTGAGTTGTGTGTCCCTCTCCAGGAATATCTGGAGTTCCTCTGACACCTTACCATAGCAGCTCTCAAAATTGCTTATTGTAACCTGAAGGGAATGGTGAAGCTGGGATGACTGCCTCATCGGGAGATGAGGAGGATAACCCTGCCAGTACTGGTAGAACTACTGGATCCAGCTCATGGGGATCAAGTCAAAGCTCTAATTACTCTCTTGTGGTAGGAGAGTGACTCCCTGTTAGATTTCTCTGATCTGTGGAATCATGCTTATGGGTCCCATGGGCTGCACTAGGGCCAGTAAGAGGGACTGAAGGTGGGCTGAGGATGTCCTCATGCTTGCATGAATCATGCAAGCTGCTATGTAGACTGATCCCTTAGAGACAGCAGACCTGGTATTTCTGGGAACGTTCAGTGGATAAGGGGTGACAGGAGTGCATCTATTGTTAACCTGCAAAGCAAAATAAGGGCTAACATTGCTCAGAGAAGAGAGTTTGGGTTGCCAACAAGCTGGTGATATCAGAGAGGTAGCATCCAGATAAGCATGCTGGAAAGAGGGGATTAACAAGGTGACTTATGGTCCTGGGTACCGTAATAACCTTCATAATGATCTAGTTGCCAAGATTTACACACAGTTTACTGGTTAGCTAAGTATCAGGCCCCAAGCACTTGTAAATTAGATTCTAAGAGATTCACAAACGAGATGGTTGGGGAACAAATAAAAGTTTGAAGTTTGTTATTTTCCATTTTTTTATTTCAGGTAAAGGAAAGAGAACTAAAAGTATAAAATGAGCCAACAGATAAATGGTTAAAAGATCAGACTGATCTAATAAAATGGTCTGAGTGCAATGGCTTAGAAAATCAGCTTAAGGCAGCCCTCAGTGAAACAGCCATGAAGTTACAGTTGGCCAGGTCAGAGGTGGCAAAGGAACGAGAATTCCAGATGTAAGCATCCAAAGAGAAACAGCCAGCACAAGAGGAAGCTCACCAGAGAACCATGGAGGCAGAAAAGCAAAAGTGGAAGTCAGAGAAAGCAGCACACCAAAGAGCCCTGGAAGCTGAGAAGCAGAAACAGACAGCAGAAATAGCTGCACATTAGTGAGCCACAGAACTAGAGGAGTGGAAGTGGGAGGAGAAATCACGAACATGGGATGCTGGAGGCATGGATACAAAACCCTCAGGCAGCAAGCACTCCTCTCCAAGGATCAAATGACTGGGACAAATTCTGCCCTAGTTACAAGGAAACTGTTTGCACTGAGGAATATTTGACCATCTTTGAAAGGATCACTAGGCTGCAGAACATGACTGAGGGCCAGAGAATAGCTGTCCTGCTCTCTAAGTTAACAGGGAAAGCATTAAAGGTGTTTAATTATGTACATATAATTGAACCTATGACAGAAAACAAAGGGTAGGAATAAATGGTCATTTCACAATAGAGAGAGGTAAATAACAGGGTATCCCAGGGATCTTTACTGGGACCAGTGCTATTCTACATATTCACATGTTCTGGAAAAAGGGGTAGACAGTGAGGTGCAAAGTTTGCAGATGACACAAGACTACTCAAGACAGTTAAGTCCAAGGCAGACTGCAAAGAGTTAAAAAAGGGGTCTCATAAAACTGGGTGACTGGGCAACAAAACGGCAGATGAAATTCGATGCTGATAAATGCAAAGTAATGCACATTGGAAAACATAATCCCAATTATACACACAAAATGACAGGTTCTAAATTAGCTGTTACCACTCAAGAAAGAGGTCTTGGAGTCATTATGGATAGTTCTCAGATATCATCTGCCCAATGTGCAATGGCAGCCAAAAAAGCTAACAACGTTAGGAACCATTAGGAAAGGGATAGGTAATAAGATAGTAAATATCATAATGGCACTATATAAATCCATGGTATGATTATACCTTGAATATTGCATGTAGTTCTGGTCGCTTCATCTCAAAAAAGATACATTAGAAATGGAAAAAGTACAGAGAAGGGCAACAAAAACATGTGGAGGTATGGAACAGATTTCATATGAGGAGAGATTATAAAGACAGGAATTTTTCATCTGGGAAAAAAGGCAGCTAAGGAGAGATATGATAGAGGTCTATAAAATCATGAACGGTATGGGGAAAGTGAATAAGGGAACATTATTTACTCCTTCACATAATACAAGAACCAGGGCTCATCTAATGAAATTATTACGTGGCAGGTTTAAAACAAACAAAAGGAAGTACTTCTTCACACAATGCACAGTCAACCTGCGTAACTCATTGCCAGGGGATGTTAAGGTCAAAGCTATAACTGGCTTCAAAAAATAATTAGATATGTTCATGGAGGATAAGTCCATCAATGGCTATTTGCCAAGATGGTCAGTGATGCAACCTATTGCTTTGGGTGTCCCTAAACCTCTAACTACCAGATGCTGTGACTGGATGAGAGATGGATCACTTGATAATTGCCCTGTTCTGTTCATTCCCTCTGAAGCATCTGGCATTGGCCACTGTTGGAAGAGAGAATACTGAGCTAGATGGACCACTGATCCGGGAATTTGGCCTCTCTTATGTTCTTAAGGATGGTGGGTTGTGGAATGGACATATGCAACACATCTTGAACAACAACAGTTACGGAAACGTAGGTAACCATTTTTTCTTTGAGTGATTGCAACATGTCCATTTCACCGTGGGGGACTCTCAAGCAGTTCAAGCTGGAGATGGGTTCAGAATCTATTTGAACAGGGATTGCACGACCAGGCATTCAAATTTGGCATTGTCTCTAGAATCATGAGTGATGGCACAGTGGGAGGTAAATGTGTGGACTGAAGACCAGGATGCCACCTTGCAAATGTCCAGGATGGGCACCTGAGCAAGAAAGGCCGTGGAAGCTGCCTCTGATCTAGTTGACCGAGTCACCCCTTTAGATAGAGGTTCTGTATCCACAGAATCGTAGCACAGACATATCCGGCCAGAAATCCCGGAGGAGATTATCTGTAGACACTGGGTGGCCCATTACTCTTTCTGAAATTACTACAAATAGCTGTGAGGATGATCTGAATGGGCTAGTCCTATCCAGATAAAAAGCCTGGATCCGACTAATACTTCTAACATCTAGAGAATTGAGTTTCTCTTCCCACCTACTTGAATGAGGCTTTGGAAAGAAGGGTAGTAAGTAAATTTCTTGAAGCCACTTTAGTCAGGAACTCTGGATAAGGTCGAAGGAAAACCTTATCTTTGAAGAATACTGTGTAGCGAGGTTCTGACACCAGGCAACGCAGCTCTCCTGCTCTCCTAGCCAAGGTAATCATGACCAAGAAAGCCACTTCCATAGACAGGTGTAATAGGGAGCAAGTTGCTAGTGGCTCAAAGAGGGGAGCCATCAAACTTTGTCAGAACTACACTGCAGAATTGGGCTATGGGTCTGCAGGTATAGTCCATCCAACCCCTTTAGAAATCTAACAAACATAGGGTTTGAAGAGAAAAGGGTTGAAGGTGGAAAGCTGAGACAATCACCAGGTAGACTCTGATGGAATTAAAGTCAAGCCCTTGTTGCTTCAGGAACAGAACATACTCCAGGATATGTGGAATTGAAACTTGGGCTGGATGGACATCTCTTTGCATAGACCAAATGGACAATTTCTTCCATTTTGCAAGGTAACTAGACCTGGTTGAAGGCTTCCTAGCATTCAGGAGAATTTCTTCTACTCTTTCAGAGCAACACCATTCAGAGGAAGTCAGGCATGAAGCATCCACGCTAACAGGCCTATAGATTGGGACTGAGGAGGCAGCCGTTGTCCTGGGAGAGGACACATGCATCTCTCAGGAGTGACAGAGGGGGTCTGACCAATTGGGCTAGTAGAGATGAAAACCAATATTGGCAAGGCTACGCTGGGGCTGTTGGTATGATGTGAGTACAATCTTGCTTGACCTTGGACATGACCTTGTAGCTGAACTATAGGGGAGGGACACAGCAGGGCTTTGGACCAGTTTAGGAGGAAATTATCCCACCCAGGAACAAAACAAGATATTTTTTATTTTCATTTGTTGCAAACAGGTCCAGTAGGGGAGTACTCCACTACTGGAAAATGGCCTTGGACACATCTGGATGAAGGGACCATTTGCAGTGGCCTGCAAACAATCTGCTTGCATGGTCTGTCAGAGTGTTTTGAATCCCTGGATGATAAGCCACTTCGAGGCTGATGCAAAAGTTCCGAACAAGACTGCCTCTTAGCATAACTTGATTGACCAGGATCCTCGTCCATTTACATGAAACATGGCTGCTGTGTTGTCAGTAGGTATTAAAGCTCTGCCCTGTGATATGTGGGAAGAATGCTATGCAAGCCAAACAACTGGCCCTGAGTTCTCTGATATTTATATGGAGACTTAGGAAGACAAAAGCTCCAGAGTTAGACAGGGACCTAAGTGAGATCCCCAACCTAGAGCCAATGAGTGTCGGCTGAGGAGCAGCAAAGGGAACTCCTGTGCTAGCATTTGATGGGTCTATCGATCAGTTCATGGAGGACAAGAGTCAATCAGGTATCTCAACTACCCTATCCATATGATGGTGGGCTGGAGAGTATACTGAGGTAAGCCAAGCCCGTAATTCCCTGAAGTGCAGTCCTGCATGCCGAACTATGAGCCCTAGAAGTTTGAGCACTTTTGAACTGTAGTGAGAGGATGAGCAATTTAGATCTAGTACAATGAGCTGCATTCAGGACCGGCTCTAGGGACCAGCAAAGCAAGCACGTGGTTGGGGCAGCACAATTCCGGGGGTGGCATTCTGGCCATTTTTTTCTTTTTTTTTTTTGCTTGAGGCAGCAAAAAACCTAGAGCTGGCCCTGGCTGCATTGCTTGGTGTCACGGAGTCACTGGGGTGATGCTCTGGAACTACTCCATACAAAGCCAGTCAGAACTCTGGGGGAACATGCCTCCTCTCTCTGAGCTTACTATCTCCAGGGCAAGAAGCTTACACAGCTTAGACCTTCCTCGGTCTGACCTTGGAGCATTCAGTATCCCCTTCCACACCGTGCACTTCCCGCAGCAAGTCCACCTGGGCGGAGCTCCTGGGGAAGCTAGGTGGCCCTGCACCCTAACTCCAGAGTCAGACATAACTCTCAGCCAATCCAGTAAAACAGAAGGTTTATTAGTTGACAGGAACACAGTGTAGAACAAAACTTGTTGGCACAGAAATCAGTGACTTTAATCCAAGTCCATATTTGCGAGGAGGGAGCCCAGAACCAGGGCTCCAGTCCTTCCCCTGCACCCAAGCCAGCCGAGACTGACTCCCTTCCAGTTGCCTGACTCCCTTCCAGTTGCCTGGCTCACTGCTCCTCCTCCAGCCTTTGTCTTGCTTCCCGGGCCAAGACTCACCTGGTTGCATCCCTGTCCTGGGTCTCAGGTTACAAAGGGGTGGCCATAGCATCTGTGCAGGCAGCTGGAGCAGCCCCCGTGAAAGCCACACACTCTTATTCCCACTACCTAAACATTGGTGCAATACACTGGGAAACTGAGGAATACACAGCATTGATGCAAAAGAGTAAGACTCACATACAACATAACAAGGAAAAATCCCCACTCTGTCACACTTGGACTTCTTTTGTGGCAGGAATGCACTGGCCAGTGTGGTGTCCAGAACTGTCCCAATGAATTCTTGTTGAGAGTAGAGTCAGGATAGATTTTTCTGTGCTAATTAGGAGGAGTCCTAGTGTGTGGAAGGCTGACTGGATAGGGGCCTTGCTGGAGAGTACCTGGGACCTGTATTGGCCTCTCAATAGCTAGTCATCCAAGTAAGACAACCCGTGGATTCCTTACTTGAGCAAGGATAAATGGGAGAACTGTGAGCTGGTGGTAGGATTCACTGACCACGAATCTGAGGAAATTTCTTTGCTGTGATGAATTGCCCCATGAAAGTAAGTGTCCCTTAAGTCAAGAGATCACAGAATATCAGGGTTGGAAGGAACCTCAAGAGGTTATCTAGTCCAACCCCCATGCTCAAAGCAGGACCAATCCCCAGACAGATTTTTGCCCTGGATCCCTAAATGGTCCCCTCAAGGACTAAACTCACAACCCTGGGTTTAGCAGGCCAATGCTCAAACCACTGAAGAGGAACAGGGAAGAGGAGTGTGAAGTGGAGACAGATGTAAAGGGTGTACCCCTGTATCACTGTGCTTAGGACCCACTGGTGACATGGGACCAAACACTTAGGAAGTGGGATAGGTGGTTGGCTGGTTCGTGATTCTCAATGTCAAGAGCAGCGAACCAGTCCCCAGTCTGTAAGGAAAGGATTTCAGAAGAAAGAGTAATCATCAAGAATTTTTTCTTCCGAAACTTGTTTAGTTGCTTTAGATCAGTGGTTCTCAAACTTATTTGATTGGGCCCCCCTTCTTTGTGGCTGTAGTTGTTAACATCTCTCCCTTCCCCCAAGTACATATACCGTGCCACTCAGTTCTGAAGGCAGCACTGGGCAGCAGCAGTACAGAAGGGTGGCAATGTGAAAAAGGATATGCGCCAATATTGCTTTTCACAGCAGACTTAGAAGTAACGGAGAGAATGTGAAAAGTGATATTTGTCATCACTTTTCATAGCAGACTTAGTGCCCCATTGTCACCCTTCTGCGCTGCTGCTGCCAGCTTGGGGCTGATGTCAGGGGAAGAAAGAGCGAAAGAAAAGGGGGGAAAAAAAAAAAAAGTATACAGATCATACATACCCTGACATATTCCTGCACCTCCCCTGTTTGAAAACATCTGTTTTAGATCTAAAATAAGCCTGAGACCCTCCTTTGCTGTCAGGATTTGGAAGCATCAGGAATACAATCCTCTTCCTTGGAAAGGCAGGGAAACTTCCTCTACGACCCCAACAAGGAGGAAAGACTGAATATCACACTCTTGTGAGTGTGATTCTGAAGAGGAACAGGGAAGAGGAGTGTGAAGTGGAGACAGATGTAAAGGGTGTACCCCTGTATCACTGTGCTTAGGACCCACTGGTGACATGGGACCAAATACTTAGGAAGTGGGATAGGTGGTTGGCTGGTTCGTGATTCTCAGTTGTAACTCTCCTGTGAAATAAATCTTCTAACCAAAGAGGTCCAGCTTTCTTGCTGCTTTCCGTGTTTGCAGCAGACACTATCAGGGAACCAGGTGTTGTAAAAATATTCATCTCTCTAAGAAGGGACATATCTCCTTTCTGCCCTTTTAACAGTGAGAGGAAGGGAGGATGGGGTATGCCATAAGATTTTGATGGGCTCTATGAGAGCTTCATTTATAGCGAGAACTACCTTAGAGGGCCCCACAAAGGTCAAAACGTCCACTAATCTGTGCAACTTTTCTTGCACCTCCTCTGGTTAGATATGCAGAGCCACAATCATCCTTTTTATTAAGTCCTGGTCAGCCCGGAAATCATCTGAAGGGGGCGAGGTAGACTCTGCAAGTATTGCCTCATCTGGTGATGAAGAGAAAGAGACCAATAGACGTTGAAGGAGATCCTTATCTAAAAAGGATTGGATAGGAGAATCCTAAGTAAGCAATTCCCCTTGCATGGTACAGATCCCAGCAAAGGGGAAATGGGGACCATGCTGTAGATGCTTCTGGTGCCTACCAGTGTGGCAGGGCAGGAAGGGAGTAGGGATGCTGTAGAGCATGTGCGGAAGCCTTATGGACTCCAGAAGAGACAGTTAGCATGGTGGTGTCACCCTTATATACACTGGCCGTTGGTCCTTGGGCTGAGATCTGGAGCAAGGTGGGCAGACACTCCACTGGGTCTGGAGGCATGTTGCTGAGAGTCACAGTCCTGCATAGCACTTGCATGACAATGTCCCGTATGTGTATTTTCCAACTCCAAAATGATTTACCACTGGCCACTAGCAATCTAATGTTGCAAGCTGCCCCTCATTGGCTTCCTCACTGTCAGTGCAGTTCTCATTCCTGTGTCCCTATGGTGGAGGGCTGGGGCAAGATTGACATACAGATCCAGAAATTTGGCCTTTTGCATCCAAAAGCTCTGCAGCTACTGCTAGTCATTGTGAATCTGCATTATGATGCGACCCTAACAGTCAGTGCTTATTTCTCGGGCCCAGAAGCAGCACTTCACCACGTGCAGCTGCTCCGTGAGTGGCAACCATCAATCTGAATTGTTTTTTGCTACGTCCCTTAAACTGTCCTCAAACAAATCGTCATATCCTCCATTGCTGTGGTACTTCCTGCAGTTCTTCAAATACAGAAATATGTGCCTTATATTTGCAACATTCATAAGAATAGCGTTCATAAGAATACTGCAGAGCTGTGTATCAGAGGGTGGACATTGAAAAGTGTCAAGTAGGTTTGTGGATTTTAATAAAAAAGCATGAAAATTATGGGCCATGGATGGCATTATGGGATGGAGAAAGCTACATTTTGGAAACCTGACCCCTAAGTCCCAGACATCCTGGCACGACTCATTTCTACTCCACAACACATTGTGAAAATTTTGCAAAAGGCATTAGGCAAGAAGGCAAGAAGGCTATCTGTGCTGCACTGCACTTTGCATCGACACAAGCACTCCTGGTATGTACATCCAGTGACAATGCAAACAACCAAGTATGCATGTGCCCAAGGGATATGCAAAACTTCTGCTGCTGTATGCCAACATGACTTGGGTAAATCAAAGTTTTTAGTGTAGACATAGCCTTAGTAACAGAGGTCTATCCTGTGGTCTATAGGGTCTGATTCTGCTGATAACCCATGTTGTATGGCTCCACATCAAATAAACTCTTTTTTAAAAATCAAGGAAGTGACACACAAAAAAGCCCTACGCTAAAAGAACATTATAAAGGTTGCAAAGTCAAGCACTCAAAAGTTAGGATATGCCAGAATTAACGCTGCCTGCACAACATTAATTTGTCCCACTGATGTGCATGTATTATGATACAGTTTTTAATTACATGATCAGGTGCTATTTTTTCCCCAGGATCCCTACTCATAGTGGACAGGATTTACAGTGCTCAGGGAATGAATCAGGGTTATTCAGTGAATAAGGCTGTTGACCTGCATCATTTGTTGCAAAAGTTGAAAGGTGTATATGAACAAGGGAGGGAACTGCTGGAAGAGAAATAATTGTCTTGTGTTTTAGACAAATGATAATGCTGCCCTGGAGATTTGGATTCTATCCCTGTCTCATTATTTAAATGACAATTTATTTTTTCCACATGAATGAGTAATATAAAAAGAAATACTGAGTAAGTACCCATTCAGTGAGCACTATTCATTCTGTAAAGTGACTGAGGCAGGGATCCTGTGGACTAAATAGTAGGTTATCAGGTAATGACCAACCATATATCATAATGGATATGTATAAAGAGACCAAATTAAGGCTGCATGGGCAACCTTTACTCAGGAATTTCCTAGTCTTTGAGTGCCTTACTTTGCAACCTTAGTATTCTTTAAATGTAGTTTTGTTTTGTTTTTAATATAGTAACGTTATATATAAACAGGTAAAGTTAAAATTAATTCCTCATGCACAATACTTTGGAAGCTTTATCAAAGAGGACACCGCACAAATCTGTCATATAAAGGACATTCAGTGGCAAACGTGGGAAGGTATCATGCATCAGGAAAGATTACAGTTTAAGGAAACAAGAGGAAGACTATTATAAGTAAGGATATGATTCTGTCATGGATGTCATGTTTCTGGGACCTCCATGACTTCTTCTAGGACAGGGCTGGAGCAGGGGTGAGCCCTGGGGTCTAGTGGAACAGCAGCCCCAGGGCTGAAGCAGTGGCTGGGTCAGCACCCTGGGCCCGCCAAAGCAGTGGCTGGGGTTAGGTCAGCCCTTGCCACAGGAACAACAGAGGGGCCGGAGCAGCTGCAAGCTCCCAGCAGTGCTCTGACTATTTGTCTTTTTCCTCCCATCCCTGCCTCCCCTCACTAGGGTATTTTTAGTAAAAGTCAGGCACAGGTTGTGGTCTTCCATCAATTTTTGTTTATTGCCTGTGATCAGCCCTGACTTACTAAAAATACCCATGACAGACTCTTAACCTTAACAAAAAGAAAGAAAAGGAAGGACTGTGCTAAACAAATATTTGCAAGGAAACTATTAGGAAAGGAAAAACATATCCACACTTTACAAAGAAGTGATGTGATTATCTCAAATTTGTCCTTTGTTTTAGATCTAAGGAAAAACTTGAATGAAGCGAGAAAGAAAATAGCTGCCAGTAGGTAGTTAAAGCACCGTCAATGAAGACATAGGATTAAAAGAGATTACATTATACTCAGATGAACAGTTAAGAGGATACATGGCCAAATTGAAGGATGTGACCTGCATGATCTTTCCCCTCCCACCCTAACTTCTATAATTTCAATTTGTAAGCAATAATGATAAGTTAAAGATATTTTGGTCCAGAACAATTTTACACAATGCAGCCAAGAGAAGATGAGCATCATCATTACCAGGAGGCGTTGGAGATGGATTGGCCATGTGCTTCGGATGGAAACTGATTCCATCACCAGAATAGCAATAAGATGGACACCTGAAGGCAAACGAAAATGTGGTCCCCCAAAAATAACATGACGAAGAAATGTGAAAGCAGAGCTGAAAAACCTGGGGCAGAGCTGGGAACCATTGAAAGACTTGCCAGAAATAGACAAGCTTCTCCTTGCCCTAAATGCCAGAGGCGTAATGGGTACTAACTAACTAACTAAAGATTCATTTCTGTAGCAAAATGCATTTAAACACAGAAAGATGGAGACTGGGTTAATTGGGGACAAGGAATAAAATGAAAACTCTATGTATGGCTACACTATGGAGATTACACCAGGATAGCTATGTTGGCATAGCTATTCATCCATTACTTTGTAACAGAGACAGCCTACAATGACAGAAAAGGTTCTTCTGTCTATGTGGAACATCACCTCCTTGGATGTCAGTAGCTACATGGATGGAAGAAGCTGCATCTACACTGGGGGTTAGGTCAGCATAACTATGTCAGTCATGGGCGTGGGGTTTTTTCACACCCCCAACTGACACTTATTTATGTTGCTCTAACCATCAAACCCCAACACATACAAAACATGTCTGAATCTGTACATTTTAGTAATCACCAAAAATTATTACTATTTGATGGCTGTGTGTTGGTCTCAGTGCAGTATCAGTAGACAGGTGTTGACTCCACAGACGTTTCCATAATTCGACATCTGAGCAGAGAGTCCAAGAATCTCCAAAGCATGGAGATGACATAAGTTCCATTCCTATAGGTGGTCCCACTAGGCTGGAGTTAAGGTACACAATTGGGCCAGTATGGAAAAATTTATAGAGTCTGGTTCTGTGGCTAAACGAAGCCAGTCTGCAACACTTTCAATTTGAGACCTTTTAAAATAAATTTAGTGCTTGTGGAAAAAAAAACTGATGAAACACAACTGGGACCTTAATTCTTATGAAGAACTGCTTGTGTCTGTAAAGTTAATCTTGTTCCTAAGTGACTGCAGGATCAAGGCCTTAAACTGTACGTAAACTTAACTGAAATTATTTTTTTTTAAATATAAATCCTGTAGTGAAATTATTAAATCTAACAAATAAAGTAAGCCCATCTAATTCAATTATACAATTTTGTTACTCATGGCAAAATATGGCAATCATGATCATCTTCAGCATCTGAATTTTTATTATAGAAAAATAATGCACTTTCAATAATACACCTAATCAAAGAATAAACCTATTAAAGGATCAGCATTTAAAATGTCTACAGTGCACTAATCTTCTAAAGATAAATATATGTACTGTAATATACTCACTTGTCTGCCAGCATGTTTGACAGTTGCCACGGTGACAAGGTTCTTCACATCTATGAAGGCTACAATTGAGTTTGCGTCCACAAACCAAGGGACACTTATGTTCTTTGTCCTGGAAAAAATATTTATGAAAAATTACTACATTATCAATGCTTTTCTCCTCTAAAATGCCCCCCAAAATGGCAAAACATGATTAAAATCCACTACTGGCCATGACCCAAGGATAGAACAAATTAACTGTCATTAAGATTCTTTTCATATCACATGCTGAGCATTTGTGATTAAGTTGGCATTTTCTGCAATATTTTTATGAAGACTATGTATACCTCAGTCTCCCCATATACTGTAGCGTTACCTGTTTCGGGTGGTGGTGGTGATGGGAAGGTCTGTATACTCTCAGGGCAGGCTAAAGACAAAAGTGTGAGAGGCACCTTTGGCTTTAGGCTGCTGGTCAGCAGCATAGCTGTCTGGGACTAACTGGGCCTTAATCCCCGTGTCAGTGGAGAAACCACAAAGCAGATCACTGGGATATTGAAACCTGGCAACCAATGACCACAGATTGTCCCTCTTCTCTGCAAGAAGACAAGAAGCATTTTCCCAGTTCAGGAACAAAGGATGGGGGCAGTGTGAGATGGAAGTTAAGGGCTAGAGGGCGAAGATCTCCCCGCAAGTGCAGCCGTGCAGGGGAAGAGCAAGTCTGGTCCCTCCCTAGCGTGGCTGGGACACTCCCAGCAGCACAGGGGAAATCAGACCCACACCCACCTCCACCTCCGGGAACCTCCTGCAGCTGTAGGAAGCTCCATGGGTGCTGCCTTCAGAGCCTAGCTCTGAATGCAGTGCAGAATGAGGGTGGCAATCCCATGACCCCTCTACAACAGCTTTGCAATCTCACTAGAACCCCATTTTGGGTCTGGACCCTCATGGTTACAACACCGTGAAATTTCGATATAAAAATGTGAAAACGTGAAACTGACCAGAATGGACCATGAATTTGGTAGGGCCCTATTCATTTTTCTATGCTAACCAAGGTCTTCCTATGCTGCATTCTAGTCGACAGATAAACCCCTACAGTTTGACAACACTTGCTGAGTGTCACTGCAGATGCTAGTGGAGGTGCATTGCTCTCTAAGATTGTACAAGTGTCTCTCAGGGGTCTGTCTCAGTGGGACTTACTGAATGGAGCTCTTGGTGTGAAAGCCCAGAGGTTCAGTCTAAGGAGGCAGAAAACCACATGGCTTACCCTGGAGGAAGAGTGAGACCCCAAGGGGGTCTGGCACACTCAAAGGATCCTTCCTGAGACTACTCCAAAGCTGGGGTCATAGCACCAAACCTGTAGATCTATGACAGTATCTCATTCTTCAGCTGGAATTTTATCAAATTTAGGACTAGTATATACAAAGTTGTGTGCTGGTATAGGATTTGTATTTGGTAAGAGGTGTGATTTTTTTTTTTTAAACCAAAGTTGTTATTTTATACAACTCCTAGCATGGTCACAGTTAAATTGATATATAGATGCGTTATACTAGTATAGTTTACTCCGCTTCCCATACGGGAATAGCTATACTGGTATAAAGCACATTTATACTGGTATAATTGTATCCATACCAAATGGTTGTACTGCTTTAAGTATACTAGTATAGTTAAAGTGGTACAGCTTGTGTGTTAACAAGCTCTTAGTTCGGTGGTTCTCAACTTATTTTCATGTATGCGGCCCACAATATGTTACCTGGGCTGCAGGTTGAGAACCACAGCGCACCTCCCCAAACCCCCTCACAGACCCTTATGCCCAGCAACCCCACTCAGAGACCCTCCAGAAAGCGGGGCCAGACAGCCGAGCCCCTGGAGCCGGCCCCGCGGTGGTCAGGCAGCAGTGCAGCCAGGCCTGCAGGGGCCAGGCAGCAAGGCAGCTAGGACCCCAGCTCTAGGGCCATCAGCACACAGCTGAGTCCTGTAGCCTTTAGCACACAGCTGGACCGCAGCTGTGTGCTAATTGGGCTGCATGTGACCTGCGTGCCATGGGTTGAGAACAACTGTCTTAGTTACACAATCACACTTGGGTGCACAGCATTAATCCTAAAAACATTTTGAACAAAGTGTAAGGATGAATATTTTACATTACAAAACAGGGAATCTACACCTTAGGAGCATTTTCACATACTATTTTTTAAAAAAAAAAAATAAGTACAGATGTAGCATTTTACACTGAACCATTTCTTAGCCCTGGTCTACACTACGGGGTCAGGTCGAATTTAGCCGCAATTTAAAAATGACCACATCCACACAACCAACCCCATTTAGTTGACTTAAAGGGCTCTTAAAATCGACTTCTGTAACTCCTGCCTGGTGAGGGGAGTAGTGCTAAAATCGACCTTGTTGGGTCAGATCTGGGGTAGTGCTGATGCAAATTGACGGTATTGGCCTCTGGGAGCTATCCCAGAGTGCTCCATTGTGGCCACTCTGGACAGCACTTTGAACTCTGATGCACTAGCTAGGTACACAGGAAAAGCCTTAGGAACTTTTGAATTTCATTTCCTGTTCGGTCAGTGTGGCAACATCAGCTGCACTCAGCAGCACAGGTGACCATGCAATCCCAGAATCACAAACGAGCTCCAGCATGGACCAAAAGGGAGACACTGGATCTGATTGCTGTATGGGGAGAACAATCTGTGCAGGCAGAACTTTGATCCGAAAGAAGAAACGCAAATATATTTGCCAAAATCTCACATGGCATGTTGGACAGAGGCTACACCAGGGACACACAGCAGTGCCGCGTTAAAGTTAAGGAGCTCAGGCAATCCTACTAAAAGACAAAGGAGACAAATGGTCGCTCCAGGTCAGAGCCCCACACATGCCACTTCTATGAACAGCTGAATGGCATTCTAGGTGGGAGCCCTACCACTATCGAACCTGTGACAAATGTTTTTGCCCCATCAGGTATTGGGAGCTTAACTCAGAATTCCAATGGGCAGCGGAGACTGCGGGAACTATGGGATAGCTACCCACAGTGCACTGCTCTGTAGGTTGATGCTAGCCATGGTAGTGAGGATGAATTTCAGTGACTTAATGCGCTTAGTGTGGACATACGCAATCGACTGTATAAAATCAATTTCTAAAAATCGACTTCTATACTATTGACCTAATTTCATAGTCTAGACATACCTTACACTGTATAAATGAACTTACCACACAGCAAATTTCATTACACTTGTGTCGTCCACATGACCGTTTCTTGTTACATCGCTTGTCACACATAAATGTAATATCAGCTGTTCAAATAGAAAAAATATGTTTATTATTTAAACATTCAACTTTTGACTACATATTATATGATTGCAATAAGTAAATGTGTGTAGCAAGACCACATTAAAATTAATATGAAATGAAGAAAATAGGGTACATTCTTACAGGTGCAGCACAAATCACTGTATAGAGAGGCTATTATAATGAGGATTTATAATGTGACACCGGACCAAACTGTCTTTTATAATTCGTTTGAAACATAAGCCTGGTGGTTGTATTTTGGCTTCTTGCTTAATAGCCTCAATATTAAAATGACCACCACTAGTCTTTAATTAAGGGGAATGATCCTGGTAAGAAAATACCACCAACATTTGATTTTTAGACCATTCAAATTGGCGACAGATTGTAAACTGACAATATACTGATTAAATGCTCTGAGCAAAAAGTCCCTGTAAATGGCAGGTTACAAGAGAAGTGGAGTCACTTGTGAGGTACTTCCAATGTGGGCTGACACTGTTGCATTTCAGTTTACATTCAAATACCTACAGCAGTACCTAAGCATGCCGGCAGAATAGTGACAAGTACAGATAAAAGCATAATTTGGAAGTTTATAACAACATACTTAGAACTACTTAAACACATAAAGAAAGTGGTTCATGAAACAGCTAATGGATTTTAAAAATCTGAAAATTTGACCATCTTTATGTTGCTACATAAAGTAGGGAATATTAGTTACCGGTGACACTGTTGTAGTCTCCTCAACTCCCATCCTACAACACTGAATTCAAAGACAGTGTTATGGTGACACCTACTGGAAGCAGGGAGGCAAAGAATTCTAAAACCCTGCCCCTGATTCCGTAAGTCTCAGTTACAACTGCATCCCATCAGGAAGAGAACTTCCAGATCTATAGAGAAGGAAAAAGTATGAAAGACAGAAAGAAATAAAACAAGCAGCAAAACAACACCCAAAGGGGAGGTGGATGAGATATAGTATAGAAGAGGAAAAGACAGAATTACTGGTAATTTCCCCCTTTGTTGTATGTCTTTCTCTTCCATCTTACAACACTGGATTAAGGCACGAAAAGAAGATGTAGCAAGCAGTAACCAAGGAGGTGGGACTACCTTAACATGCCACTATCAGGTCCTTGCAGCCAAAGGAGGTATCCTGAGAAGTGGAGATACCTAACTGATGACAACTTATAAAGGAGTGAGGAGATGATCATGCTGCTATCTTACCTTATCCACGAAAGCTTCAGCATGTTCACTGCTCATGAAGATTTCTCTAGCTACATGGAATCTGACAAGTTTATCTGACAGTCTGGTCATATGCTTTAAGAATATAGCATAAGACCCACCTACCAAAAGCTATGGTAGATATAGCATTACCTTTGTAACCCTGCTTTGACTTTCTAAACTTAGAATAGGATTAAAGTTGACAACATGCTTAACATCCAATAAATGCAGCTTCTAGTCGTGGGTGGGGAATACTAGATTAGGACTGAGAGGAGAAGAACAATAGATAGAACGTGGTATTCATCATGTGAACAAATTCTGAATGAAACCAAAAAAATATCTTTCTGGAAAACAAGGGAAGTAAGGAGGAGAAAAGATGAGAGTTCAACTCATTCACTCACCTGAAATCACTCTGGAAAGAAAACACATCTTAAAAAGGAAAGAAGTTTGTCCTAAGGCCTTTCATGAGAATTGGCTGCATCAAAATCTACATGGATGAGGATCAAGTTCCATTGAGGGATCACAGGATGAATTACTGGTCTTTGAGACCATTTCTTGAATACTAACAGAGGGAAATCCAAAATATCCTGGTACCACATCAGGCCACAAAGAATTTCTAGCTCTGACAGCAAGAGAGTATACATTCTGCTGCTCTCCAGACAGTGGAGAAGCCTCTCTTTGAGAAATGGCTCCCTTCAAGCTGAATGAAGCCAAACTGAAATGAAGGCAATTGTAAAACAGGACCTGGAAAAAATAGATACTGGGAAGCACTAATCACTAACAGGATCATCAAATCAAAAACAGCAATAGAAGAGTGGTTGTGAAACAGAATCACAAATCCAGTTCATCAGCCTGAGCAGCAAGGAAAGCAGCACCACAGTTCCCTACTCTACCCCTCAGTTGAGGGACACAAAGACATGCAGGGCCACAGGCACAGCCTCAATAGATAGTGCAGGTCAAAAGATTTCAGTCTTGTGTGCATGCGAGAAACAGTGGTACTGCTGTTCTTTTTTCTTCTTATGGTCCCTTGGCACTAAGTAAGAACATTGCAGAACTCTGTGGCCTACAGGACAATCCAGACCCCCTGAAAACCAAGAATTTTTCAGCATTGGACTTTGTGGTCACGTAAGGTTGAAAGCGTACAGAAGGGCCTGGAATCAGCTCTTATTCTGAACCTGTCCTTAAAACTCTCGTGGCTTCCTCTATCACATGGATCCTAGTTGGCACATGCAATGCTTCTGACCAGTGAATATCCAGAAAAAGCCCCACTAAATTGGCAAATGCCAAGCATATCAAGCATTGACAAGTGTCTGAAATGTGAAATGTTGAGCTACAAGATGAACAGCCTTCACTATTCCTAATGGTTAAAACACCAGTGACTAAAGCCTCTCCCAACAACACAGGAAATTTCCTCTAATAAAACAAAGAGATGAAGATTAAAAAGCTAAAGACTGCTATATTTGTCTAAAATCGACTATTCAGTAGAAATAAAAGGGTAGACCCACTACCAATGAGCAATTGGCTAGATGTATTCTGTGGGTTTTTTGTTTATTTTTGCCTTCCTCTGAAGCATTAGAGATGAGGTGGACCAGTGGTCTGAGGTGATACATAGAATCTATTCTAGAAACTTGACTAGTGTGTTTTGCTCATAATGCTCCGTGTTATACTTATCATGAGATTTGGAGCTGAGAAGGAAATTTTTCTCCAGGTCAAATTGGTTTATATTTTTCCACCTTCCCCTGTAGCATGGGGTTCACCTGCTCGGATCATCTCACCCAATCGATTCCCTGCCATTGCAAGGCCTCTGTCGTTGCTCTCCAGTTCTATGCCTATGGCACACAATATAGTCTGCTGAGGGACTGAAACGTTTTGGACTGTATAAAGTCTTTGGGCTTAATATGGATTGGAATTACAATCCAATTAGAAAATTTTGCTTACGAAAACTTGAAACATTAAGTATTTCAGGAGGAGAAAAACTCAGATACATTTTATGCTGCACACTTTCTGTTAACTTTTTTAAACAACTATTCTGATATAAAACGCTAAACTTAGGGTTAAGATTGCACAAGTGTATTTGACACAACAGTGAAAATACTAGAAAAAGGGGAAAAAAAGTTTAGAAAATAAGGTTAAGTAATTGGTGGAGACTTTTTGTCTGAAAAGTTCTAAAGGTCTTCCTCTCCATGAGGTTACAAGTATAGATTTAATAAAAGATCTAGTCAGAAGGAGAATAAACCAACTATTTGCATTGGAAATTTCTAACACTGAAAGCACATAGAATGGTATACTGATGTATTTACTATTATTTGAATCCTGCTACAGATTTGAAGAGGCATATAAATATATGCATATCCCTGCTTTGATTCCAAAGAATTCAAAGGTTTAGACCATATTTAAGTGAACAAGAGTGTTAAACATCTAAAATAAACCTTTATAAAAAGCAATCAAAGCAAATAAATAGTACACAAAAGTAGCAAAAATACATAAAATCCAAGACCACCAACTTTGCACATGAAATCAGAGTACTGTGTACTGGATGAAATTGACACTACACTTCATACAACCTCCACTGGTATCTGATCTTTTCATCCACATACTTTCATTCAATATATGAAGTAACAAACACAAAAAATACATCAGTTTGAGTAGAAAGTTTTTAAAGCTTCTATTTCATAAAGTTGCTAATACACTGTTAGTATATTACAACTATTTACCTTTATTTTTGAGGAGGGCACATGGGACTTCCTAAGAAACAGACAGGAAAAAGATTAAGTCACAGCAAATTATATGTAGCAATAGCTTTATGTTCTAGAAAGCTAACAACTACATACAGTATATCAAATGAAAAAAAAAAGTCAAGCAATTGGTTTTTAGCTACTACAAATATTTGCATACATAGTAAGTGGGGAAAAAAGATCTGATCTTACAGGGAGGGGAAGAAATGGAGGTTACTGACCTATAACAGAATGTTCTGGTCTATCTGTATTCCACACAAGTGTAGGTGTGCATTCCATGTGCTTGTGCTCAGAGATTTCTAGCAAGTAGTGTCCACTGGTCCTGCAAAGTTTTTCTCCTTATCCTTCAAACTGATGGTATAAGGGGCAGTGTAAACCAATGCCTCTCTCCAATTCCTCTCCTACCACTAAAGCAGAAGGATCTGAACCAGAGGGGAAGGAGGCTGCGTAGTGGAATACAGATAAGGACCAGATATTTTGAAGAACCTCCAGTAACAGGTCAGTAACTTGCATCTCCTCTTGGAACATGAGACCCTATGTGTATTCTACCTGTGGGTGATCGATAAGCAATATTTAACAGGAGGGGGTATGAGGATGCAGTTGGTATAGATACTTGTAATACCACAGTCTGAACAGCTGCCATCTGTAGAGCTTAATGTTCTAGAAAACTACATCTGTAGCTGCATCCATAGAGGAGGCTTGAACTAAGGCCTAATATTTTGTGAATGTATGGACAGAGCTCCAGGTAGCCGCTCCACAGATGTCCAGTATAGGTACCTCTCGAAGAGATGCTGTTGAGATTGCTTGTGCTCTAGCGGAATGGGCTCTCACTCTATTCAGAGGAGAAGTGTGGGTCAATTGGACACAGAATGATGTAGCCAGAGATCCAGTTAGCGATTCTTTGAGCAGATACCTGTCCTCGCAATCATTCCACTATAGTGCCAAACAGTCTTAGTGATTTATTAATTGATTTTGTCCTTTGCAGGTAGAACATTACAGCTTGTCTGATGTTCAAAGAGTGAAGTCTCTTTGGAAGTATGAGATTTTGGGAAGACTGCCATTAAGCAGGCAGGTCAATTGATGCAAAGCTCAGAAATTTCTTTATGGATGGATTTCAGGCAAAGGGAAATAATCTTCTGACGAAAACAGGATAACCACAAGTGCTCCCAATTGGCTCTGGCTTCTGGCCAATGTGACAGCAATTAAAAAGGTGACCTTTGTGGGAATGTGGGACATAAAACGTTGCCAGTGATGCAAATGGTGATTTGATAAGTATTGATTGTACAAGGTTGAGGTCCCATTGTGGTGCAGTTTTCACCACTAATGAGAAGGTCCTACCTAGACCTTTCAGGAATCAAATTGTTGTTGGGTCAGTAAGAATGGACTACCCTTCTGCTGGAGGGCAGAAGGCATGCTTGTTGGACCCACAGGGAACTAATAGAAAGCCCTGAGATGGATTGTCCAGAATAATGGAATAGTATATCTCCCCTGGAACTATGGCCCAGGGGTGTCCTGGAGCAGTAAAGAGTGAACTTTTTGATTATTTGGGATGTGAAAAGATCCCAGGATGGTGTTCCCCACTATGCAAAGATCTTGTTCAGGACAGAATTGGGTATCTCCCTCTCATGGTCTGTGAGCAAAGTGCTTGCTGAGACTGACTGCTGGAGAATTCTGTGTGCCTGGTAGGTACATAGCAGAAAGAATTATGTAATTTTTGGTGCACACAGAGAAGAAAAAGCAAAGAGTCCTGTGGCACCTTATAGACTAACAGACTTATTGGAGCATGAGCTTCCGTGGGTGAATACTCACTTCGTCAGATGCACGTATGCGACTAAGTGGGTATTCACCCACTAAAGCTCATGCTCCAATATGTCTGTTAGTCTATAAGGTGCCACAGGACTCTTTGCTGCTTTTACAGATCCAGACTAACATGGCTACCCCTCTGATACTCGACAGAAAGGAAGGGATTTTTGCTCCATTTGGTTGTTTACGTAAAAGACAGTCATTATGATGTCTGACAGTATTTGGACATGTTGAGACTGAATAAGTGGGAAGAATGCATTGCAGGCGAGATGGACTGCTCTCTGCTCTAGTAGTCTGATATGGATACTGGCTCCTGAGTAGACCAAGTGCTTTATGCCGTGTGGTTGTCCAGGTGGGCTCCCCATCCAATCAGGGTTGCAGCTTTGACAACGGTTGCATCAGGTGTGGATGTAATTAAAGAAACTCCCACAAATACTTGTTCTGGGTTTATCCACCAAGCAAGAAAAGCTGTGACCTTGGTGGAAATTGTTACTCTGGTGTTTGTGTGGTCTCTGCCTGGTGAGTAAATAGAATGGAGCCAGGCTTGTAGGCAATGTAGCTAAAGCCTGACAAATGGTGTTACATAGGTACATGATGCCATGTGCCTAATTGGGAAAGGCAGACCTTGAGAGTTGTTTATGGTCTGAAAGTGTTGTTCATCTTGTTCTTATCAAATTGTTCATGGTCTGGAATCTTTCCAAAGGGAGACAGGCTCTTGCTGAGATCAAATCTAGGGTTGCTCCTATAAAGTCTATTGTCCTTATTGGAATCAAAGTGGACTTTTCTTAGTTAACACAGATTCTCAAGTCTGCTAGATGTTGGAGCAAGAACAGAGCTACTGACTGGACCTCCTGACTGAAGTGACCCATTAGGAGCCAGTCATTCAGATATGGAAGACTGTGTAAACTGTGATGTCTCATTTGGGCTACACCACTCAGAAAGCCTTTGTGAAAGTGGTGTTGCTAGCCCAAATAGCAGTACTCTGAACTGGTAGGGAGACACTAAGATATACTAAGATTAAAAACCTCAAACACTAAAATATTAAAGAAAAAAAAACTACGTACAATACATTTACAGGTTTGAAGACGAAAAAAGCACTGAGAAATCTGTGGACACAGCAGATTCTGACTCAAGTAATGCGGCAGTAAGAAGGACCTAGAGAGGCGTCAGTCTGCCCCACCCCTTATGCACTTCGTTCAGAGCATGGGAGAACAATTGCACAAGTGTGAGCCAGTGGACAATACCTGCTAGAAACCTCCAATTTCAGGCATGCAGAGTACATGTATACCCATGTGTTGAATACATATAGAACATAGCAGTCAAAGAAGAACCTCAAAATACCCATTTTATATTTACATATCACACCAATTTTTAACTGCTCTTTTTCTTAGAGGTTCTTCAACATGAACAGTAGTGCTGTTTTTTTGTTTTGTTTTTTTTACCTCCTCACCTCATTCCCAAAGAAATGTTAGCCATATTAATGGTGACAACTTCTCTGAAGGGAACAGACACACTGCAAATCAAGCACTAGCAGAGCATCCCTTTTACCAATCCAGAAGAATATTTATTTTCCTGCTTCTAAAAAAAAGCCACAGCACATCTGACTGTTTTTGTCTTCTATTATTTTCGAAGATTTCATGTGATAAATCCAAATCCATTTTTTAAAAAATTAATAGGGGAGAAAATTGAGGATTTTTTATATTATTCTTTTAACTGGCCACTAGATATTTTGTACTTTCACCTGAGATCTATTAATAATAATAATAATAATGCACAATTTTTTAAAAATTCTACTGTAATCTCTTGGGGTTATTTTGCTTCAGTACCATTTTGCTGCACTGTTGGAAATCCTATTACATATCCCAGAACAAAAGTTTCCATTAATAGTCAATTTAAATCTTACCAGAAATATGCCTTCTCGTAACAAGAAATCCTCAAGTCTGAAATTCATGACTGAAGGGTTAACCACACCCATATGCCCACAGTGGCTATAAATACTGTCATAGTTTTGGTGCTTGAACTACCCCCAATAAGCACCCAGCAAAAGCATCATAGTCCAGTCAAGAAATGTTCAAAGAAGTTGTGATAACCTTTAAATTGTCTATTCTTGTACACATAAAACACTTTAAGTCAGAAAGCCATGTCAGATGCAATAGCAAGCAGTCTACCAAGAAAAGAAGAGAGGGGAAGCAGAGGCAACGAGTGGGGAGAAGGCAGCATGCTGGGTCACATACCCGCACCCCCAAGATTGCTCGGTCATATGGTGCAGCAGGGACCCTTACTGCGGAGAAGCTGAGCTGGTGAGCTTCACCAGGCAGGATGAGGCAGAGGCAGGAGCAGAGGAACGACTGGGAGCTGCCTGGAGGGGCCGCTGCTTTCCTGGAGGGGGGAGGGTGGCCAAGAGGGTGGGGAGCGGGTGACAAACTGTTCCAGGATGGTGTCCCCACTCTGTCAGCAGGCATGGGTTGTCTATGAGGGAGGGGATCTCTTCTCAGAAGATGCTCTAATTCTTGCTATCCCAAGAAACAGATGTTTGGAATGAGAGAAAATAGAGACTTAAATGGGAGAAAAGTAGCAACTTGATCAGCATCCCTGCTATTGAAGGGATAGAACCATTTGGTCCTAAGATATTACAGGCCTGCCCTGAGGAAAAACAAATCTTCAACCCACTACAGTTAGAGAGCAGTGACTGAGGTAGAGGATTGCATACTGCGTTGCTTATGCAAGCTAAACTGGCAGGTGTGGGGGGGTGAAGGAGGGGAGGCGCTTGGGAACACAGTCTCTATCCCTGAACTTGTAGTAATTTTACAGGATACTACCACTAAACCTATATATGTTATTAAATTGTCTAAGCTGATCCTCCTCTTCTCTGTGTTGCTTTATCAGATTCGTATGAACAATTTTCTCACGACAATGACTATTTGCTGCTGTAAGCAGGGGAACCTGAGCAGTTACATCAGAGGTAACTAAGCCAGTTGCTCACTCCCTCTCCAGTAACCCTAATTCTGTTACCTGGCTTCCTATTGACAGTGACTGTTTGGTGCTGCAGGTGGAGGGATCTCTCTGCCCACAGCACCAAATGGGTACTGTTTAGTTGAAGTGTTGACTAGGCAAGGTCAGTGATCTTGCCTCAGTCAGTCATAGTGTGGAGGAAGCCACAATGCAAATCTCCAGCCTCACCCCTACTCAGCAAACATAGCTCCTCAAGTGAAGCAGCCCCTGCTATTCCAGACTTCAATCCCCGCAAAAACAGTCAAAACACTTCAGTCTTGACCTGTAACTCCATTTCCATTCATTTCAAACAAGGGAACTGAACGATGCAAGTGAACTGGAGGCGGGGACTGAATTAGCATTGATGTCAAAATACTCCCATATCTAAAGCACCAAACAGGCACCCTATGGAAATGAGGCTTTTCTGATGTTCTAATTGTCACGAAGAATCCATAGACTTCTTCCCATAGATGTCTAGAATGCTTCCTGAAATTCAGAATTGATCGAATGCAGGAGAAATGCCACTAAGGAGATTGTTGGGTCTCACTTTGCTCAGCCAGTAACAGCTGGGTTGGTTTCAAAGTCAAGGCACTGGGAGTGGAACCCAGGACTTCTGGGCCCAACTCCCAGCTCCAAGCACAGATTTTCTGTGAGATCTCTGGCAAGCTCCAGATCTCCATCTGCAAAATAGATACATATCACAAAACTACCTCCAGGGGTCCCATAAGAACAAATTCATCAATACATGTATGGTACCCATACACCCAGGTAATGAGGGCAAACAGGTACCTAGTCAGAAAAGTCCTGAATTGTATGAATTTGTCTACACAGACCAGGAGGAAAAAAGCATAACTTTCAAACTTCCCCAAGGACAGCAAAAGAGAACAGTGCCTGGGATAGTCCCTCATTTCCACCAGTGATTGCCTTGAACTTAAAGAGGTACGCTAGCCTAAGCAACCTTTAGTGGTCACTAGAAGTTATGGAAACAAAGCTCATCTTTCTTTGCAACTCCAGGGAGGCTGAAAGAAATGATCTGTTGCATGCAAAAACAAAGGTAATAAAAAGGTACTGTTTACCCAAGTAACTAAAGCTCTTGTTCCTACTGTACATTTACTCTCTCTATTAGGGTATGTCTATACTTGCGAGCAGACACAGATACATGTGCACACACTGCTAGCATGTGGGCATCCCGTACTTGCCTATCCACATATGCCATTGCTGGCATGGGTATATGGTGTTCACAGGTGTCTACCCGTGTCCACACTGGTCCTTTATGGCATGCAACATTGCATTGCTAATTCAGGCATGGTATCCCAAAGTCCTTTGCATCAGAGGTAACACTGGGAAAAAATGGTTACTTATCTTTGCATAACTGTTGCTCTTTGAGATGTGTTAGAATACAGAATATCAGGGTTGAAAGGGCCCTCAGGAGGTTATCTAGTCCAACACCCTGCTCAAAGCAGGACCAATCCCCAGACAGATTTTTGCCCTAGGTCCCTAAATGGTCCCCTCAAAGATTGAACTCACAACCTGGGGTTTAGCAGGCCAACGCTCAAACCACTGAGCTATCCCTCCCCTTGCTCCTGTCCATTCCAAGTAGGGGTGTGTGTGCCAGGTGCACAGTTGTCAGAAGGTTTTTCCCCTACCAGCACCCGTTGGGTCAGCTGTGAAGCCCCCTGGAGTCGCGCCTTCATGGCGGTGAATATAGGTCCCTCCGACCCACCGCCTATTCAGTTCCTTCTTGATGGATACTCTGATAGAGCGGAAGGCGGGTGGGTCTTGGAATGGACATGAGCAACCCATCTTGAACAATAGTTACGAGAAGGTAAGTAACTGTTTTTTCTTCTTTGATTACTCATGTCAATTCCAAGTGGGTGACTCTCAAGCCTTACCTAGAACGTGGAGTTAGAGTTCATGGAATTGCAGATTGAAGTACTGCTTTGCCAAATACCATATTGTCCCTGGAGTGCTGGGTATTGACAAAGTGAGAAGTTAAAACTTTGACCGAAGACCACGTCGCTGCCCCGCAGATCTCCTGGATCAAGACCTGGGCCAAGAATGCTGCCAAGGAGATCTATGCTCTTGTGGAACATGCCGTTAGCTTCAGGGCAGGTATTTTTGCCAGATCATAGCATGCCCGGATACAGGACGTGATCCATGATGAAATTTTCTGTGATGACACCTGGAGGCCCTTCATCCTGTCCACAATTGCAACGAACAACTGATTCGACTTCTGGAACAGCTTTCTGTAGTCAATATAAAAAGCCAGTGCTTGTCAAATGTCCAACAAGTGTAGCCTTTGTTGTTTGAGCCTTGTTCCATGGATCATCCCTGATCAACCTCAGTCAGCCTTGTGATCATCCTCCCCCTGTGTGATTAACAAGGGGGTAGGGGTGACCTAGCAGAGAAGGCCTTAAAAACCACAGGCTAAGCGACCAAGGGGAGCTAGAGAACAGGGACTGCAAACTGGGGAATTTGAGAGGGAGTCTGGGGGCAGGATATGTAATATAACCACTATGATTAGGAAGGGCCACATTGCCAGTGCCAACGCTGCTGTCTCCTCCACCTACACCTGTATCCAGACAGACAACCTAACCATGGATGTCTCTACCCAGATCCTGGTGTGGATTTTCAGAGACTGTGGCTGCATTTTCCACTCAAAGAAAGCCAGGCTGGGGGGACCAACCAGTATGAAAGGTGCCTGCTGGTCGAATCTCTCAGGAAGCAGGCGAGAGAGCTACAGGAGGAGGTGGCTAGGCTGAGGAGCATCTGTGCCCATGAGGAATTCCTCGAAAATATTCATATGGAGACATCCAATGCTGAGGAAGATATCCAGCTACAGAGAACTGCTGTCACACTGCCAGGGCAGGAGGATATGGCTCTGTCACAGAGAGGACACTGGTTGCTGGTTACTTCTGGCAGCAGGAAATGCTCCACCCCTACTCCCAACCCACCCACCATGGTGATGGAAAACTGGTATGCTGCCCTGGCAATGAGCCACCACTAACAGGAGAAAACATAGGGTAGTGGCGGTCAGTGACTCTCTTCTGAGAGGGACAGAGCCCAAGTGTTTAAACCGTGCGGAACCTGCCACAAGCTCATGCGAACGGGCAACCCCCACAACTCCTGCCTGAAGTGGCTGGGGGAGGAACATTAAACAGACTGCTGCAAGATCTGCAAAGGGTTCCACCAGAGGACAAAAAAGGAAAAGGACTTCAGGCTGAAGCAACTCCTTATGAAGTGGCCCTCCACCCCCAGCTGGCTCCGTGTGGAGTGCTCCAGCCTCTGTTCGAGAAACGGCATGCAGGAAGGACTCTGGGCACAGAGACCCTGACACTCCCAGATGCCAAAGCCCATGGAGACAACATTGGACCACTCGCACTCTCCGGTGCAGCATAAGCAGCACAAGAAGGCAGACAGAGCGCGCTTGCCCACAACTAGAACGGCCAAATTTGACAGTGCCACCGGGAGTCTACACAAGAACACCTGGTGCTGGTCTCGCGGGAGCCTGCACTGTTGACTTCAGGCCCACAAAGGGATCCAGCGAGTCTGGTGCCATTGGATTCTCCTGCTATAGAGTGCCAGGTGGAGGAACTTGAGCTCCCTTTCACCCCAGACACATTCAAGTGGCCAGAGACTTGATGCCATAACAGCTCTGCAGTGCCCCACCCCGAGACAGAACTCTGGCACCGTGAGGCATGGCACCGTCGAAGGGCAAGCCCGCGATAAGGCACTGTTCACCCTCTCCATGGCACTGCTCTCCGGCAGTGTCCCGCTCATCACTGCTGTGATCAACGTGCTCTAGGTCGCAGTCATCAGACTCAGAAGCAGAGTACTACTATTCTAGGTGCCGTCGGCACAACTGGGGCAGCGCTGATATAGGCAGGAGGCAATGGGCATTCAGGACTCTGTGGGCATATTACCAAGCTCAGGGCACACACTCTAGGCTCCCAGTCCATGGTATCAGAAGGTGATATCCCACCACCACCCAAGGGCTGTCTCACGCCTCGGGGCTCGGAGATGGCTTTGGTCCACAGCACTGAGCTATGTTCGGGTCCCAGATCCACTACTGACTGACACTGCTGTGGGCAGTGAGCAGCACAGCACCGAGCACGACATGTCCAGTGATCTGGAGGGATAGGAGCGTCCAGTGCCACCTATGTCTTCATTGTCATCCTTGCTGGACCAAGCGGTGACAGGGTTTTCATCCTTTGGGGCTACCCCCCATCCATAGCAGAGTGCACCAGGAGCTGTTGCGCAGGGTGGCCAGTAACATGGGGCTTCAGACTGAGGAGGTGGTGGAGTCTGAGGACCACGTTACACTGTTCACTCATATTTAGCTTGTGGTCCACTATGACCCTAGATCCCTTTCCGCAGTACTCCTTCCTAGGCAGTCATTTCCCATTTTGTATGTGTGCAACTGATTGTTCCTTCCTAAGTGGAGTACTTTGCATTTGGCCTTATTGAATTTCATCTTATTTACTGCAGACCATTTCTCCAGTTTGTCTAGATCATTTTGAATTTTAATCCTATCCTCCAAAGCACTTGCAACCCCTCCCAGCTTGGTATCATCTGCAAACATTAATATTTACTCTCTATGCCATTATCTAAAATCATGATGAGATATTGGACAGAACCCGACCCCAAACTGATCCCTGCGGACCCCACTCATATGCCCTTCCAATATGACTGAACCATTGATGATTACTCTCTGTAAACAGTTTCCAACCAGTAACTCCATCTTTGTTGGCATTTCCCCAGTTTGTTTATAGAGATGTGTCATGTGAGACAGTATCAAAAGCTTTATATAAAGTCAAGATATATCATATCTACTGCTTCCCCCCCCCCATCCACAAGCTTTGTTATCCTGTCAAAAGCTATCAGGTTGGCATGAAATGATTTGTTCTTGAAAAATCCATGCTGTTACTTATTTTTTATTTAGACGTTTGCAAATTGGTTGCTTAATTATTTGCTCCATTATCTTTCTGAGTAAGAACTTAAGCTGACTGGTCTGTAATTCCCCGATTGTCCTTATTCCCTTTTTATATTAGGACACTATATTGTCCTTTCCAGCTTCTGGAATTTCTTTGTCTTCTATGACTTTTCAAAGGTAATCGTTAATGGCTCAGATATCTCCTCAGTCAACTCCTTGAGTATTATAGGATGCATTTCATCAGACCCTGGTGACTTGAAGACATCTAATTTGTCTAAGTAATTTTTAACATGTTCTTTCCCTATTTTAGCCTCTGATCCTATCTCATTTTCACTGGCATTCACTATGTTAAACGTCCAATCACCACCAACCTTCTTAGTGAAAATCAAAACAAAAAAGTCATTTAGCACCTCTGCCATTTCCACATTTTCTGTTATTGTTCCCCACTACCCCACCACTGCCTATCCTGTCCTTGGTCTTCCTCTTGCTTCCAATGTATTTGTAAAATGTTTTCTTGTTACCCTTTATGTCTCTAGCAAGTTTGATCTTCTTTTGTGCCTTGGCCTTTCTAATTTTCTCTCTACATACTTGTGCTATTTGTTTATATTCATCCTTTGTAATCTGACCTAATTTCCACTTTTTGTAGGATTCTTTTTTAGATCACTGAAGATCTCCTGGTTAAGTCAGGGTGGTCTCTCGCCTATCTTTCCTACGCAGTGGGATAGTTTGCTCTTTGCTCTTGTGCTCTTAATAATGTCTCTTTGAAAAACTGTTAACTGTCTTTAGTTGTTTTTTCCTTTAGACTTGCTTCCCATGCGATCTTACCTACCAACTCCCTGAGTTTGCTAAAGTCTGTCGTCTTGAAACTCATTACCTTTATTTTGCTCTTCTTCCTCCTACCATTTGTTAGAATCATAAGCGCTATTATTTCATGATCACTTTCACCCAAGTTGCCTTCCACTTTCAAATTCTCAACCAGTTCCTCCCTATTTGTCAAAATCAAATCTAGAACAGCCTCTCCCCTAGTAACTTTCGCCACCTTCTGAAATAAAAAAGGTCTCCAATACATTCCAAGAACTTGTTGGATAGTCTCTGCCCTGCTGTGTTATTTTCCTAATAGATGTCTGAGTAGCTGAAATTCCCCATCACCACCAAGTCTTGTGCTTTGGGTGCTTTTTTTAGTTATTTTAAAAAAGCCTCATCCAGCTCTTCTTCCTGGTTAGGTGGTCTGTAGTAGACCCCTCCCATGACATTACCCTTGTTCTTTACCCTTTTTATTCTTATCCAGAGACTTTCAACAAGTTTGTCTCCTATTTCCATCTCAACCTCAGTCCAAGTATATATACATTTTTAATATATAAGGCAACACCAACTCCCTTTTTTCCCTGCCTGTCCTTCCTGAGCAAGTTGTACCCTTCTATATCAATATTACAGTAAAGCGTATTATTCCAAGTCTCTGTGATGCCAACTATGTCACAGTTCTGTTTATTTACTAGCATTTTGAATTCTTCCTGCTTATTCCCCATACTTCCCGCATTAGTAGACAGACATCTAAGATACTGATTTGCTCCCTGCCCCGCTCCCCCGGTCTGTCTTGTCTCTCCTTTATTCCTGTGTAACAGCCCATGCTTCCACCCCCCAAAATTATGACCCTTCTCTAGTTGAAAGACCTCCTTACTAGGTTAGCCAGTCTGTGTCCAAATATATTCTTCCCCTTCCTTCATAGGTGGACCCCATCTCCGCTTAGCAGTCGTCCTTCCTGGAACAGCATCCCATGGTCAAGGAAGCTGAAGCCCTCCTAGCAACACCATCTTCGCAGCCAGGCATTCACCTCCAGGATGCATCTGTCTCTGCCTGGGCCCCTACTCTTGACCAGAAAGATTAAAGAGAATACCACCTGTGCTCCCAACTTCTTCACCCTTACTCCCAGAGCCTTATATCACTTCTGATCTGCTGAGGATCATACCTTGCAGTATCATTAGTGCCCACATGGATGAGGAGCGTGGGGTAATTGTCAGAGCGCCAGATGAACCTCGACAATCCCTCCGTAACATCTCAGATATGGGCCCCTGCCAGGTAGCATACCTTCTGGGATCTGTCAGGGAGACAAATTGGAGTGGTGGTGGTGGTTGGGGGAGACCTCCAACTTCTAACCAACTAACTACTAGTAAAAAAAATAAAACTATTTACAAAAACGCTCAAAGTTCAGTTACTAGGGGAAGCACTTGATGAGGCAAGCAAGACACTCAGCTCCAACGACTGTCACTGGTGGTAAGAAAGAACTGAACAGGCGGTGGGTTGGCAGGGACCTATATTCACCACTGTCACATAGTCACATAGTCAATTTTCTGGAACTACTCTGTATGAAGCCAGTCAGGATTCTAGGGGAGCAAGCCTCCTCTCTCTGAGCATACTGTCTCCACGGCAAGAAGCTTACAGAGCTTCGACTTTCCTGAGTCTGACCTTGGAGTACTCAGCATCCCCTTCCACACCATTCGCTTCCTGTAGCGAGTCCGCCTTGGTGGGGCTCCTGGGGAAGCCAGAGGACCCTGCACCCCAACTCCACAGTCAGAAGTGACTCTCAGCCAGCCGATAAAATAGAAGGTTTATTAGTAAACAGGAATACAGCATAGAACAGAGCTTGCTATCACAGAAATCAGTGACTTTCAGGAAAGTCCATCTTGGGAGTGTTGGGCCAGATGCCCTGGACTCCCTCTCTTCCAGTTCCGCCAAGCAAACTGCCTGCTTTAAGCGACCTAACCTCTGACAGCTCTCCCGTTGCTCCTCCTCCGTCTCTTTGTCTCATTTCCCAGGCAAAAGGTGTTACCTGGTCACACCCTCATCCTGGGTCTCAGGTAACATAGGTGCAGACAGCTGGGCAGCTTCTCCTGCCCCAAGGGCCTCAGCAAAAATCACACACCCAATTCCCACCACCGAAGTACTGGTGCAGTACACTGGGAAACTGAGGTACACATAGTATTAGTATAGGACAGTAAGACTCATGAAACATAACAAGATGAATAAACCCCCACTTTGTCACAACCACCATGAGGGGGTGACTCTGGGGGCTCCACAGCTGACCCCACAGGTGCTGCTAGGGGAAAAACCTTCCGACGACTGTGCCTGTGGCATGCACGCTATTACTTGGAATCGACATGAGCAAGCACTTAAGAAGAACCACCTTTCTAGTTGTTGGTGGTACTGTAAGCTGCTTTCACACATTTTGGCAATGACAAGTCCCGCTCATCTCACCCTTCTTCCAAACTACTTTGGAGACATGGAGCAAGTCCATGAGGATTTGCTTCTGCTCCTGCTCACAGGACAAATGTTCATGAGGTCCAGTACTAGACTTACACTCCAGAGAATTTTGAGATGCCGGAGATGGCCAACCTGGAGGGAGAATGAAAGTCCATGGAACAGATGTCTTGAATGCTGAGAATGCAATGGTATGCCCATGGGTGGACTGCCACTTCTGGTCCCAGGAAACCAGCTTTGAGGGGTGGGACCACATCATCTTGGAAATCTCAGACCAGTAGCTGAAGTATCTCAGGATGAAAAAGCATATCCTCTTTGAGTTACACGGAACTTGCATCAATGATCCAGTGCCAGACCACTTGATTTTGAAAACTGATACTTGTACAAATATGGGAGGTCATCACTGTTTCGAAGTTGGCAACCCCTGACAATTACCAGGCAGCTGCAAACTAGTTGGGGGTGGGAAAGTCAACTATTGGGGCAGTGATGGCACAAGTGTGCAAGGCTATCACTACTGTGATCTACCAACCGGTGGTTGGCACTAACAAGGACCCTGAAATTATAGTGGGATTTCAGAGAATGGGGTTTCTGAACTGTATGAGGCCATTGATGGAACACACATTCCTATTTTCTGTGCATGAAAAAGGGCCAGTGAATACGTTAATTGAAAAGGTTACTATTCACGGGTTCACCAAAGCTTAGTGGACCATAGGATTGGTTCATGAACACAGTCAGCCACACAAGAAAGGTTCATGACACAAGGGTGCTCAGTATGTTGGGACTGTACAGTTTGGGCAAGGGAGATCTTTAGTCACCAGAAATGTTGTTGTTATGTACAGTGTTTCTGTGTCAACATTTATTTTTGTCAGCCTCGCATACTCATTACTACTATGGCTAATGAAGGCATACTTCACTCAAGGAAAAGGGAATTCAACTGCCAACTGAGTAGATGCAGAATGGTGGTGAACTGTGCCTTTGGGTGTCTGAAAGCACATTGGTGATGTCTCCAGTATCAGCTGGATGCCAATGTGGCCAGTCTGGTCTGGATTGTAGCAGCTGTGACAGGGTTGGGCCAGATGGCTGCAACAGAGTGATCGAAGGGAAAGCTACTAGCCTCAGGTTAAGTAGGTCCCTTTTCCCTGGGTAAGATAATAGGGGCAGTTCCAGAACAATCAGGAACTTGCTGGAACCAATTAAGGCAGACAGGCTAATTAGGACACTTGGAGCCAATTAAGAAGCTGCTAAAATCAATTAAGACAGACAGGCTAATCAGGGCACCTGGTTTAAAAAGGACCTCACTTCAGTCAGTGAGGGGCATGCAAAGAGCTGAGAGTGAGAGGGCGTGCTGCTGGAGGACTGAGGAGTACAAATGCTATCTGGCATCAGGAAGAACGTCCTGTGGTGAGGATACAGAAGCTTTTGGGAGGAGGTCATGGGGAAGTAGTCCAGGGAATTGTAGCTGTCACACTGGTGTTACACGAAACACTGTAAACAGCTGTGATTCACAGGGCCCTGGGCTGGAACCTGGAGTAGAGGGCAGGCCCAGGTTCCCCCCAGTCCCCAACTCCCTATTGGATACAGGAGGAGTTGACCTGGACTGTGGGTCCCACCAGAGAGGAAGGTCCCTGGCCTGTCCCCTGACCCGTCCCCTGACCCACTAGGTGGACCAGCATAGACTGAGGATGATATTGTTCTTCCTTTTCCCCATGCTGGGCAGTCATGTGGTTAGCTGAGCAAATGGCAGGTTTGAGCCACTTAGTGGTCAAACTAAGGACTGCCGTGAATCTCTGAGACAAGCAAATCCGCCAATAAGCGCAGGACCCACCAAGGCAGAGGAGGAACTTTGTCACACAGCGTGCTGTGCTTTGCATGATGTCTGTGAATGCTGTAGTAGAAAGAGGGAGTTTGAGACATGAGGCCTGATATAAAAGGCCTAGCGTAATGCCTAATACCCAAACAGAGTCAAGCCCTGCTAACATAAAGCAGAATTAGTTGCCTTGTTACAAAGCAGATGCCTGCTTTCAGGTTCACTGTCTGATACATGAACTTGACAAGAGCAGGGCTGACGCTCCAAAAACACAAGCACTCCTAGGCACTAAGTATTCATGTAAACACATTCCAGAAGGGTAGCACCAGAATACCCCGATACAAAGTTATAATATAAACACCCCACCCCAAAGATGATACAAGGACCCCTCCTAAAGATAACATCAGGATGACACGGTGATGGATAGAGATGTTATGGTCAAACCAACAGGTATAAGGTAAAGGGGGGGGGGGTAACTAACCATGTCAGAGGGCAATAGGTAACTTGTTTGTATCAATGTGTAAAACAGAGGTCATGGAGGCAATGTCTTTGTCTGGCCGAGGGGAGAATGGAAAGTCCTGCTGTTAACTTAGCTAGTCCATTGTCATGGCCGTATATGTGCTAGTCTAACTGTAGACGTAGATTTAGGGAGCTAGTATCTTACTTTGTTGGCAATAAACCTGGCAGAGCACCTTCGCTACTGAACCAAGTCTGTGGTCTTCTTGGGCAGTTCAATCAAGGTCCGCTGGGTCTGCTATTCACGCAGAACAGGTGCTACACACAAAGAGAACACACACATCCAACAACTGACAACAATGGTGACCCCAGTCGCTGATCTAGTATGTAGGTGAGCTGTCCTGTGTAGGAATCACAATCTAACATGGCAGAACACTCTGAGTGAGGGAATCCCCTTATCTCCTCCCTGAAAATCCCCCCAGAATTTGATGAGGTATGGACATGCTGGATTGCCAGTAAAGGCGGTGCATATAAATTTAAAAGAGATGGGGGAAGAAACAAGGAATGGAATCTGTAAGGTTCGGCGGAGACTGTAGCCCTAGAAAATAGTAAGAGTAAGAAACGTACATAACAGGCCACAAAATTGGTAGGGCAACTAACTGAAACAAAGAAAGTTAAAAGCAGCAAGAGAAGCAACAGAGCTCTGAAATGCTTCTGCTCTCCTAGCAGGGTGGCAAGCAGTTCAGAGATACTAGACATTACAGAAAGCACAGGAACAGAATAAAATGTTGGAAATAGCGGTAAAGAATCTGCCAAAAATGGAAGTGCCATCCCCTAGTACAAATATTGGTCAGCAACAGGCTTTGGGTACCTATATAGTGCCTAAAGAATGGAAACAGAAAAAGATGGCCTGAGAAAAATTAGATGATGTAACATGGAATGATTGAAATGGGTGCTGCAATGGGGACAATTGGGAATGACCCAAACTGGCCATCTAACAAACCAGGGGCAGGGGCCACTGCATTGCAACTACCTGTATGATAAAAGCCAGGTTCCACTAAAACCTGAACTGAGACCTAGACTAGTGCCTGTCAGAACAAGAAAAGTAAGTGCACAGGAGGGAGAAGTAGCAAACAATTCTTTCACTGGATTGGAAAATCAGACGAAGGAAAAAAATGGAACAGTTCCCAGGGCATGCTAGGAGACAAGTGCTGCGATTTGATCACAAGGAAAAGAATTTCAAAGTGAAATACTGAGAGTGAGCAGTTTAATACCTAAAATTGATGCATTAATACATAGAGTTGCCCAAAAACAGTTAAATGTAGCAGGCAAGGGCACTCTTGCAATCTATTTGGCATGCAGACAAAAACAACAGACACCGGGGGAACAAATTCAGATTTTGCAAGAGCAGTTAATGACCCCTACTCTTATCTCAGAGCTAGGATAAAAACCAGAGGTGCAGGTTCCCAACTACTTTAATTCACAGAGCCAATAATATAACCTTCTTTCTCAAATATTTTTACGTCAGTTAATTTTTCCCTTATATCCTGTGTTTGCTAAACTGACAGCTGCTGCCTGTACTTTAAGATAATTTGATTGAGTTAATCTTTCTTGGCTCAGGTATCCCTCCCTTCCTAGGTTGTGCTTCCTTCCTCCCTTACCCTGCACTCCCTGCCTCTCCTCAATTCTGCTCTCTCTCTTTGCTTTAAAAGTTATAGTTATTCCAGAAACCACCATAGCTAAAAAAGACAAAGCAACTGAAAACAGAACAAAATAAAGAGAAAATGAGGTAAAAGTTTTACTTTAAATAAAACCAGTAAATTATTATTTTTACTCTTCAGGAATCAACAGCTGTAATTTTGCCTAACTTTCTTGAAGATATGGTTGCCAGGCAACAGAAATGCAGACTCTGCTTCTAATTTTAACCACTGGCTAATGTTTGAAACATTTCCATATAGCAGAGTTTTTAAAGTAATATAAAGAAATGAAAAATGCCTTAATATATTAACCTAATACAACAAAGAAAGAAGATAACTTAGTATGATTTTTTTAATCAATTCTTATTGAAAGTTTACAATAAAAAGGTAATAACTTGCTTATTTAGATCTTTAACTCTTTCGTTTACCTATTTTCTATAATGTGTTGCTTTAATACCTAAGGTTCTTAATGCCTTATCTTGTATAGTTATAAATATAATTCTGGTGCCATTCATTTTTAATTGTAATTTTGTCCTGTATGTCGTCCTGTGTTGTGTGTGTCATGGGACCACTTTTTTATTTTGTTGCAACAAAAGTCAATTTTATATTTTTTAAAAATATAAATAGTACCACATCATTTTAATATTATGGTTGGGGTATAACCATCATAACATTAACCAATTAATTTTTTTGCAAAAGCTCAAAAAGGCCTCAGTTATAAATATGTACATATATTTCTGCCTCAACAAATAATGCAATTGCAAACAAAAATAATTATATTTTATTAATCACAGTGGGTTTTTTTTATTCAAAGGAAAAAATGTAAAGGGAAACAAGACCAGTAATTCAATTAACAAAATGTCAATTTCCTGTTCGGATTTTTATAAACTTTTTTGCACCTTTATTAAGTATTAAATTATAGCTATAAGAATGTTATAGCAACAAATGGTAAAAAATATATCAATATAAACTGTCTGGTTATGTTCCAAAATGTTAAAGCTAACCAAATAGTTTCAACATGTTAACACCTTTTTCTCCCAAAAATACAACTAAGGGTATGTCTACACTATGAAATTAGGTCAAATTTATAGACGTCGTTTTTCTAGAAATCGTTTTTATACACTCGATTGTGTGTGTCCCACACAAAATGCTTTAAGCGCATTAAGTCGGCAGACTGCGTCCACAGTACCAAGGCTAGCATCAACTTCTGGAGTGTTGCACTGTGGGTAGCTGTGAATAGTTATTCCACAGTTCCCAGAGTCTCCGCTGCCCATTGGGATTCTGGGTTGAGATCCCAATGCCTGATAGGGCAAAAACAGAGTCACGGGTGGTTCTGGGTACATGTCATCAGGCATCCCTCTCCCTCCCTCCGTGAAAGCAACGGCAGACAATTGTTTCGGGCCTTTTTTCCTGGGTTACCTGAGCAGACGCCATACCACGGCAAACATGGAGCTGGCTCAGCTCACTGTCACCGTACGTCTCCTGGGTGCTGGCAGACATGGGACTGCATTGCTACCCAGCAGCAGCTCATTGCCTTTTGGCAGCAGATGGCGCATTACGATTGGTAGCCATAGTCATATTCCTGGGTGCTCTTTTAGCCGACCTTGGTGAGATCGGTCAGGGGTGCCTGGGCACACATGGGAGTGACTCAGCCAGGTCACGCCCATCTTCTGCCGAGCACCCAGGAGATAACGATGGCTTGCAGTCGTACTATACCATCTGCTGCCAGCCTAAGATGTAAAACATAGATGGATCAAAACAAGAAATTGACCCGATTTGTTTTGTGAAATCAACAGTCTGCTAAACCCAGGGTTTTGAGTTCAGTCCCTGAGGGGGCCATTCTGTGTGACAGCTGTTCGTGTTTCTCCTTGATGCAAAGCCATCCCTTTTGTTGATTTTAATTCCCTGTAAGCCATGTCGTCAGTTGCCCCTCCTTCCATCAGAGAAATGGCAGACAACTGTTTTACCCAAAACCAGGCGAGGAGGCAACGGCAGTGCGGTGACGAGAGGAACACGGTCATAGACTTTTCACAAAAGTACAGGCCGGGCGATGTGCCTCGGCAATGTGCACATCATGCTGCATGAGCTCTGCAAACACGCTGGCCAAACAGGAAATGAAGTTCAAAAGTTCACAGGCCTTTTCCTGTCTACCTGGCCAGTGCATCTAAGTTGAGAGCGCTGTCCAGAGCGGTCACAATGGAGCACTCTGAGATAGCTCCTGGAGGTCAATACCGTTGAATTGCGTCCACACTATCCCAAATTCGACCCGGCAAGGCCGATTTCAGCGCTAATCCCCTAGTCAGAGGTGGAGTAAAGAAATGATTTAAGAGCCCTTTAAGTTGAAAGAAAAGGCTTCATTGTGTGGATGGGTCCAGGCTTAAATTGAGGTAATGCTGCTAAATTTGACCTAAAGTCGTAGTGTAGACCAGGCTTAAGCATTATAAACGTTTAATATCCTCAAAGTGTTTTCATAGGCCAGCATTTAAAATTCAGTTTGGTTTAATGTTTATACTCTTTTTCTTTAATGTTATGTTAAAGGGAAGTAGTGATGGTTAAAGTCTGTGCTTCTAAACAATTAGCAGAAGTGGAATTGATATCAAGCAAATTAACTCCAGAAAACTTGGGTAACAATTCTGTTACTAAACACTTCTTCTAAAACAGAGTGCTCAACAGGGGAGAGCAGTACCCCTTCTCACAGCAGATCGTGAACATCTATTTCAGCAGTTAAGCACTATATTTAGTATATAAAAAATTAATAATGCTAACTAAATTAATCTGTGTATTAAATTTGGGTTACTGAAAACAAGAGGAATGTAAAACTTTATTCAATTAATCAACTTAAGCTGTTTATGGCTGCATCCCACAGACTGAAGACACCAGAAGGTATCAGGACACAGTGAAGAAACTCCCAGGCATCAAGAAAAGAAAAATGAAGTGCTTTATAAACAACAGACTTGCCAACTACACCTCAGTCTACTATATATGGACAACTAGGCAGGCAATCAGCTAAATACCACTAGCTGGACCACATCTAACTGTCATTTAAACTGTAAGTAAAGTGAGTTCGTGTGCCGCTGGTTTTAAATCTTTACCATCGAAATACGAATGAATTTAGCTACTGGGTAAAAGCAACTGTATTATTATTCTATTGCTGTACACCATTTAGAATAACATTGCTAAACTGTTTAACCAACACATAGGTAAAAATTAACTAACTAATGACAGCAAACAAACAATAAACCAGTAAAGAAGTTATTTTTACTGTTTATGGAAGTTACATAGTAACTACCATAATCAACTCATTAGGAAACATTTTCTTTTTTTAATCACCTAATCTTATTAGTAATAAACAGCTAGCTGGCACTGGCATTGTTGGTGTACAACAAAAACAGTGATGAGTTGGCAATATGTCAAATTGTGTAAACAATTCCCTGCTAGTACCAGTCATACCGGGGGAGAGGGATAGCTCAGTGGTTTGAGGACTGACCTGTTAAACCCAAGGTTGTGAGTTCAATACCTGAGGGGGCCATTTGGGGAACTAGGGTAAAAATTTGGGGACTGGTCCTGCTTTGAGCAGGGGGTTGGACTAGATGACCTCCTGAGGTCCCTTCCAACCCTAATATTCTATGATAATTTGGAGTCAATAACACTGCATCCTAACTGAAGCAGGTTATTCAAAACAATCTTGTTCGGTGTCTGGTTAACAATATTAAATCATAAAGCGATGTTTGATAAATTGGTTACTGTCCATTCAGTAGGTTATGTGGAACACAGCATCTGTAAGAAATAACTGGATCTGCGTCAACTACTGGTGTATCAGAGGTATGCAATCAATGGAACACAGAAGCTAGCTGATCCTGTTTCCTGCCCAGTGAAGCTCAGAGGATTAGTCCTGGGGGAATTCTATGCCACTGCAAACAAGCAGAATTCAAGTCTATTACAGAACCACCCCCCACCCCAAAAACACATTCTGCTAAAGAAATACTGCAGTTCCACCTTTCATGCACTAGAGGCCACTGTGGCACCAGAACAGCCAGCTGACTGGCAGTAACAGCTTGTCACTGAGTTCATCACAGCAGCGTGGAGCCAAGTTAAGAAGCAGAGTGGGGCCCACGGGGCTGCTGGGGGATCACAGACTGGGATTCAGAAGGGCTAGTGAGGTGACAGTACTGAACCAGGGGCTGAACGGAGGGCCACATGGGGACAGGGACAGATGTGCCTGACTGAATTGGAGAGGCTTGGGGTCAGCTAGGGTCTGCATAAGGGAGGCTTCCCAACTACCTAGCAATCCCTCCTCCTCCCCCACCCACAAAGAAACCATTCCACACCCAACAACTCTCCAAGTTCACTGCCAGGCTCCTTCCTTCTCCCTCAGTTCCTCCATTACCTCTTACTTCTCCAAGCTTTTGTACTGCTTCTGAGGGGTGCAGGAAATATGTTTCTATATTGTAGTTAAATGAATTACTCGAAGTTCTATATTAACATGCTGTAGCAGGGTGGACCCCCGCTCCTGCCTTGAAGGGGTAAAAACTGCCCTGGGAGGGGGCTGTGGCTGGAGAAAGCAGTTTTTAGCCTGGGCTGACTGGGGGAAGTGGCTGCAGCTGTGGCCATGCCTCAAACAGACTCAGCTGGCCCTGTAAAGGCAGAGAAGCCAGGGGAACAGAAGTCTCTCTCTGCCTGTAGAGGGAGAAGGGCCTGGCTGCAGGGAGCGAGAGACAAAGTACCTGAGTGAAGCAGGGCTGGGGAAAGACTGAGGAGCTGGGGAGCTCCAGCCTGGAAAACCCCAGACTAAGGCCTAGCATTGGGTTAAAAGGTACTGGGGGTTGCAGAGGGCAGCCCAAGGCAACAGGTCCAAACCCTCCTTGCCAGTGATGAGTAGGCTGATACTGCAGTCTGCCCCAGGGCGCAGGGGCTAGACAATGACTGGCCGTAGCCTGATATTGAGGCAAGGTGGGAATAGTGGGTGGGGGTTCCCCTGTGGAGGGGAGACCCTAAGACTGAGGGATTACTGCCAGGGGGCAGCATCCCAGGTAAAAGGGCACCAGATCCAGGGAGGGGCACAGGAGTCAGAGGACAGGCGGATCACCGGCCTGCAGAGGGCGCTCCTCAGCTGGAATCGAGCTAATTCCCAGAAGTCACCAGCAGGAGGCGCCGCAGGGGTGAGTCCACACCTCTACACATGCCTAGTAAGTAATCTATTTGTCAAACACACATTTCCTGAATCTTTTGTCTGTATTGTTACAGACATACTTGCTGACAAGTATTTTGAAATAAACTACCAAAATATTGAAACTGGTGTGACAATATCATGTTATTTTGACAAATAAAATATGCAGAATTTTAAAATATTGTTGACAGAATTTTTTAACTTTTTGGTGCAGAATTCCCTCAGGAGTAGAGGGTGACAACTAGCAATAAGAGTAACATATCTGTCTGGGGATTGGTCCTGCTTTGACCAGCGGGTTGGACTAGATGACCTCCTGAGGTCCCTTCTAATCCTGATATTCTATGATAACATGGGAGGACAGTACTGTGTAGTAACTAATTACAAAAAATTATATACAAGGCCTCATTTGTGATGTCTCTACTTCACACTTCTGTTTTACTACTTATATACATAGCAAAACACTCGTCCTACTACTAATACAGTAGTAACTGTAATTGCCCTAATATGAGTGTGTTGCTATCTGCAGTACCAAAGTAAAAGGGCCAGACTACAACATCAGATTAGAAAAGGATTGTGATGCTCAAATATGAGGCAGTGTCATATTATATATATATTTTATATGGGAGTGTGCACAAAGCTCAAACATAAAATTCCTTCCTCAAAGTACCTGAGTTAACATTCCCACCAAAAGGGACTAAGACATAACTGGAACTTAAAATCTGTCCACCAGTCATACGAGGGAAGGTGCAGACCAAGGAACAGATGAGGCATGAATATGTAGAAGGTAAAATAAGGTGGCCATAAAACAGTGTTTAGCCTGCTGGGATATCTTCAGTCCATGCATTATGCTTTTCCGGGACGATGGTTAAAACATCCTCCTCATAAAAAGACAGAAAGTGGGGAATGTAGTAGAAAGAAAGAGCCTGAGACATGAGGCCTGATACAAGGGCCTGGTGTAGGACTTAAGGCCCAAACTAAAGTCAAGCCCTGCCCTTTTATAAGCAGATGCCTGCTTGCAGGTTCACCGTCCAATACATGAACTTGGCAAGAACAGGGCTGGTGTTGCAAAAACACAAATATGCTTAGGCACTAAGTAGTCATGTAAGCACAGTCTAGAAGAGTAATGCCAGAAAACCCCACTACAAGGTTATGGTGTAAACACACTCCCTGAAGATGATACTGGGACATACTGACCCCTCTTAAAGAGAAGGTCAGGATCATAGGATGATGGATAGAGATGTTCTGATTAAACCAAGAAGTACAACGTAAAGGGTGGTAACTAACCACATCAGAGGAGCAATAGGGAATTTGTTTGTATCAATGTATAAAAGAGAGATCACAGAGAGGGTGTTTAGCTAAGGGGAGAATGGAAAGTCCCCCCGTTCACTGAGCTGAGTCCATTGTGATGGGCATACACGTGTTAGGGCACCTGTAACCATTGAGCTAGGGCATTAGGACAGTGCTTCATGGACAGTAAACCTAGCCAAGTTCCTTTGCTACTGAACGGAGCCTGTGGTCTTCTTGGACAAGTCGACTGGAGCCTGCTGGACTGGCTATCTGCCCAGAGCAAGAGCAGCACACAGAGAGAACACACACAGGCCAATAACTGATGACACACATAAGGAGAGGTTACTCACCCTGTGCAGTAAAAACTGTTTTTCTGAAATGTGCCCCACACAGGGATTCCACTTCAAGTGTGTGTGCCCCATGCAACTTCAATTGGACATTTTCATTAGCTTCCACTCGGTCTGTGCATCCATCCCATATATTCCTGTGCCCCACACAGGATACAGAGGTCTGTGCAGGCAAACCACCTCAACTCCTTCTCTACCGCAATGTTCCATACAGGAAACTCTGAAGCAGAGGGGAAGGAGGGTGGGTAGTGATCACCAATAGGGGGACACAGCTCGAAGAACCACAGTTACTGCAAAGGGTGAGTAAATCATCACAGAATATCAGGGTTGGAAGGGACCTCAGGAGGTCATCTAGTCCCACCCCCTGCTCAAAGCAGGACCAATTCCCAACTAAATAATCCCAGCAAGGGCTTCGTCAACCCTGACCTTAAAAACCTATAAGGAAGGAGATTCCACCACCTCCCTAGGTAACCCATTCCACCCTCCTAGTGAAAAAGTTTTTCCTAATATCCAACCTCCCCCACTGCAACTTGAGACCATTATTCCTTGTTCTGTCATCTGGTACCAGGTGAGAACAGTCTAGATCAGGGGTCGGCAACCTACGGCATGCGTGCCAAACACTGCACGCAAGCCGATCTTTACCGGCACGCAGCTGCCTGCCGTGGTCCCGGCCCCCAGCCCAATTCAGCCCCCCAGCCCACTGCTCTCCCCTGCAGGGGCAGGAGGCAGAAACTTGGTTCTGCGGCAGCCAAGCTTCCCCCGCCCCCTCTCCCTCCTCTAGCATGATGCTTTCCTGCCCCGCCCCCTCTCCTTCCCTGCACCAGTTAACAGCCTGTGGGAGAGGGAAGAGCAGCAGCATGCCCACAGCTCCGTAGAGGAGGCAGAGAGAGAGAGAGAGAGACGGAGCCTTGGGGAAGGGGGTGGAACAAGGCACATCCCTTCCAGCCCCCTGCCATGAGCCACTCAGGGCAGGGGGCTAGGAGCACCCCTACGAGCCGAGCACCCCAGCCCTCTGCCCTGACTCCCCCACACACACACTCAGCCTTCTGCCCTACACCCCCCACGCACCCATCCCTCTGCCCTGACCCTTGAATCCTCCACACACCCAGCCTTCTGCCCTGTACCCCCACAGCCCCATCTCTCTACCCTGCACCCCCAATACTCCCCAGCCCTCTGCCCCGACCCTTGAACCTCCCCCACACACCCAACCTTCCACCCTGCATCCCCACAGCCCCATCCTTCTGCCCTGACCCCCCCCGCACACACAGCCCTCTGTCCTGAACCCCCCAACCCCAACACACACCCAGCCTTCTGTCCTGCATCCCCACAGCCCCATCCCTCTGCCCTGAACCCCCACACACCCAGCCCTCTGCCCTGCACCCCCACAGCCCCATCTCTCTGCTCTGACACCCCCCCCCCACAGCCTTCTGCCCTGACCCTTGAACTCCCCCCTCCCACAGCCTTCTGCCCTACACCTCCCCACACCCCCAGCCCTCTGCCTTGACCCCCCTCACACCCAGCTTTCTGCCCGGATCCCTGAACCCCCCCACTCCAGCCTTCTCCCCTGAACCCCCTCCCCCTGCCCTGATGGATGGAGGGCAAGTAGGGGAACACAGATAGGGAACACACTTCTTGAAGAACCTCCAGTTACATAAATACCCTCTATTTCTTTTCTGAGTGATTATCCCTGTGTGTATTCTACATGTGGTTGACAGGCAAGCGACGTTCAGACTGGAGGAGAGTGCAAGGAAGCAGCTGGTATACAGTTGCAGCTTGAGTTAGAGCATAGGTGTGTCATGAACATGTGGACAGACCTCCAAGTTGCAGCAGAATGTCCAATAAGGATGCCATGGAAGCAACTTGTCCTCACATGGAGTGAGCTGTAATACCCCCAGGAGGGGGAAGTTTTGCTGTAGGTTCAAAAGAGAATGTTGTCAGGACAAGGTTAAAGTCCCACTGAGAGGTAGGTTTAATGACCAGTGGGAAGGTTCTGATCAAGCCCTTCATAAATCACACAGTAGCCAGGTGCATGAAGACAGAATGTCCCTTCACCAGAAGGAGAAAGGCACTGATCAATGCTAGGTGTACTCGCAGCAAACTAGAGCCAGACCTGAAGTCTTTAAGCAGAGGATAACTGCAATGCATATGGTGGTGGTGACGTACCCAGGCTGAAAAGTACTGCCATTTAGCCAGGTAGCAGGCTCTAGCAGAATTCTTTCTGGTTTGGGTAAGGATTTCTTGAACAAGGACGGAGCATGAATGTTTTACTTCTGACACTCATCCAAGTACCAGGCCATAAGGTGGCGTGAGCCCAAGTTAGGGTGCTTGATCTCCCTCCTACCCCTGTCCTGAGCTAGGTGATCCTAAAATAGTCAAATCCTGATAGGTGGGTGTGCTGACATCATTAGGAGTTCTGTGAAACAGAACTGTCTGGGCCAGTAGGGTGCTAGGAAGATAATGGTGGCTCTGTTGTGACAGATCTTCTGTACATCTTGAGGTAGTAGAGTGAAGGAAAGAAAGGTGTTTCTGAGGTCATCCATCCAGGAAAGCAGGAGAGCATTGCCCTGGGAATCACAGCTTATGGCTTCCCTGGAGTAATACATGGGAAGCTTTTTGTTCATCTGGGATACAAAGTGGTCTCAGCGGAGTATCCCACTGTGCGAATACGTTAGAAATGTGTTGTGGATCTCCCATTTCTGGTCTGCAGATAAGCAGCTGCTTATCCTGTCTGTCAGGGAGTTGTGAACCAATATAACTGTCCACCTATCTCTAGAAATGCACAATACTGAAGATTTAGTGCACTCTGAGGTAGGCGCCGATGGAGGTTTAGCCTTATACCATAGCAAGGAACCCATCAGGGGAGGTACCAGAGGTAGAGCTATGTCCAACTGTATCAGTCTGGAAGAACGACCCTCTTTGCTATCTCTAGCATGTCCAGATGAAACCAAAGCTTGCTCGGAACAGTGTTTGCTCTTAGAAGAGCTTCAGGGTTTTCCAATCCCACTGGAACTGGAGGAGCCCTTTGTCTCTACAGTACCAGTTCAAGGGGTTGAATTTTCCGAGATGGTTGACCTACCGGGAGACCAAAGTCTTTTCAGAGCAGACTCTTCACAAGGAGAGTCAGAGCTCTTCTTCCAGAGACCTTCTGAGGAGCACAATGGAGTCTTTCCCTTTCTAGGGGAGTGCTGAGCCAAGTTTGAAGGGACACTGGATCTGCCTGGAGATTGCTGACCTGGCTCTGAAGCAGGACAAAGGGAACGCTTCATCATAAGTAGCCTCAACTTGACCTCCAGGTTCTTCTTCACCCTGGAATTAAGGACCAGACAAAAGCCACACTTATGTGGGATGTGTGACTCTTCTAGGCAGCGAACACATTTGTAGTGCTGCTGCTAACCAGGCTGGGCTCCTGGAAAGCAAGGCAACATTTAAACCAGGGGTGGGCAAACTTTTTGGCCTGAGGGCCGCATCGAGTTTCATAAGTTGTATGGAGGGCAGGTTAGGGGATGGGGTTGTGACCTGGCCCCGACCTCCTATCTCCCCCCGGGACCCCTGCCCCATCCAACCCCCCTGCTTCTTGCCCCCTTACACCCTCCCCCCGGGACCCCTATCCCATCCAACCCCCTGTTCCTTGTCCCCTGACCATCCCTGGATCCCCGCCATCCGATCCAACCCCTCCTCTCATTCCTGATGACCCCTGCCCCATCCAATCACACATTCTCCCTTTCCCCTGACTGCCCCCGGAACCCCTGGGCCTGATGGACTTTCCCGGACCCCATTCAACTCCCCTCCTTCCTGACTGCATCCCTTGGCGCTTCGGCCCCCTTTTAACCCCCCGTTCCCACACCTGACCACCCTGACCCCTATCCACACTCCTGCCCCCTGACCACCACTCCAACCTCCCCCTGCTCCCTTTACTGTGCTGCCTGGAGCACCAGTGTCTGGTGGCGCTGGAGCTAGGCAATGCTACCACTGCCACCACGCAGCACAGAGCATCGGGTCAGGCAAGGCTCTGCAGCTGCGCTATCCCAGGATCTCACAGCCCCGCTGCCCAGTGCATTGCGATGGCGGTTGAGTGAGCGAGCTTAGGTTGCAGGAGAGGGAGGACAGCAGGGGAGGGACTGGAGACTAGCCTTCTGGGCCATGAGCTCAGGGGCCGGGCTGTAGTTTGCCCACTTCTGGTTTAAGCCCTGGCAAGCCAGGCATGCCCTCCTGAGGAAGACAAGCCTCCCCAGAAGGGGAGAAGAAAAAATAATCCTCCCAACTACTAAACTAATTTAACAAACTAGACTGAACTAAACTAGCAGCTAGGAAAAAATTCTTTTCGCCAAGGCACACTTGAGGTGGACCTGCTAAAACTGCATCTCAAGCTGAGGTGGTTGAGAAGCAACTGAGGGTGGTCTGCCCAAGCAGACCTATTTAGCCTCATTGCATGGCATGAGGATGTATAGGACACATGGACCAAACAGACACTGTTAATGAAGATCTTCAACTGAAGACTCATGGGCACATGTACACCTGAAGAGGAACACCCCTAGGGACTCTACTCACAGAAGAGCAAGTTCCTGTGACAAAGAGGCAGCAAGACTGGACCTGTAATGCGTTTTGTAAATTCATATAGGGGAAGCAGTCCAGATGCCAAGATGTTTGACCAATCAGCTGCCACTATGGCCAAGGTTAACACTATGACTGGGACGTTCTTGAGAAATGCCATTTTCAGGACATGTGGTATTTCCTGATGGACTTCACTCTTACTTTTCAAAGACGGGATCTCGAGTTCTCTGAGAAGCTGCAAAAGCTAAAAAATGCTATGGTGGAACTCACAGCAATAAGAGATAATCCTAGGCCTTATGCCCAAACATTTATCAGGAAAGCAAGTTTGCAGGGACAATACTGGACCTTGGTGGCAAAGTCACAGAAACATCAGATATACATGTCTGAAGATACTGTTGAACACATGAATGTCACATTCATTAAGGCTCCAACAACTATCTCATTGCTTCAAAGATCTGGTTCTGCACAATAATAAGAAAACAACTGGCCTGTTACTGACAATGTACAAACTGACAATCTGCTGGATCACTGTACAAATGTATAGAGTGAGGAAGAAAAGGAGACTGGTAAACAAATGACTCCCCCGTGAGCCTTGTGGGAGCCTTAGGCATAACTAACCGTGTGAATCAAAGGCTGTGAACCAGCATACACCAGGCCTTGGCAGAATGACAATACAGTAGGTATTAGAAAGCACATTCCTGACATGAGAGGATGGTATAGAAATGCCCAGAGTTCTCAGGTAACTGCATAAAAACATTTCTAGGAAATGCTACACTCATGGACCCAGAGATCCCTCATAAGATAAAGAGGGAAGGATAGGATAATGGATGAAGATATTATGTTCAAACTAGCCTGTACAAGATACAGGATTATAACAAAAAGCATATGGAATGTAATATATAACTTGTTTGTATCAATATATGAAAAGAAAATCATGCAGGGCATCTTTGTAATAGTTTAGGGGATAACATCCTGGTCTGCTGATTGAACTGGTACCTAGTCAAGGGTATACATGTTAGGGTACCTGAGCTCCCATGGGGCACTAGGACAGTGCTTTGTTGACAGTAAACCTGGCCGAGTGCCTTTGCCACCAAACTGAGCATGCAGTCTTTCTTTAGGAATAAGACTGAGGTCTAATGAATCAATACGCTGCATTTTCTTCTAGTGCAGCTAACACCAGAGCTCCAAGAATAGCAGCCCTAGCAGCATTAATACGGCAGCACTAGCAACATTCCACAGCATGAAGACCACTCTCCAAAACGCCACATAAAATCACCATGCACTTGACGTGCTTCTAACAATGCTTTTGGTGGAAATAACATTCACTGAATTGTAGTAGTTTTGTGGTAGAAGATGGGTTTTCCAGAGCTAAATTAATGAATAAAATCATGTACATATAAACTGAAAAGCACACTCCTGAACTTGATGAAACATATAAGTAAATGGCCCACATGTTGACCTAGCTATTTTCTACTGGTTTTACAACCTAGCAGTACTACTTGCTATTACAGTGTATAGTGCCCCCTTCCCCCGGATAATTTTTAAGAGTGCTCAAGAGCTCATTACTAGAGATTAGTGTTTAAACTTTTACCTTTGTTTTGAAGGCACACCTACAGTAAATATTTGATGTACGAGAGCACGGTCCACATTCTCCTTCATGGCAAAGATTTTCACATGTATGAATGAAATCTACCAAAAATTAAAATGTAAGAATGATTTGTAAATTAAACCTTTTAATTTAACATTGGTACTTTAAATCTATGTCACATGAACATCCGTGGTCACATTGAGGCTTCTGGATGAGTTGGGAGTTGCATGCACAAGACACTGCCTTCAAATCCCTTAGTATTTCTCATGTATATGCTACAGATTTTATGTCAAAAGAAGTATAAGAATTTAGTGCATTATAAGATTTGCAATTTAAAGTTGTGTATTGCTTTGAAATATTTTTTAAAAAGCTCAAAATTGTACTTCTTTATTTTAGTAAGTCTATGGTCTCTACAGTTTCAGTTCCACAATTTTTATACTAGTAGTATTAAAAATAGACACTTTGCTAGACACTTTTCATATAAATATATAGAATCAATAAACTTGTGATTTAATGTGGTGCTGTATAACCAGATGAACAGAGGAGCACTATGTTAAAAAACATTCTGAACACAAAATTTCCCTATATGTATAATCTGATTTATTTATTTTTTTAAACGGTGAAAAATTAAACATTCATTTTTCACTATGTATACTGACCCTCTGTAGCTTGGAAAAGGAAAATAAAAATTAGCCACTTCCTATATTATCTATGGTTCTTCAAAACGATTGCCTTCATGGATCCAAACTGTATGAGGAATAGTGACTTGTCAAGTATCCAACGAAGTGGGTATTCACCCACGAAAGCACATGCTCCAATATGTCTGTTAGTCTATAAGGTGCCACAGGACTCTCTGCTGCTTTTATAGTGACTTGTGTACATGAACTTGGCACTCTTTAGATAGAAACAGCAATTGGAGAAAAAGTTTGCCCAGCTCTAAAGAGCAAAAATACTGAACAGACACAAAAATGTATCTGAGTTTATCTGAAAATTTCTTCTCTCCAAATAATAAGGTTCACAGATCCATTACAGTGGGACTCCAGCCTAATTTTCAGTTTGAAGACCAAACCAGACCTGTCAGTTCCTGGAAGGAAATGATCCCACCCCTAAACAGCATGCCAGTTTGAGATAAAATCTACTGACTAATATGGAATTCAGAATAACTATTTATGCACCTTATGCAGCTTAAGCAAAAACTTCAAAATTTCTCATCTGAATCAAAAGATATAGTTTTCAGAGTAGCAGTCATGCTAGTCTGTATCCGCAAAAAGAACAGGAGTACTTGTAGCACCTTAGAGACTAACAAATTTATTTGAGCATAAGCTTTCGTGGGCTACAGCCCACTTCATCGGATGCATAGACTGGAACATACAGCAATACAGAGAACATGAAAAAGTGCAAGTAGCCATACCAACTCTAACAGGCCAATCAATTGAGATGAGCTGTTGGCAGCAGCAGAACAACTTTTGAAGTGATAATTGAGACAACCCACAGAAGGCGTGAGGATACTTAACATGGGGAAATAGATTCAATTAGTGTAATGGACCAACCATTCCCAGCCTCTGTTCAAACCTAAGTTAATTGTATCTAATTTGCATATTAATTGAAGTTCAGCAGTCTCTCTCTGGAGTCTGTTTTTGAAGTTTTTTGTTGTAAAATTGCCATCTTCAAGTCTGTTGCTGAGTGACTAGAGAAGCTGAAGTGTTCTCTCACTGGTTTTTGAATGTTATGATTCCTGATGTCAGATTTGTGTCCATTTTTTAAATTTTTTTTTTTTGCATACAGACTGTCTGGTTTGGCCAATGTATATGGCAGAGGGGCATTGCTGGCATATATCACGTTGTTAGAAGTGCAGGTGAACGAGCCCCTGATGGCGTGACTGATGTGATTAGGTCCCGTGATGGTGTCACTTGAATAAATATGTGGACAGAGTTGGCACTGGGCTTTGTTGCAAGGATAGGTCCCTGGGTTAGTGTTTATGTTGTATGGTATGCGGTTGCTGGTGAGTATTTGCTTCAGGTTAGGGGTCTGTAAGCGAGGACTGGTCTGTCTCCCAAGATCTGTGAGAGTGAGGGATCATCTTTCAGGATAGGTTGTAGATCTTTGATTATGCACTGGAGAGGTTTTAGTTGGGGGCTAAAGGTGATGACTAGTGGAGTACTCTTATTTTCTTTGTTGGGCCTGTCCTGTAGTAGGTGACTCCTGGGTACTCTTCTGGCTCTGACAATCTATTTTTTCACTTCAGCAGGTGGGGATTGTAGTTTTAAGAATGCTTGATAGAGATCTTGTAGGTGTTTGTCTCTGTCTGAGGGATTGGAGCAAATGTGGTTGTATCTTAGAGCTTGGTTGTAGACAATGGATCATGTGGTGTGTCCTGGATGGAAGCTGGAGGCATGTAGGTAAGTATAGGGGTCAGTAGGTTTCCAGTATAGGGTGGTGTTTGTGACCATCGCTTATTAACACAGTAGTGTCTAGGAAATGGACTGCTTGTGTGGATTGGCCATCTCGATTATCACTTCAAAAGTTGTTTTTCTCCTGCTGGTAACAGCTCGTCTCAATTGATTGGCCTCTTACAGTTGGTATGGCTACTTCCACCTTTTTGTGTTCTCTGTATGTATAAATATCTTCTTGCTGTATGTTCCAGTCTATGCATCCGATGAAGTGGGCTGTAGCCCACGAAAGCTTATGCTCAAATAAATTTGTTAGTCTCTAAGGTACCACAAATACTCCTGTTCTTTTTAAAAGATATAGTGAATCCCAGTCTGCAACAGAACATCAGCACCGAGTAGTTCACAGATGGAATTTAAGTCTTTGACACAGCTGAGGCTCAATCCATTAATTACTTTGAATATTAGGGCCAATGCCTTAAATTGGCATAGAAAGCTGACCAGGAGCCAGGGGATGGACTTAATTGCTGATGTGCTCATGACAACCTCGGCCATGGAATAGGCAGGTAGACCCTTCTGTCCCAGCTGGAACCTATGCATCATCTTCACATTCAGCTTCACACACAGTTAACTACAGTGATCTGCACCCTCAGCAAGTCTGCGGATGACATTAAGCCTGGGGAAAAGACGGTTACTCACCTTTGTAACTGTTGTTCTTCGAGATGTGTTGCTCATATCCATTCCAATTAGGTGTGTGCGTGCCGCGTGCACGTCCGTCGGAAGATTTTTACCCTAGCAACACTTGGTGGGTCGGCTGGGCGCCCCCTGGCATGGCGCCGCTATGCACTGAATATATACCCCTGCCGACCCGTCCACTCCTCAGTTCCTTCTTGCCGGCTACTCCGACAATGGGGAAGGAGGGCAGGTTTTGGAATGGATATGAGCAACACATCTCGAAGAACAACAGATACAAAGGTGAGTAACCATCTTTTCTTCTTCAAGTGCTTGCTCATATCCATTCCAATTAGGTGAATCCCAAGCCTTACCTAGGCGGTGGGGTCGGCGTGAGATACTGCAGCATGTAGAACCGCAGAGCCGAAGGCTGCGTCCTCTCTGGATTGTTGCACCAGGGCATAATGGGAAGTGAAGGTATGCACTGAAGACCACGTAGCTGCTCGACATCTCTCTTGGATGGGTACTCGAGCTAGGAAAGCGGCCGATGAGGCCTGAGCCCTGGTAGAATGAGCAGTTATATGTCCCGGAGAAACATGAGCTAGATCATAGCAAGTACGGATGCACGCCGTTACCTATGACGAAATTCTCTGAGAAGAGACGGGTAGGCCTTTCATCCGATCTGCCACTGCCACAAAAAATTGGGGCATCTTGCAGAAGGGTCTTGTTCGGTCAATGTAGAAGGCGAGCGCCCTACAGATGTTGTAGAGAACAGAAGTTGCATTCTCTCGAGATGTATGCGGTTTGGGAAAGAAGACCGGGAGGAATATGTCTTGGCTGAGATGGAAGGCCAAGACTACTTTAGGGAGGAACGCCGGATGTGGACGTAACTGCACCTTGTCTTTGTGGAACACCGTGTATGGTGGGTCCACCATCAGAGCCCGAAGCTCAGAGACTCTCCTGGCTGATGTGATGGCCACAAGGAAGGCTGTTTTCCATGACAAATACAGGAGCGAGCAGGTTGCCAATGGCTCGAATGGAGGAGTCGTAAGTCTTGTCAGGACCAAGTTGAGGTCTCAGGAAGGGGCGGGGCGTTGTACCAGGGGGTATAGACGCTCCAAACCTTTGAGGAACCTCGAGACCATAGGGTAGGAGAAGACGGAATAAGTACCTTCGCCGGGGTGGAAAGTAGAAATAGCCGCCAAGTGCACTCGCAATGATGAAATAGCGAGGCCTTGCTGTTTAAGATGCCAGAGGTAGTCCAATATAGTGGGAACGGGAACCTCCGTGGGTGTTACATTTAGTGTTTGACACTAGCAAGAAAATCGCTTCCACTTGGCCAAGTATGTAGACCGGGTGGAAGGTTTTCTACTACCCAGGAGTACTTCTTGCACTGGGGCAGAGCAACGTAACTCCGACTGGGTTAACTATGCAGAAGCCACGTTGTGAGATGGAGAGATTGCAGGTCCGGGTGGTGAAGCCTGCCGTGGTCCTGCGTTATAAGAACCTGATGCGGGGGCAGAGGGCTCGGGTTGGCTATCGAGTGGTCCAGCAACATGGTGTACCAGTGCTGTCTGGGCCACGCGAGGGCGATCAGGATCAGGCGAGCCGTGTCCCTGCAGAGCTTTAAGAGAACCCTGTGCACCAGTGGGAAGGGTGGAAAGGCATACAGCAGCTGGTTCTTCCATGAGATTAGAAAGGCGTCCGATATCGAGCCTGGGGCGAGACCTTGGAAGGAGCAGAACTTCTAGCACTTCCTGTTGTCGCGGGACACGAAGAGGTCTATGTGGGGAAAGCCCCACTTCTGGAAGATGGAATGTAGAATGTCCGGGCGAAGCGACCACTCGTGAGACCGAAAGGATCTGCTGAGATGGTCTGCCAGGGTGTTCCGGACTCCCGGGAGGAACGATGCTACCAGGTCTATCGAGTGGGCTATGCAAAATTCCCACAATTGGATCGCCTCCTGACAAAGGGGGGAGGATCGAGTCCCTCCCTGCTTGTTTATGTAGTGCATGGCTGTTGTGTTGTCGGTAAGCACTGAAACACAACCACCTTGCAGATGTTGTAGGAACGTCTGGCATGCCAGGCGGACTGCTCTCAGCTCCCGGACGTTTATATGCAACGCTAGCTCTTGAGATGACCAGAGGCCTTGCGTGCGACATGGTCTAGATGAGCCCCCCAACCGAGAGACGACGCGTCCGTCATTAGGGACACCGAGGGCTGCCTCGGACGGAACGGCAGTCCTGCACAAACCAGGGAGGGTATTAGCCACCAGTTGAGGGAGTCTAAGACGGTCTGAGGAATGGTGACCACCATGTCTATGGTATCTCTGCCTGGACGGTACACTGAAGCGAGCCAGGTTTGAAGGGGACACATGCGTAGTTTTGCGTGCTTGGTTACAAATGTACATGTGGCCCAGTGACCGAGGAGGCTCAGACAGGTGCGAGCCGAGGTCATCGGAAAGGTTTGGAGGCTTTTTATAACAGAGACCAGTGCCTGAAACCGGGGCAATGGCAGGCAGGCTTTTGCGAGTTTGGAGTCTAGAATGTCCCCAATGAATCCTATTCTTTGAGTGGGCACGAGAGTAGACTCCTCTAGATTGATCATCTGGCTCAATCTCTCGAATAGGTCCGTGATGATGGCTATGTGCCAGGTGACCTGGGCCTTGGAGGTCCCTCGAATAAGCCAGTCGTCTAGGTAAGGAAACATGTATTCGCCGACGACGGACTAAGGCGGCCACTACCGTCATGCACTTTGTAAAAACGCGAGGGGCCGCAGAGAGGCCAAACGGAAGGATCGCAAATTGGAAATGTTGGCGGTGCACCATAAACCATAGGTACCGTCTGTGCGGGGGATAAATAGCAATATGGAAACATGCGTCCTTCATGTCGAGAGCAGCGTACCAGTCTCCCGGATCCAAGGAAGAGATAATGGTCCCCAGGGATACCATGTGGAACTTCAACTTCTTTAAAAACACGTTGAGCCCTCGCAGGTCCAGGATGCGTCGAAGACCTCCTTTCGCTTTGGGGATTAGGAAATAATCGGGAGTAAAATCCCCTGCCCCTTAATTCCTCCGGTACCTCCTCTATAGCTCCGATAGAGAGAAGCGTGCGAACCTCTTGCCAGAGAAATTGCTCGTGAGAGGGGTCCCTGAAGAGGGACGGCGGAGTGAGAGGGGGCAAAATAAATTGGAAGTGGTATCCAAATTCCACTGTGCTTAGGACCCAACGATCCGAGGTTAATTGGGACCACACAGGGAGGAAGGGGGAAAGGCGGTTGGAAAACTGAAGGGGATCCTGGGGAAGGACTGGTGCTCTGCTCTTGGGTGCACCTTCAAAAGTTCGCTTTCGGGCCCGTCGCTGGTTGGGCGGGACCGGTATTGTGTCCGCCTTGGGACCCAGATTGTCGTCTGCGGTTCCCGTGACTGCGCCTTCTGCCAAAGTCTTGTCGCGGTCTGGGCGGGGGTAAGGGCGCTGAGGTTGGCTACGGAAGAACCTCCGTTGGGTTTGTGGGGTGTGCATCCCAAGGGAACGCATAATCACCCGATTGTCCTTAAGACTCTGTAGCCTAGGGTCCGTTTTCTGGGAGAAAAGGCCCTGACCTTCAAATAGCAGGTCCTGGATGGTGTGCTGCAGTTCAGGAGGTAGACCTGACACTTGCAGCCACGAGATCCTCCTCATCATAATTCCCGAGGCCACGGCTCTGGTTGCCGAATCCGCAGTGTCGAGGGAGGCCTGCAGGGATGTCTGTTCCACTTTCTTTCCTTCCTCGAGAAGGGCTTGGAATTCCTGGTGGGAGTCTGGTGTGACCAGCTCGGTGAACTTACCCACCGCCTGCCAGGTGTTATAATTATATCTACTGAGCAGGACCTGTTGGTTCGCCACCCTGAGTTGGAGATCCCCTGCAGAGTAGACTTTACATCCCAACAGGTCCGTCCATCCATCTAGCCTCCCGCGATTTTGGGGCAGGGGCTTGCTGGCCATGGTGCTCCCGCTCACTGACGGATTGAACCACCAGGGAACATGGCGGAGGATGGGTATATAGGTATTCGTACTCTTTGGAGGGTACCATATACTTTCTTTCCACCCCTCTGGCCACAGGAGGGATAGACACCAGGGATTGCCAGATTATGTCCGCTTTGGCTTGGATGGAACGTATAAATGGCAAAGCCACGTGGGTTGGGGCATCCGCCGACAGTATGTCTATTGTCGGGTCTTCAACCTCCAGGACCTCCTCCACCTGGAGATTGATATTTAAGGCGACTCGCTTCAAAAGGTCCAGGTGAGCTTGGAGGTCGATAGGGGGCGGGCCCGAGGAGGATGTACCGGCCACTGCCTCGTCGGGTGAAGAGGACAACGACAGACCTGGTACCAATGGCTCCTGTAGGGACTCTTGGTCTGGAGGTATGTCAGGGTCCGGGAGGACCTAAGGGTCCAGTGCGTGAGGAGAGTGATCTGTACCCACTGGAGCGGGGCGGCTAACAGTGGTCTCCGGTGCTCGATGTTCCGACGGCGCAGAACATGATGTTACCGTGGGTTTGCTTTGGGCCTGGTGATATGCCCAAGGCGTCCAAAAGGACCACTGATGAGGATCTTGGTCTGGACCTTGAGCCTCATGAAGAACCCGGCTGTGTCTCTCTGAATCGGGATAGGTGGCACTATCAGCGTGCGATGACCCAGACGCGTGCCTCAATGGCCACGGTGGAGCAGAGGCTGTTTGAGGATAAGCCTTGTCTCTAGGGTACCGTATTTCGTGCTGCACTGGAGAGTGGTACCGGGATCCGTACCGGTACCGAGAGCGTGATCGGGACCTGAGACCGGCGCGGTGCCGGGAGGTCAACCGGGATCTTGACGCCCTATGATGAGAGCGGCTGCGGTGCGAACGGTGCCAGGAGCTGGACCAGTGCCTGGAGTATCGATCCGGTGAGCGGGACCTCAAGTGCGACCGGTACCGAAGAGGACATCGGTACCAGGACTGCGAGTGGCGCCTGGATCTGGAGCGACGCCAAGATCGAGAACGCTGGCAGAACCTCGATCTTGAGTGCTGTCTGCCTCAGGTGCCGATGGAAGGCGGTCTTACCGTGGCAGGCTTGCCTGTCGATTGAATAACCCGCACCAGCGGTGCCGGGGGCTGAGGCAAGGCGGGCTCCATTAAAGCAATAAGTTCCCTCGCCATAGCAAATGTCTCTGGCGTAGTGGGAACGAGAAGCTCTACCGAGGCATGTGCCGGGGAGCTGTCATGCACCGGACTCGACGGCTCTTGCATGGCCAGAATCAACGGTGCGGAGATTGTGGGTGCCGCGGCAGTTAGTGGTGCTGGGCGGCTCGACTCAGATTGCTGCTCAGACTGCAGTGCAGATAGTGGGGCCGCAGGAGCTTTAAGCTTCTTGGCACACGAGGAGAGGGAGCGGTGCCAGGCCGGTTTCTGGGCCGGTGACGGCTGGTGCCGAGTGTCTTCATGGTGCCGGCGCTTTCTGGTGCCGATGAGGCACTTCTCCCCGGCGCGGACTGTCCGGCAGCCGGTGCCGAAGGTGGAGGAGTGAGGGCTGCCTCCATTAGGAGCTGCTTAAGGTGAAAGTCCCGCTCCTTTTTCGGCCGCAGCTTGAACGATTTGCAGATCCTGCACTTGTCTACGAGGTGGGATTCCCCCAAGCACTTGAGGCAGGAGTCGTGGGGGGTCTCCCGTGAGCATCGGCCGACGGCAGGCCGAGCACGGTTTGAAACCTGGTGAGCCAGGCATGGGCCTGGGCACCGGGAGAGGGAAAGGCCTAATCCCCGACCCTCTGAACTATATACACTAACTACGTTTACAAAAATCTATTAACTAGAACTACAGAGAATAAACTATACACACAATAAGTATTAGAACAGAAAAGCTAGGGAGGTGGAGATCAGCTAAGCTGCGCTCCACTGTTCCAACGGACTGACACAGGCGGTAAGAAGGAACTGGAGGGACGCGGACGGGTCGGCAGACGTATATATTCGGTGCTCATAGTGGCGCCACACTAGGGGGGCGCCCCAGCCGACACCACCAAGTGTTGCTAGGGTAAAAATCTTCTGACGGGACGTGTGCACACGGTGCGCACACACCTAATTGGAATGGATATGAGCAAGCACTCGAAGAAGAAGAGGTAGATATGATGGAAGGTAGGAATAGCTTTTTGTCCCAGAATCTTGACCTAGAAAAATTGAAGGATTGGCGCCAAAAGAAATCTGATGAGGTGTCAACAAAGGACAAGTTGCAGAGTCCTGCACTTAGGACACAAGAAATCCTATGCACTGCTACAGGCATGAAGACTAACTGGCTAAGCGGCAGTTTGTCTTCAGACTACAAAAAAGAACTGGGGATTACAGTGGACAAGAAGCTGGATGAGAGCTAACCTTGTGCCTTTGTTTGCCAAGAAGGCTACAGCATATTGGGACTGTAACGATACTAGGAGCATTGTTCAGCAGATAACAGGGAAGTGATTATTCCCCTCTATTTGGCAACTGATGATGGCCACATCTTGGAGTATTGCGTCCAATTTTGGGCCCTCAACTACAGAAAGGACGTGGACAAATTGGAGCCTCCAGCGAAGGTAATGTACAACGAAAATGATTAGGGGGCTGGGGCACATGACTTATGAGGAGAACTTGCCTGAAGGGAATTGGGCTTATTGTAGTGCAAAGAGTGAGGGGGGATTTGAATAGTAGACTGCTTCAATCACTAGTCCCTTGAAAGTGACAGTTGACAGAACTGTAATAATGGAATGTGCTAATTTTGGGCATCTGTGGAGGTTCTAGGTGGATGTTAGGAAAAACTATTTCCACTAGCAGGACGGTGAAAGCACTGGAATGGGTACGTAGGGAGTGATAAGAATCTCCAATCCTTAGAGGATTTTTATGCCCGGCTTGAAACATAAAGAATGGCTGTACGGGTCCAGACCAAAGGTCCATCTAGCCCAGTAATCCTGTCTATCAACAGTGGCCAATGCCAGGTGCCCCAGAGGGAGTGAAGTTCTCTTTTAAACCCTGTTATAGTCCTAGCCTTCACAACCTCCTCAGGCAAGGAGTTCCACAGGTTGACTGTGCGCTGTGTGAAGAACTTCCTTTTATTTGTTTTAAACCTGCTGCCCATTAATTTCATTTGGTGGCCCCTAGTTCTTATATTATGGGAACAAGTAAATAACTTTTCCTTATTCACTTTCTCCACACCACTCATGATTTTATATACCTCTATCATATCCCCCTTAGTCTCCTCTTTTCCAAGCTGAAAAGTCCTAGCCTCTTTAATCTCTCCTCATATGGGACCCATTCCAAACCCCTAATCATTTTAGTTGCCCTTCTCTGAACCTTTTCTAATGCCAGTATATCTTTTTTTGAGATGAGGAGACCACATCTGTACGCAGTATTCAAGATGTGGGCGTTCCATGGATTTATATAAGGGCAATAATATATTCTCCATCTTATTCTCTATCCCCTTTTTAATGATTCCTAACACAGTTTGCTTTTTGGACTGCCGCTGCACACTGCACAGACATCTTCAGAGAACTATCCAGGATAACTCCAAAATCTTTTTCCTGGTTAGTTGTAGTTAAATTAGCCCTTATTATATTGTATGTATGGTTGGAGTTTTTTCTCCCAATGTGCATTACTTTACATTTATCCACATGAAATTTCATTTGCCATTTTGTTGCCCAATCACTGAGTTTTGTGATTTTTTTTGAAGTTCTTCATAGTCTGCTTTGGTCTTAACTCCCTTGAGCAGTTTACTATCATCTGCAAACATTGCCACTTCACTGTTTACCCCTTTCTCCAGATCATTTAAGAATAAACTGGTAGGATTGGTCCTAGGACTGACTCTTGGGGAACACCACTAGTTACCCCTGTCCATTCTGAAAATATACCATTTATTCCTTCCCTCTGTTCCCTGTCTTTTAACCAGTTCTCAGTCCATGGAAGGATCTTCCCTCTTATATCATGACAACTTAATTTAGGTAACAGCCTTTGGTGAGGGATCTTGTCAATGGTTTTCTGGAAATCTAAGTACAGGTGAGTCTCATCTTACGCTGGGGATACATTCCGCTGTCAGCATGTAAAGCAAAAATCGCATATAGTCAAATTACATTGAGTGCAATGGCGGGCGAAATTGCCCGCATTACAGGTACAGTATTTAAATTGTTATTTTTCCTCTTTTTTCATTTTGTTTTTGCCAACTGCGTAAAGCTGAATTTGCGCATGTTAAATGCGCGTAAGATGAGACTCGCCTGTACACTATGTCCACAGGATCCCCCTTGTCCACATGTTTGTTGACCCCTTCAAAGAACTAGAATAGATTAGTAAGACATGATTTCTCTCTTTTTTTTATTTTAAAAAAAATTCTCTTTACAGAAACCATACTGACTTTTGCCCAACAATTTAATGTTCTTCTATGTGTCTGACAATTTTATTCTTTATGATTATTTCAACTAATTTGCCCGGTACTGATGTTAGACTTACTGGTCTGTAATTGCCAGGATCACCTCTAGAGACGTTTTTATAAAGATTGGCGTTACATTAGCTATCTTCCAGTCATTGGATACAGAAGCTGATTTAAAAGGACAGGTTACAAACCATAGTTAGTAGTTCTGCAATTTCACATTTGAGTTCTTTCAGAACTCTTGGGTGAATGCTATCCGGTCCTGGTGACTTGTTACTGTTAAGTTTATCAATTAATTCCAAAACCTCTTCTAGTGACACCTCAATCAGTGACAATTCCTCAGATTTGTCACCTACAAAAGCCAGCTCAGGTTTGGGAATCTCCCTAACAGCCTCAGCCATGAACACTGAAGCAAAGAATTCATTCAGTTTCTCTGCAATGACTTTATCGTCTTTAAGTGCTGCTTTTGTATCTCAACAAAACCCTGGCTGGGAATATTTAGTTGGGGTTGGTCCTGCTTTGAGCAGGGGGTTGGACCAAAAGACCTCGTAAGGTCACTTCCAACCCTAATCTTTAATGCTTCTACCTTGGAGATGACAAATAAAGGGATCTCTGTGACCACTCATCCCAGAGGAAGGGACATAGTTTCCTAAGAAGTTGGAGGTGTAAAGTCATTTTTGGAAACTGATGCTACCTGGTCATCCAAGCTTAGCGAGGAGTTCGATGCCTCCTATTAACCTATTACAGACTGAAGCACTTCTTCCACCCCAAGGGTCAGCTAAGGACTAGACATTCAATTTGAACTTTAAATAGGTAAGAGAATGACCTGATGACCACTCCTACAATGCATGCTACCACCACTCCTACGATGCATGCTACCTCTCTTCTCCCAAGCCAATACTGCACAAAGCTTAAATTGCTCTGGCTCTTCTTAGGTAGTTAAGGCCTTTTGCCCCATCCATGTGGCAAGATAGAGAAGACTAAAGGAGGAGACTGGACTGGACTGTACAATGTACCAAGGAGCGGGTCTAAAGCAACATGTCCCAGTGGGACCTGTGCCTGCAAAAGGAAAAAAAAAAAAAATCTGTCAATCCACTGAAGAAGGATACAGAGAAATTGACTCAGCTCATAGTTCAATCTTCTTTGTGTTACCCACCATGAGGATGAGCAGGAATACCAGACACGGTAGTTTATCTACCATGCTTTTTGCCAGTGTAAGGACATCTGAGACTGTTTGTGTAGTAAGGGGGCCAAAGCGTCTCCTGCTCAGACTGGCTGCTTGCAAAGGGTTTGTAATGTATATTCTGTCTTCTTCCTGGGTTTGTCCTTCATATACTGCTCCATAAAGATAAGCAGGGGGTCAAGCTGCTGAAGTCTCGGGCAAACACAAAGGAGGGCTTTCCCTCTGTCAGAGGGCAAACCGACAGTACAGTTCTAATGATTCTGCAGCTGAAGTTTAAAGATTTTTTTCCTTTCATTTTCTCCTCAGCAGCAGAGTGTGTCTGGAACTGCCTGCAGAGGTACAGGAAGAATGAAAAAAACTGGTTGGATCCTCATGGGCTGGGCCAGGCCATACACCTTCCTGACAGAGACTGGCAGGACTGGTTCTGCCTTCAAAATGACAAATAGGCTGATGACTTAGTATAACAGATCTGTGAGAGTATGTCATTTTAAGGTGGCCTTCAAAAGTTCAAGGTTTATTGGGAGACTAATGGAGAGACTCTTAAAAACCCTTGAACAGAACAGGGAGGAAGAGCGTGCCAACGCTGACAACTGTTTGGCAACAAAGTAAGTGCAGTTGTCAGTAGCATCTTCATCTTCCCATTACACTGATGATAAAGAGGGCTGGAGGAGAGAATTGCTGGTAAGAAGGCTCTTAGGCAAAGGAGATCCTGCTGATATAAACCTTTTTTTTCACTCTCCTATTCTACACAATCGTCCTTCAGTCTTCTGCGATATGGGCACCTGCACCCATGTAGCTCAACAGGTTTAAGATAATTCCATATGGATATGGTGGACTTTTCTCTGCAGGGACCCATCAGCAAGGAGCAGCGGCGGCTCCAGGCACCAGCGCTCAAAGCGCATGCCTGGGGCAGCAAGCCACGAGGGGCGCCTTGCCGGTCCCTGCAAGGGCGGCAGTTAGGTAGCCTTCGGCGGCTTACCTGCGGGAGGTACGCCGGTCCCGCAGATTTGGTGGCAATTCGGCGGCGGGTATGCTGAATCCGCAGGACCGGGAACATCTCGCAGGCAAGCCACCGAAGGCTGGTTGCCTGACTGCCGTGCTTGGGGCGGCAAAAAAGCCAGAGCTCCCCCGGCAAGGAGTCATTCAAGTAGTAGATGCTGCCTCACCTGATCCATGGTGAACAGAAGGAGTCTCAGTAAGTGATCTCAGAGTGGACCTTGGACTCTATCTCTGGGAGCAGTGAGGCAAAAAGTGCAAGGCCCTCATGGGCAGGCCCACAAGAGCACCAGAGCAAATGCCATTTAAAAGTTTCTTTTGCTCTGGTGCCCTTACAGAAATTGACTTTTCTGTAAGGGATAAAGGGGACTGACAGGGAAATGACATGCTGTAGAACTCAGCTGGCTGGCCAGAAAGATCTGGAGGAACTAAAGACATGGAGACACAAGCAAGGTTCATATGCAGTCCCACTGGACACTTATTTTCTAGGAATTTCTGCACTTCCCTCCCACAACATGTGTAACACCTACAGTGGGGATCCATACAGGCAATGCTAAAAAAGCTGGTCAGTTTCATTTGTTTCTAGACAACTGCACTTTCTGATTCTCAAGTCCAATAACAATTATTCAAGATTTGGGTTGCAAATTCTATGGAGGCTTTTATAAATTCAACTTGACTACAACCACCCAATCATGAACACTTTCTACGCATACTGGATTTTTGTTCATTCTGAATCTATTTAAAAAAAATATGAATCTGGACTATCTGCCTCTTTAGTAATGGAATGTGTTTGTAAGTGTTTAAAGCAGAAAGTTCTAGTTACCACGGCTACCACAAGGTAGAGGTTTGCCACATGTTTTTCCACACGATGGGATGGGATCCGTGCACAGTTTACGCTCAATACATCCTAGTTTTAGTAATCTGCTAAGAAGAGTCTGCCCACAAGGACAGCAGTGCACTACTTGGGGAAGTCGCGGACAAAGTTGGCAGGGCTCAGGATGACATATCTGCATACAGCTGTGCCTTCCACAATTTAATTTTCTAAAAAAGAAATATGTAAGGAATTACAAGGGTATCAGTCACTGAGTGTTGAATAAAATGTAATTTTTGCTTTAGGTTTTTTGGGGAGAAAAAGGCCCTTACTTGTCACATGTCTTCTGGCAGGAGAACTTTCCAAATCCATCAGAAAACTCTTCATTTGTTCCACACAATACATCTCGAAAGGTACTCCCACAGTAGCAGACTAAGGGAGAACAAACAATACGAAAAAAACAGTATTACCACAAACAAGGAACACTAAACACTGTATATGCAGGACAATACTAAATTTGAAAAACTGAACACAAAAATTCAAAATGTGTTAAAAACAACCTTTAAAAGTGTACTTTAGTTGCTCTATTTAGACTTGACTTAGCTGTATACAGATTGAGTTTCTATATTACTTTTATCAGCAAAAGATACTAATAAAAGAGAGGATCAATAAAAAGGATAAACCACCTGAAAAGAGGGTTTAATCAGTACAGCAATACTTGACATTCAAAAAATAATGCAAATCAATCTTGAACGGGAACTTTTATCTTAAACTAAACTTCAAAAAATTTACATAAATAAATACAAGCATTTTCTTTGTAAATATCACAAAGAAATGAACCAATATTATTATACTGTACTAGACATCTGGACATCATAGGAGCCACATGGGTTATCAGACCAGAGGTAAAATACTTTTAGACATTTGAAAAGTGTGAGTGTTTATTTAAGTATACCTCTTTAAATGTACTTTTATACAGGTTTTCTGTTACTTTTCAAACTACTGATTTAAAAAGTCATAGGGGTCACACATAAGTAAGATTTTTTAAGTCAAGAGTAAATTAGTATTTAAAATATCCTGTAACAATGGTTTTGATTTACATAACCCTTGCAGATGCATTTTTTTAAAAGTAAAAAAATTAAAATTAAGTGCCTGTCTAAAGCAAGACTTCTCTCAATTTTGAAGTAAACTCACTGATAAAAGATAAGCATGTATTCAGCCTTTAGATGGAAAGCTGTTAGCATACTCATCATACATAAAATTTATAGAATTACTAATTTATATAACTTGCCATGATAGCAAATCCATTGCAATATTAAATTAAAAGAAGCAAAGCACCAACCCCTATAATTAAAATTCTTCTGACTTTTTTGTAACCGCTCAATCTCCCACAGGGCATTAAAATTTGGCAAGGGGATAGTCTTTAGGCAGGCTATGCCTGACTTTTATTAAAGTCTTTTAGGTTCCAATGTAATAAAGTAAGGACACTTAAGCAACAACAGTAAAGAAAACTTGAATGAAAAAGCTAATCAGGTAACAGCAAAATGGGTTAGAGAACAGTTGACTGGAGCTGAGATTTATAAAAAGAAAACTCCTGTCTCGTGAGTTGAAATGCTTCTCAGTGGGGGATTAGTATACTCTTGGGAAGAAGAAGATCTCACTTTTAAGCAAATAGATAATTTTCCCTAAAAAGTTGGATGCATGTTTTATTATACAGTACCATTTAAAAACCTTTTCATCGGATGGCTAGAAAAAGGCTAATGTAGTGCTCCTCTTTAAAAAAGGGAAGGAGGAGGATCCGGGGAACTACAGGCCAGTCAGCCTCACCTCAGTCCCTGGAAAAATCATGGAGCAGGTACTCAAGGAAACAATTCTGATGCAGTTAAGGGAGAAGAAAGCGATCAGGAACAGTCAGCATGGATTCACCAAGGGCAAGTCATGTCTTACTAACTTAATTGCCTTCTATGATGAGATGACTGGCTCTGTGGATGAGGGGAAAGCAGTGGACATATTATTCCTTGACTTTAGCAAAGCTTTAGATATGGTCTCCCACAGTATTCTTGCTGGCAAGTTAAACAAGTAAGGTCTGGGAATGGACTATAAGGTGGATAGAAAGCTGGCTAGATCGTCAGGCTCAATGGGTAGTGATCAATGGCTCCATGTCTAGTTGGCAGCTGGTATCAAGGAGAGTGCCCCAAGGGTTGGTCCTGGGGCCGGTTTTGTTCAATGTCTTCATTAATGATCTGCAGGATGGCGTGAATTGCACCCTCAGCAACTTTGCAGATTACACTAAACTGGGAGGTGTAGTAGATACCCTGGAGGGCAGGAATAGCATACAGAGGGACCGAGACAAATTAGAGGATTGGACCAAAAGAAATCTGATGAGGTTTGACAAGTACAGAGTCCTGCACTTAGGACGGAAGAATCCCATGCACTGCTACAGACTAGGGACCGAATGGCTAGGAAGCAGTTCTGCAGTAAAGGACCTAGGGGTTACAATGGATGAGAAGCTGGATATGAGATGACAGTGTGCCCTTGTTGCCAAGAAGGCTAACGGCATTTTGGGCTGTATAAGTTGGGGCATTGCCAACAGATCAAGGTACAAGATCATTACCCTCTATTCAGCATTGGTGAGGCCTCATCTGGAGTACTGTGTCCAGTTTTGGGCCACACTACAAGAAGGATGTGGAAAAAATGTAAAGAGTCCAGTAGAGGGCAACAAAAATGATTAGGGGGCTGGAGCACACAATTTATGAGGAGAGGCTGAAGGAACTGGGATTGTTTAGTCTGCAGAAGAGAAGAAAGAGGGGGGATTTGATAGCTGCTTTCAACTACCTGAAAGGGCGTTTCCAAAGAGGATGGATCTAGACTGTTCTTAGTGATACCAGATGACAGAACAAGGAGTAATGGTCTCAAGTTGAAGTTCGGGAGGTTTAGATTGGATATTGGGAAAAACTTTTTCACTGGAGGGTGGTGAAGAAGTGGAGTGAGTTACCTAGGGAGGTGGTGGAATCTCTTGCCTTAGAGGTTTTTAAGATCAGGCTTGACAAAGCCCTGGCTGGGATGATTTAGTTGAGGATTCTGCTTTGAGCAGGGGGTTGGACTAGATGACCTCCTGAGGTCTTTTCCAACCCTGAAATTCTATACCTTCCACATCTTCAGGGGAAGCTGCCTTCTTTTCTCTCCTTCCCCTTGTTTATTTGTGCTCATCCCTAAATTTTGGGCCAGCAGGAAAAACTGGCCAAACTCATCATCACACCTTCGTCTTCACTCAATATTAAGAAGGAACAGGAGATGCCATGATGTAAGCAGGGGCTGAATGGAGACTGGCTGTTGGCCACTCACTGGCTGCTCTACCTGCTCCACTCTTGTCCATATACTTTTGGAGATCCACAACACGAGACGGCAGGCTTGCTGAACTTCCCTAGCTGTAGAGCTCTGAAGATGCACTGAAGCAAAGTTCTCTACTGCCAATATTAAAGAGGATGAAAACAGCTGTTATTTCCACCTTTTGGCACCATCAGTACACTTTTCACTGAGCAGAAAACTAGTCTGTGCATGTGCTAATTGCTTTCCTTATCTATGCATTTTTTACAAATTTAATGGAAAACCAGTCTTTAAAATGTACTGCATATCTTCAAGACTGATTTTTAAAATGCTTGTAACTTAATCAACACAAAACCAAATTTCAGTGGAACAACCACATTTCTCTTTAATGTGAGCTATTTCCATACTACAATTCAACTTCCTATCATTTTTACTGTTGAAAGTAATCAAAATAATATTCGTATTTTTGTTTTGTTTTTCCACTCTCAAATTGGCTGAATCATTTTTTGCTTAAACTTTCCATTAAATATTTACCTTCAGGCAAAGATTGAGCTTGAAAAATTTAATCACAAAAGGTGAAATTCAAGATGTTATAAGCAACTGACAGCAGTTACAAAGCTATGGCAGTCACCACTCCCATTATACTGGAAGAGATTTTATGCACTATTCAAATTTTAGATTAAAACTCAGCAGGTGAAGTGCCTAATTCTGGGTTTTACTGGCACAAATAAGTTCCTTATATAGCTGCATCATCAAAAGGACAAACCTGAGACATGTTCCTGGGAAATATTAGAATGAATTTTAAGTTGTTTCAGTGTTCAGGAAATAATCACTAAATAAAAAGATTGCATGTATATGTACTTGCATATATTAAGAATAAGGGCAAGTGACCCATTGTAAATTAAGTGCAACTTCAGCAGTCATTTTTTTAAAATCTTGGCATTAAATATTACCTATTATTTTGTTCACTATTGTACTCTAATTTATTTGTTTACTAGCAGCTACCTAACTTAAAGAAATTGAAAAACAGCTCTACTGAACATACAAATCTAAGTACATTTCCACATGTCTGATACCTACCTTGCTGTACTGTAAGCTGGCAAGGATGACACTTTCCCACATGGCACACCTGAGCACAGTTATGCCTACCACAATTTAAAGTATTCCCACATACATTAGAACAATGAATTGTGGTGGATTGGCTGCAGCGAACTGAATGACTGTAGATAAATATGATACTGCAGTTAGTATAGTATCTTTTAGCTGGATTGAAGTAGTTCACATATTTATATATACAAAATAACCCCTTTCCAATATATGCGGCAACATTCAAAGTAAACAAGTTCTATTTGTTAATGACAGATACATAATTCTGTTCAGAAATAATGCTGTGGCCTTAGACTCTTCTTACATCGCAACATAAAGAAAAGTGTTTGACGTCACACTAACTGGGTGTAGTGTAGTATTTAAAATGCAGAATATGATTTTGCACTTGATTTGATATTCTAGGGGGAATCAGTGCCTTAAGATATTTGAATTTCTTTTAAGTGTGGTCTTACTCTGAATTTGCCGAGTTTATAATGCTTGGTTTTGGGATAGTTACAACATCCCTGTGTAGCCTAAGTATTTGCTAGGTAAAGAATAGGCATAAGTTAAGGCAGTAAAACAATGAGCCTTCATGTCTGCATCCTGTAAGACATTAGCTTGAGCAGTTAGTATAAGACTTTGACGCCCATGGCCTAGATAAGAGCAAGTTACCAGACAGTTACTCTGAGTTTTGAGGGGACTGGGAAAGGTGTGTAATTTTAATACTAGGCCTGATTTTGGGATAAGAACCTATCAAACTTCAGAGCATTAACTAGAAATTCTTAAGTAATCAATATAATACACACACTATCAGGCAACATCTGTAATTTTATTTTACTCTTAAATTAGATACATTCTCTAAGCTTTAACTCTTTAACTTTTTGTCTGGGATATATACAAAGGTTAGTAATGCTAATATTATAGTGTCCTAGTTGTAAAATCCACTGATTACAGAATTCTAGATGCACTGCTTTTGCACAATTTGGTAACTGGCTTTACTCTTTCACTCATCTTGAATCCATAGCCTATGTCCAGATGAATGGTCATGTGTATAATTTTTTTTTTTTTTTAAATGGCTAAGTATAGTACCACGGGAACAAGTTGCAGGCTGGATAACTTGAAAATCAAAATGGATCTGGAATTCTAAGTGAAATTAACGTCACCATAGGAAATGTGAGTGAATTACACATCCTCTTCCAGGTAAGCCTGCTAACAAGCTGGTTTCAAACCATGACTATAACTGTATCCATGGAATGGCAGCTGTTTTTAATCTTTTTTTACATCTCAAAAATAACCACTTTTAAATCATGTTTGCATATGCACCCCGTGTTCTGGATGCTGAGACGACAGTCTGAGAATGCTACATTTTACATGACTATATATGCTGACATAACCAGTGCAAGAGACAGTGATCTGGTATCATGAAATCCAGGACTGAGCATATCCTTCCTAACCTTTAGTACCAAACCGGAATAAAATTCCTTCCATATTTCACCCTGTGTAATAGGTTCAATAGCATTTTGTGAGAAGGAAGTGATTTCCTGCAGTATTCAAGAGCTGTCTCAAGTGGGACAATTTGACCGGACAATTTGATAAGACTTTCAGAACAAATTTTGTAGCTTTGGACACAGTAACGTAGGACTAGTCCAGTACCCCATGATCAGAGGTAACCCCTTCATGTAAATTTATGAATGGGATTATCAAGCTCCTCCTTAAAACTAATTAAGTGCTTTGCCCCCCACTACTCCTTTTGAAAGGCTGTTCCAGAATCACACTCCTCTGATGGTTAGAAACCTTCTAATTTCAGCCTAAATTTATTCATGACCAGCATATACCCATTATTTCTTGTACCAAATTGGCCACTGGCTTAAACAGCTCTTCTCCCGCCTTGGTGTTTATGGTCTATAAATACATCAGGGTGTAATCATGCGCTTCCCCCCACCACACACGTATTTTTCTAGGCTAAACAAGCCTAGCTCTTTTAGCCTCCTCTAATAAGATAGGGTCTCCATTCCCCTTCTCTGTACCTGTTGCAGTTTGAACTCATCTTTCTTGAACATGGGGAGCCAGAATTATACATAGTATTCCAGATGAGGTAACAATTCTTTAGAAATACCTCATCTGATACACCCTAGGATTGCATTTTCCATTTTTATGGCTGCATCATGCTGATGGCTCAGCCATTCAGCAATCAAACTAATATACCCAGGTCTTTCTCTTAATCTGTTGTTTCCAACTGATGAGCCCCCCAACTTATAACAGGAATTCTTATTTGCTCAACAATGTCGAACCAAGATTATTATAGGCCAATGGGGAGATACTGAGCACTCATGAACTTATGTCTATAAATACTGGCTGGTTTGTTGCCTGTTGTCTTCGTCTTCCCTCTATGAGAGAAAAAGGTAAAGGAACGATTGAAATGTGACATTGTTTTCCTTAAGATCAGGTACCATCTCCCCAAAAGCTTCCCATCTTTATATATTAGGTTCTCATGCTTTTCCCAAAGATCAGGTACTGTCAGCCATCTTATCTGCAGCATCTACCATGGAGGCAATTGTGTTTGCTGGAGCATCACATTCTTTAAAAAGTGTACATGCACTTAGTGCTGAACTAGCTCCAAACTTTCACAGATGGGTTTTTCAAAAATCTGCATGTTTCTTCTAGGATGGGAAAGGTTTTTTTGTTTTATATAAAGAGCATGAACAGGTATTTTATTACACAGAACTCATTCATTTCTATTACAGGTAATTTGCTTCAAGGACTTATGTATCTATCTACCCACCCAGCACTTGGAAGAACAGTCTACGGATGGTGCCCTTTGACATGGCACCTCTACCATCAGACAAAGAAAAACATGGAGACTTCAACCTGGAGTTTCTACAAATCATAGATAATTTAAGAAAAAATATTCTTTTCAACAAGGGGTAATTCAATACCAGACCTCATTCTGAGGGAGAGAAATGGTCACTGAACTAAAATTTGGTGGCTGCCTAGTGCAAGTTGTGATGCTTTCAGGCCAGATAACAGCTCTTGCCTAGGCTGCACACATTAGCTAAGAACTGACAACCTCGTAGCTGGAGAGCAGACCAGTTCACCTATATGTTAATTTTGTTCAAAATAGGTACTAGTCTTCTAAGAATGTATTTAGTGTTTAGACTATGAAATGCTTGTATGTTGCTACATATAGAAATGTTATAATACCTATATCCCATGTTATAAGGTAATATTGAAATGTTTGCTCTAACTGTAAACCCTACCTCCTCCCCACACCAGTCAGGTGAGAAACATTACCAAGTGTGAAATGCTAGTTTGCCACAAGAGGTGTTATCTACTGCCCCACAAAAGAGGCCCACAGACCCCAGACAAACCATTGTGGAACACGAGAGGACAAATACTTTTTTGATTACCCCCCCTACACCCATAAAGAGGAGACATGCATGTGAACTGGTCGCATCATCTTGAACTTTGGGTGAAGGGAATAAAAATCCCTGACAAGAAGAAACTGCATCTTTTTGTCTATTTGAACTTGGGGGGGGGGGGCGGGGGAGAAGAGGACAACGGACTCTAAACTGAAGCCAGAGATCCCCAAGAGCCTCCTGGGTCTGCTCTGAAAGACACTTTGAATTAACAGATCACTACAACTCTGTCACTCTGAGGAGATGGATAATAATTCATTTGTCTGTGTGTATGTTGCTTTAACTTGTATATAATTCTTATTCCTTTTTTCCTAGTTAATAAACCTTTAGATAGTTTATTACTGGATTGGCTACAGGTGTCGTCTTTGGTGCAAGATTTAGGGTACCAATTGATCTGGAATAAGTCTCTTGGGATGCAAAGCAACCTGAATGTGGTGTGATTTTTGTTGTAAGTGACCATTTATCACTAAGTCCAGTTTGTCTGAGTGGCAAGATAGACTGGAGAGTTTAAGAGGACTACCTGTGTCTCCATGTTAAGACTGTTATAATGATCCAGGAGTTCACATATGTTACTGGTTTGGTGAAATCTAAATCTAGATCACCACCAGTGTGGCCCTTTTTTTTTTTTTTTTTTTTTTAACAGTCTGCACTGAGGCAGGCACTCACAGTCATGAGCCCCTCCAGGCAGGGTAACACAAGTGATCAGGACCTTATTACATCTGCTTTGTGAAAACACAATGCAGTCCCACAGAGTAATAATGATATTATACCTACAAACAAGGAGAGTGCTTCAAAGGGTTTGAAAGCTAAAAGCTAAATGATAATTATGAACAAAATTAATTGGGAACACAAAAATGTTAACAGACATATGAATAAAAGTTTGGAATTCTTTCAGAACACTTGATTAAATGTCCCAAAGCCATAAATCTGCCATGGAAAAAATGCTAATACAAAGGGGGAGGATCATGGCAATAACATGTTTGAATTTAAGAAATGTAGGCAATTAATAAGGGGATTTTAAATGCTATCAGTGAAGTACCTATGGCCATTTCGGTTAGAGTTTTGTGGTTAACAATAAGGAAGCACAGGAAGCATTTAAAAATGCTTCAGGAAGTAAATGGTCATAATGGTCCCCTTCTGTCTCTGACATCTACTAAACTTCCATGTGGAAGATGTGAGGAGATGTTTCTTTGGGTATAAGTAACTTTAGGTACTGTCAGGATAGTAATGAGGATGTTTTTACACATCCTTCATCCAGCTGATGATGTGGTGGAATGAGATGAGTACTATCACCCCAGCCACAAAAAGATAGGTCAAGATATTCCATAATTTTTACCTTGAGTCCTTAGTGGTTTCAAATGTAAATAGGATTATCCTAGTGTATCTAGTCCATTCACAATGGGAAAAAAAATCATGTTCATAGATTCCAAGGCCAAAAGGGACCATTGTGATAATCAGGCTATAGATTCTCCAAAATAACTCCCAGGGCATATATCTTTTAGAAAAGCAACTGAAATTGATTTTAAAATGGTCAGTGATTTAGAATCCACCACAACCCTTGCTAAATTGCTCCAGTGATTAACTATCTTCACTGTTAAAAACGTATGCCGCATTTTCAGTCCGAATTTGTCTAACTTCAATTGGATCAAGTTATACCCTTCCCTGTTAGACTGAAAGGCCCATTATTACATATTTGTTCCCCAAGTAGGTACTTACAGATTACAAACCTTCTCTTTGTTGAGCAACCTCATTGAGGACAGGGCTTTGTTCTCTTTAGTCTATATGGAGGTATGAGTTGTTTCACAATAATCCTCCAGCTGATTTGGGTCACCAAATTAACTAAACATCCTGTTGAAACATCTCTATAATTTCATATAGTAGATTAAATTGAGACTGATAGCAGATGTGTGACAGAATTTGAATAGATGTCCATTTGGTTGCACTGAAATTGTCAGCACCAGCTCCTGACAGTTTTGAAGCAAGAGGTGCCACACAGATTTGAAGCATAGAAGACAGGCTTTGTGCCAGGACAGTGATTTGACCAGCTAGAGATGAAGTGTCTGTGTCACCAATACAGACAAAGTTGTGAGGTGATAGTCATCAGACTGCATGAGATGAAGCTGAGGCTGAGACTCAGAGGCCTGTATTAGTAAACACTGTCAGAACTAGAGTCTTTGAAAAGTCAACAGTAAAAATCAAGGTTAGAAGAGGTATGGCTGAACCAACAGATCCACTTTTCCACGGTGGCAGCAGCTGTGAAAGGGCATTCACCTAACGTTAATAGTGAAAAACGTTAAGACACAATAGAAGGTTGTTATATTTGCTCTGAAGATATATAGTGCCCACTGGAATTCTAAAGCTACAGGACTTTCAGTCATGAACTAACTATAGAACCAAGATTTGGGTTTCATTATGATTTTTAAACTACTACTGAAATGCCAGAGTATATATTAACATCTGTCTAATTATTATTTCACAAACACAAACTTTCAAAAAAATCCTAAAAACCTGTAAAAATTTTGTTTCTCACCCAGAGACAAGATCTTAGTAATGCAATTTTGTTAAAATATGGCACTAATTGAATTTTTTAAAATTAGCAATACATTTTTTGCTTCTACTGGAATTTTAAAGACTTGTTTACTGGGTTTAGAGCAGTGGTTCTCAAACTGTGGGTCAGAACCCCAAAGTGGGTTGCAACCCAGTTTGAATGGGGTTGCCTGGGCTGGCTTAGGGCCAGGGCCCAGGGCGGAAGCCCAAGTCCAAACCCCACCACCTGGCGCCAAAGCCTGAGGGTAGTGGGGCTCAGGCTTTGGCTCCCACCCCACCCATTCGGTGCAGCAGGATTCAGGCAGGCTCAGGCTTCAGTCCCCCCTCCTGGGGGTCATGTAGTAATTTTTGTTGTCAGAAGGGAGTCACACTGCAATGAAGTTTGAGAACGCCTGGTATAGAGCAACATGTTTACATCAACTAAAAATTATCTCAATAATTTACCTATTACAAACAACATTTAAGAGTACTATAACAACTAGAATTTTATCAGTTTCAGTTTCCTGTTTCTGTGGATCTCACCACACAAAAAAAGCAAAGAGAATTTAAAAATATATGAAAATATAATTGTAAAAATGACAAGTTACCAGGATGACTCTATTTCAGATATTACACCTGTCTCTATTTAGATTTTTTTAAGAACAGAGTAGATTTCAAATATATTGTGTGTCTAGTTTTCAGCAAAGTTGGCAGAAATAGCTTTTGGACATTCCCAATACACAGACTGGAAGTATACCACAAAAGAATGGAAATTTATTACAACCTGTATTTATAAAATTCCTATTTTTGTTTGTAAAAAAAAAAGAAAAAAAAAATCAAAATAATCTCACCTTGTTCGCCCACATTCACATGTTTTTGTCATAAAGGCAGGGCACGATGGGCAAGGACCTGGATGGCAGAGGCTTAAAAATGAAAACATTTTAATAAGTCACAAAAAAAGATATGGTATCTTTATTTTTAAACTTGTTTCACAAGTCAGAGTGAAAGTTTCTATAGTCTGCAGCAATATAAAAGGCTTGTAAATTTAAAATACAACAGTTCATTATCAGAACATTTATATATTAATATTTTTTCCTAAACTGTTTTACAAAGTTATATTTACACTAACAAAAACTTAGTGACAATTCAGGATCTACACCACTCACCCAAATCCTTGACAGCATTGAAATAAGTTAAGGGCAAGATCTCCAGTATTCTTTGCCACCTTCACATCAATTAGAACGTTGTTGATGATACACTCCTGGACTCTAGCAAAAGATGTGCCTACCTTTCAAATCTGCTCTTCTCTGACACTAACCCTCTAAACTTTTTGGGCATTTGACATACATATTAATAACATTTTCTTTCAAATGCCACAGTTTTTAACTTTCACTAATATTTAGCTTTGGGTATGTGTGTAATGCCAACAGACCGTCGGCAGGCAGGATTGAACCTGGAATCTCTGAAGCTTAGCGTATGAGTCTCTACTGCATGAGCTAAAAGCCAGATGGCTACTAGCTAAGGCTGTAGCTGACTCAACACCTCTAGCTGAGCTAGGTGCCACTAGAAGGGACAGAGTGCCACACCCAAGCAGGTATGGATAACGCGTATACTGGAAGTAAAGGGGAGAGGTGATGTCAGACTGTGTAAAATACCTAGTCTAGCTTTAATCTAACTTACTCATAGCCTGGATAAAAATAGCAGTGAAACCATGGCAGCACAGGCTTCAGCACAGGCTGTACAAGCCCACCTGGGACCCTGGGTATATTCTCACGTTCCTAGCATGCAATTAAGCTCTTGCCATCATGGCATCATTTCTAGTTTTAGCCGTGCTAGCTAGATTAAACCTTGTGTGGGTATGGCGACACCAGCTGCAATCACACCCTTGACTGGAGTATAGGCATACCCTTTGCGAAATCTGTCTTTAACTTAAAGGCTCTATCATTTAGCTCAAAGAGCAGTAGCTGATTCTTTTAAATTCAGAAGTCCAGGATTCTTTTTGTACAGATGTCCTGACTAGGGGCATCATTACACAATACCAAGTTACTAGAGGAGGAGAAGAAGCCATGCTGTCATTGCAGATTGTACACTCACTTTGACAGGAAACCTCTCTCATTCTGAACTCCAGATGTCCATAGCATTTTAAATCCTATAAGTAGGCTTGAAAGAATTAGATTTTTATCTGTAAATTTCAGTAAATATTGACTTCACTGTACTTACACAAAGTGATGAAAAAATATTTCCATTATAATAACTGAAATTTACTGACATTTACAGTAAAAAAAATGCTGCTTGAGAACTTTGGTTTAATATTTATTGTATATATGTTGAAATGTGATTGTGACCATTTCTGTTTGAATTTCAACACCTACTCTCATTAAATAATTATTGTTGATCCATCCCCCCATTCTCTGACCCTCCCATAATTTCCTGCAATGGTGAAAATTTAAATAAATTAAAAATACAAAATAGAATTATTCAAAACTCATAATTCTGCACAACCATAACAATTTAAAGTCAATAAAAATAAAAAATGCGTAAAAACAAAAAATCAAATTCAGCCAAGCCTACCTGTATCTGTGGGGACTGAAGCAGGGATCTCTGAATCTAAAAGCATGACTCTCTAGTGCTTGAGTTACAGAACCAGGTGCAGACTCAAGCTACTAATTGTGGTCTAATCCCTAAAAGTCACTAAAAACTACACTCTGTTAGAGTGGGTTACCACATGGTCTTCTAAAGTTCTCTAGTATATCTGGTGCACCATGTCCTCCTAATCCCTCTGCCATTGTAGAGATAATGCTAATGCTATAATTATAGCTTGTCCCCTCAGCAACAGTGTGTCAACATTAACTCCCATGCTAACCATTGTATGTCATCGGTAACGACAACCTTGAATAGTAACACTATGTCAATATCAACATTCAAGATAACTTTTATATTTAAAGTTTAAAAACATGTTGCAATCTTTAGCAGGCATTTTTCTAATGTATTCAGAGAAAAGTATAACAACTTAAAACATTAGATAGGAAAAATTTAGTCACATGGTATATTTTAAAAACAGTCATAACTAACTTTTTTTTTTGTTTTATAACAATGCAATGTTAGAACTAGAAATTAAAATCACAAAGGTAAGGAAATGCAAAAGCTCAACATCTTAGTGACATTAACTGATCTCCAATGCACATATATGTTTTTGATTAGCAATTAGACTCAAACACTCACCCTTAACTGGAACCCACTTAGACTGACAACTCCTCATGCACCAAGGTCACTGCTCGCCAGAGGAAGAGAAACTTTTGGGAAACTAAGGCAGGCCACGGTAATAGGGGATATAGGAATATATTGGGTACAAGGTGACCGAGAAAACAGTCTGGAAACTTGCCTGTCTGTGAGAAGGTTGTGGACATCACAAGAAACCTACACAGACTTCTCCACAGCAATCATCAGAAGTCTATGATCATGTTACACACTTGTACCAACCATGCAGGAGAGAGATCCTGGAAGTTTAAATTTAGACTACTAGGGAGAAGGTTTACATCCCAGGCCTCTGTAGAAACCTTCTCTGAAATGCTTTCAAGTCCATGCCTGTTTCTAACTAGGCACAGAGAACTTTAGGGTCTCAATGCATGGTTGACAAGATAGTGTAAAGAAAACAAGTTTAAGCTTACTAGGAACTTGAGAATATTTTGTGGAAGGGGAAGCCTGTACAGAAGGGATAGGGGCTCCACTTTAATTAAAATGAAACCAGACTGCGAGCACATAAAATAAGATATTGGAAGAGCGTTTAAATTAAGAGGTGGGGGAAAGCTGACGGGAGTTAAGGAGCACATTGATGGACAATTGCATCTGTATAACCAGTAAAGAATAGGAAGCAAAATTACAACTGAACTAAAGGATAAGGACAGGACAAGAACCCATGAAATTCCAGAAAAAAAAAAAATCAAGCTGTCAGATTAGACAGTTAAAACAGGCGCTTGGTAAAAAATAAAACAACAATGACAGACAATTTTCTGTTCACAAACATGAGACCCTAAAGCAAACAAGGAACAAGACTATCTTACTGGCAAATGATAGCTGGCATTGCGGAAATACACTGGAATGAAAAAAATCAGTGGGATACCGTAAACACCTGGTTACAACACAGTAAAAGACAGAGTAGGCCAAGTAGATGAGGGAGCAATATCTAAAGGATTCCCTAGACAGTATCCAGCATGTCTGACTCATTGAAGACACCCCTCCCCCGCCTCTGCTTGAACCAAATCTGCATCAGAAGAAAGACTTACTAAAAGCAATGAAAAGACAGTGGGAGATGCACCTAAACCCCTGGGATAAGGATGACAGGATTAAGGAAACTCCCCGAACCTTATTTGCATCAAAGATAGGACAAGGAGGCATCTCCATTGCATACAGCATGGAGAACAGAGATTCCAAGGTAAGAACCACATGGAACTCTGGGACCAGAAAAGCAGGGAAGCACTTCATGATGGGGGATCTCCGCTCCATATGTTAATCAACCCATGCTGACAAACACACAGCTCAGTAGTTATCAGACCAAATCAAGTAATAAATCCTTCATTGGTATCCAAAATAGTGAAGCTCCCTAAATGCATTGTGAGCTCCCTCCAAGGAACACTGCTCAAAACCAGGAAGGATCAGCTCCCATGGTATAGCCTGAACAAAACAACTTTGGTATACTCTCTTGTTTACACACAAACAAATCTAGTATTCTCCCTTGAACCATTGTTGTTTCTCTACAAAAACCTCTACCTAAGCTCAAGTGTTCTGATGTCTGGATCCAAAATCTACATCAGTTCCATTGAGACTTCATCTTCTCCTGACTGATTGTGCTGCGGGCTCTGCCTGACTCCACACTCCGGACCCTCAGCTACCACCACCACCTGGGACCCCTCATCGATTCAAGCTTCACAGAGTGGTAAGAACCCAGCTCTCTCTCTCTCGGTATAGCCTTCTGACCCTGACTTGTGTGATCAGTTACAGTTTTGTATACCTGACTTTTATAATCAAATTTAAGTTAGATTTAATATTGTAACTGTTTTGTTTGTTTGGCTCCGCTACGGTTATTATCTGGCAATAAATAACTTTCATGATTAAGCTGGTTGCTTCTCTTGCTCTCTCCCCTTCGTGGGTGTTTTCTGGTTTCCTCATTTGCTCTGCAGCAACTCTCCTCGTACCTAAGCTAAAAGATCCCTGCAGCCTCCCAAAATCCTGTGGGGTTTGCTCATCAAACAGGTTACTACCAGAACAGTGGTAACATGAAAGTGGGGCTAGAGACATGCTGAACCTGGGACGTACGAGGGTGGCATTTTAGAAGTGCTGCTCAACCCAGTCTGCTGAGTCCAGGGGCATATGAGGGTGGCAGACTGCTCGACCCAGCCTGCTCAGGCATGCTCTATTCTGGTGTGGGGTCCATGGCATATGAGGATGATAGCTTTGACGTGCCGTTTGACCCAGACTGGTGAGTCCAAGGGCCTATGAGAATGACAGTTTGGAAGTGCTGCTCAACCCAGCCTATTGAGTCCAGGGACATAAAAGGTGTCAGCTTGGGAGCGCTGATTAATGAGGTCCTCACAGACATGCTCGTGTGTGTGTGAGAGAGTGAGAGAGAGAGAGAGATTCTGGGGTTGGAAGAACCCAGCCCTGGGGAACCTAGTTCCTGCAAGATAGCTCCATTGGGCGGGAACTTGCAGCAGGGAGAAGTAGAGCTCGATATGAGAACACAAGTGACACAAGCAGTACATTGAGAGAAGTACAGAACCCCCCACCACCCAAAGAGTAACCTTAATAAATGAGCATACCCCAAAGCAACAGGCAAAGCTGGTAAGAATAATCAGTGGTGCCAGCTCTTGAGCTCCTAAAGCTCCAGCTACTACCACCATGTGATTACATTAGGAAAGAAAGAAATGGTCACAATTGATCAGACTCAAGGTCCGCCTAGACCAGTAACATCTCTGACAGTGGCAAGTGCCAGATGTCTTAGAGGAAGGTGTAAGAACCTCCCAGGAGGCAGAAATTAGATAGTTTAGCCTGACATTAGCTCTCATAGACTCATAGGTCAGAAGGGACCAATATGATCATCTAGTCTGACCTCCTGCACAAGGCAGGCCACAAAACCCTGCCCATACACATTTATAACAACCCCGAACCCATGACTGAGTTATTGAAATCCTCAAAATTGAGATTTGAAGACCTCAAGCTGCAGGGAATCCACCAGCAAGCGACCCATGCCCACGTCAGAGGAAGGCGAAACTCCAGGCCCTGCAATCGCGCCGTGGGGGGGCAGGAAATTCCTTCCCGACCCCAAATTGGCGATCAGCTAAACCTGAGCATGTGGAAGACTCACCAGCCAGCACCCAAGAGATCTCTGCAGTTATCATTCCTCCCATCCAACATCCCTCACAGACCATTGAGCAGACTTATCTGCGATAATCAATCAATTGCCAAATAACTTCCCATCATAACATCCCCTCCATTACTTATCAAGCTTAGTCTTAAGCCAGATAGTTTTTGCCCCCACTACCTCCCTCGGAGCCGTTCCAGAACTTCACTCCCTAATGGTTAAAACTTCGTCTAATTTTCAAGTTAATTCCTATATCAGTTTATACCCATTCGTCCTCGTGACCTACATTAGTACTAACTTAATTACCTTCCTCGATCCTACGTTAACCCCCTGTTATTATGAGCACGCATATCCTCCCAGACTTTCTTTTGGCCAGGCTCAAACAGCCAGCTCTTAATTCCTTTCATAGGCATTTTCCTTCCTCAGATCACTAGTGCCCGTCTCTGAACTGCTTCCAGTTGAATTCTCTTCTTAAAATGGGACACCGAACTGCAAACACTAATATTCCATGGTCTCACCAGCGCGTATAACGGCACTTACACCTCTTCTCCTTGCGGAAATACCTCCTGATGCATCCTAAAACCGCATTTGCTTTTTTAACAGCCAAATCACATTGGCGGCTCATAGCATCCTGCTATCAACCAGTCGCCCGAAGGTCCTTCTCCTCCTCCGTTCACTTCCAACTTGACTCCCCAAGTATATCTAAAATTCTTATTATAATCCCTAAGTGCATGACCTTGCACTTTTCACTATTATATTTCATCCTATTACTATTACTCAGTTGTACAAGGTGTCAGATCTTCCTGAATAGTATCCCGGTCTTCTCCGTTGTAGCATACCCCCAGCTTCGTGTCATCGCAAACTTTATAACACATTCCGCTCTTTTGCCAGGTCAGTAAAAATGGTAAATATGACGTCCCCAAACCGACTCTTGAGGGACTCCGCTAGTACCTCCTTCCAGCCTGACAGTTCACCTTAGATACGCCGCGAGTCTCCCCTTTACAAGTTCCTTATCCACCTTAACAACTTTTCATGATTCATCCCCATTTTTCCAATTTAACTAACAGTTCCCCATGCGGAACCCGTGTCAAACGCTTCTGAAATCGAGTAAAAAAATTAGATCTACCGCATTTCCTTTAGTCTAAACTAATCCGTCACCTTCTAAGAAGGAGATCAGTTGGTTTGGCACGAGTCACCCTATAGTAAATCATGTTGCAATCGCCCAATACACATTGACTCAAATGTCCTTAAACTACTTTCTCCCTAAAATTTTTTCAGACTTACACCCGACAGACGTCAAGCTAACGCCTATAATAATACCCGATCACTTTTATTCCCTTTCCTTAAAAAAAAATAGGAACTAGTGAGCAATTTCCAGTCGTACGGCACAACCCCGAGTTTTACCGATTGGCTTTAAAAATTCTCGCTAACGGGCTCGCAATTTCACGCGCCAGGTTCTTTAATTTCCTCGGGTGGAGATTGGTCCGGTCCCTCTGATTTGTCCCAATTAAGCTAGTTCAAGTTTGGCCGTCTACCTCAGATGCGGTAATATCCACCTCCATATCCACATCCGTTTGTTATTCCATCCATCGTCCCTAAACTTCCTCACTAGTCTTATTAGAAGACCGAGCCAAAGTACTTATTTAGATCTTGGTCTGCTAGGTTATCCTTAACCTCCGTTCCATCCTCAGTGCTAGCGGCCCCACTTCTCTTCTTTGTTTTCTTCTTATTTATGTGCTGTAGAACTTTTACTATTGGTTTTGATTCCCTTCGCAAGTCCAGTTCTAGCGCTTTTAGCCTTCTCACTTATCCCTACACGTTCTGACTCACTAGTGAGCTTCCCTTGCTAATCCCGCCCATTTCTTCACTCCCGTAGTTTCTGCTTTTTTCCTAATCCCTCTCTGAGTTGCTTGTCATCAGCTCGGCCTACAACTTCCCGCCTGGATTTTTTCCGCCTTCTTGGGCATGGAGCTTCCACAGTTTCCGCAGCTGCGACTGTAAACAATCCAGGCCTCCGTCCGCATTTAAATCCACAAGTTCCTCCGTCCAATCCACTCCCGAACTAATTTTTCTAAACTCTTAAAATTAGGCCCCGAGAAGTCGAAAACCCTATCCCAGATCTACGTTTGTTATCCTTCATCATCTAATTGAATTAATCAGCTCATGCATCACTCACCAAGGTTGTCCCTTACCACCATTTTTTCTACGAGTCCGTCACTACTCGACCAAAACCAAATCTTAAAATGGCATTCCCCTCTTGTAGGTACTTCAAACTTACTTGATGAAAATTCAATCCGCTATCACATCAGAAAATCTGACCCCTATTATTGCTTGCAAGCACTCGTCCTCCGTCTATATCCGCGGAAGTATAAGTCCCCATAACACACCATTCCCCTTTGTGTTTACTTCATTAAGACATTAAGAGGTCCTATCCATATCAAATCAGATCCGGCGGTCTTAGCACACCCAAGCACTATCTCAGGGAACTCGTAGTAGCTTTTTTACCAGCGTGATTTTTACCAGACATACTCCGTCTTATCTATTCCAGTCACTTATTCATTACATTCACCCCATCATTGAGTACTAGTACTCCACACTTGCCTTTCTTCTGCTTTTTAAAACAGACACATACCTTCAATAACCCGTACTCCAGTCATGATACTATATCACCAGGTTTCTGTTAATCCTATTAATATCCGGTTCACTTCCTGCACCAGTAGCTCCTGTTCCGTCAGTTCTTGTTCCCTAGGCCCCTCGCAATTAGCGTACAGACAATATCTCATCGTAAGGGTTAAACCTGAAGCTATGAGGTCTATATATCCCTTCACAAATTGTTCCTTTCATTACAACAATCTGGTATATATCCTGTTAGCAATATTAAAAAGAATTTATATTTATATGGTTACAAAAATCATACAGGTTTAAACAAAATGACATGTCAGAAGGGATATTAAGACAGAGGATATTAGAGAAAGGGATTATTAGAGATAAGACAAGAAACTTATCAAGATTCAAAATGAGATTGGACATCTATATGTTAATTTCTTGGCTTCAAATTTTATAGGCCGATAATTCACCATCTAATTGTGTAACTCTGTAAAAAAAAAAAAAAAAAACATTACTTCTATCAGTTTTGAATTTGCTATCTTTTAATTTAATTGAAGGTCCCCTTATTCTTAAAGGGACAGAACAGAAGATCCTGATCTACCGTCTCTGAATCACTTATTATTTTATACATATTATCATTTGTCCTCTCTTAGTAGTCTCCTTTCTAAGGTAAACAATCTCAAATCCTTTTACTCTCTTCATATGAGTTTTTTTCCATGTCCCGAATCATTCTAATTATTCTCATGCTCTTCTCTACAAATATGAGGGTTAGAAATTTACTTTTAAAAATGAAAGCCAAGATTCTCAGGTAAAGAGAAGGTCATTGCCGAGAATCTAAATGATTTTTTTGCACCATTCTTCACTGAAGAGGAGGTTGGGCAGATACCTATCTCAGACATGCTCTTTTCTGGTAATGAAGAAAAGGTGCTATCAGAGACGACGTTAGAAGAAAAGGTGCTCGAACAAACAGATAATTTAAAAAGCAATATGTCACCAGCCCCAATGCCGAGGAGTACGCGTGTGCGAGACAAAGACAGAGAGAGAGAGAGAGAGAGAGACACACACACACACACACCCCCCCGTGTGTGTGTGTGTCAAAGAGATACACACGCGCATTGCCCCTTTAAGTATGCGGACACCAGTCTAAGTACACTGCCTTTTTAAGTAGATCAGCTACTTGAGACAGCAGCGGCTGCCCACAAGCTCCCTCCATCCTGAGCCCTGTCACGTCCTCCTCCCACCCGCTCTGTGGCGTTGGGGTATGGGAGGGGAGGGAGACACCCTGACATCAGTATCCCTCCACTCACTGCACAGCAAGCAGGAGGCTCCTGGGAGCAGCTCCAAGGCAGAAGGCAGGAGCAGCACATGGCGGTGGGGGGAGGGACATCTGAACTGCCCAGCAATTGATAGCCTGCTGGGTGGCTGCTGCACAGAGAACTTAGGGGAGCTGATGGGGGGCTGCCAGTCCACGCTGGTTCCACCCTCCCACAGCTGGCGCCAACGGGCTGCTCTTCCTGCAAGCAGTGGACAAAGCAGGCAGCTGTCAAACAACATTTAAGGGAGCACTGACCAACTTTAAATGAGCATGTTCTCTAACAGATCAGCGACATAACAAAGAAACGACGTTAACTGGGATGACATTAAGTGAGGTGTTACTGTACATAAAAATCAAGAATAAAAGAAATCCTAGAGATGACAGAAGTTCAGTACTAGGTGAGATAGTTTAAAAAAAATTGTCAACAAAGATGCAGAAAAGACTTAAAGCAGCCTGGATTATTTGGTAAATTGGGTTCATTTAAGCAACATGTATTTTAATACATCAAAATACAAGGCCCTGTACAGCTAAGAACAAAGAGTGCAAGTCACACCTATCAGATTGGAACCTGTATCCTGGAAAGCAGGGACTCAGAAGCGATTTAAGGATCATGGTAAATAACCCACTGAACATGCACTCCCCACTGCAATGCTAAAGAAAGCTAAATACAGTCCCTGAAATTTTAAAAATTGAGTTGAAAGGAGGGGAAATATCAAGAAGTAGGGTAAGGATACTACCTCTGTACACACAACTGTGGTGAGACCATCACTGGAATGGTATGTCCAGTCCTGGTGTCCACAGTACATAAACATTGAAAATTTGGAAAGGGTTCTAAAGAGAGCTACAAAAATGATCTGAGGTCTGCAAATCCTGCCTTAGAGTTTTTTAAGTCTTCTACCATATCTATTTAGTTTATCAAAGACAAGGTTAAAAGATTACTTGATCATGTGTCATAAGTACCTCCATAAGGATAGCAGCAGGCTCTTTAATACAGCAGACAAAGACATAATAAGTGCTGATGTGTGGAAGCAGAATTTATCTAGTTTCAGGTTAGGAACAAGGTAACAACATTTTAACAATGAGGATAATTAACTACTGAAACAATTTACCTAGGGACTTGGTGAATTCTCCATCACTTGAAATCTTGAAATTAAGACCATCTTCCCAAAAAAATATGTTCTAGCTCAACTACAAGATATGAGCTTGATGCAGAATTCCACCCAGTAATTCGTATGACCTGTACTATGCAGGAAGTCAGGCTAGGTGATCATAATTGTCCCTTCTGATCTTACAAATGTATGAATTTGTACAAAACTCCGTATACACTGTTAAAAAGGTGGGGAACATATTTGATTTAATAAAGGAAAACTAAACAAAGCTACTTAGTTTGCATTTCTATATAAACATATATTAATTTTCCTTGTTTTTATTATTATTCTTTATTACTTCTATTTTAAATGCCCGAATAAGGATTAGGGATCCATTATCCCAGGTGCCGTACAAATACGTAGAAAGAAATATCCTTGACCCAGGAATTTACAATCTAAAAAGGCAAGATAAACAAACAATATTAGACAGACAACCACTAACAAGTTTCAAATATTTGAGGTGACACTGGGTGAACATTTGGTTTTATTTTCTTCTTCCCCATTACGTGTTTCTCTGAAAGTTTTTTAAACTAATGTGTTCAGGCTGGATCAGTTCCCATTATACAGAAATATCACAATGCTTTTAAGAGGTTTCCTTTCCATCTTCTGAGAAGAACTCATATTACACCTGTATTGACATATATGGATATTGGAGGGTGGGGAGGAGTTTTAGCCATGTGTTTTCAAATAAATACAAGCAAACTATGAACATAACAATGTTATATATAACAGAAATATTTAATGTATTTTTAGTTCTTGATGTTATTTGAGATTTATTTTAGTTTTACTTGCAAGGTCATTTAAAGGGATATCATGCATTTGGAAAATCACATTTCCATATGTTGTTTTGCACTAATTATTGTTATAAGTAACCCTTAAGATTACCACACCCGAGACAGACTAAAGAAAAATTTATCTAATCAACGTATTAAGGTGCTGCTAAATGGAACATCAATATAAAACTGTTTTGATCATGGTGCATGCCTTTCCTTGGGCTCAGCCAGAGCAGCAGCAAAGTAGCAGCTACTACTCAGCTAGTAGTAGCAGCAGCAGCAAAGCTGAAACTAAAAAAGCAGCAGGCATTCTGCGCCTGCCCAAATGATCCTTTTAAATATCCTTACCTTTTAAAGAAAAGTTTTAGGAAATACTATTTAAAGGTTGTTCTGGGAGAACATTTTGAAGTCAGTCAATATAAAAAAAGATTCAATTCAACTTGACAATATCTCTATAGCTCACTAACTTGCAAGAGACAGATACTTTCATACATTTTAAGGCCAGAACGAAGCATTATGATCTAGTTTGACCTCCTGAACAAAAGGCCATAGAAGTCCACCCAGTAAATTCTGCATGAAGCCCAAAACTTCTGTTTGAGAAGCCACACAGCAAATCAGTGGCCAAGGTGAGACTAGAACCTAGGTCTCTAGATGTCCAGTCCAGCACCTGACCCACTGACCATCTTTCCTCTCTTTAAGGGGAAACAAACCTGCAGCTACTACTGATCATTGTATTACTAAGCTAGAAAATGCCTTTTTCAAAGCAGATTTAGAAAGTGGGAAAATTATAGATTCACCTACTACATTTATCTTTACAACAGTAAAGGGGTACACAATGCTCAACATTTTTAAGTGTTGTTTTTTTTTAAATAAAACAGGGTGCACAATCTGATCTTGGTGGCAATACCCAAATTTAAAAGATGATATTTCAGCAGACTGGCCCAAAAACTAACCAATCCGAAAAAATTGATTTTATTTTTCATTCCCAATGCAAAAAACATATCAGTTCTAAGAAAGATGGGCTGTTATACTTAAAATCCAAAATTTTCAGCCATAAGCATAAGCCTTTAAACAAAGATTAAAATTCCTAAAAATTCCTACATTTGTTCTATCTGGTTACACTGTAATTTTATTTCTTTTATAAAGAGATCAAAACTAAAAATGCATTTATTATTTCCCCTCTCTATAAAACAGAATGAAGAGGAACAAGTGCCATTGTACTAATTTCCACGCTTCTACTGAAAAATATACTTGATCCAGTGAAGTAATATATTTTATGCTCAGAATTAAAGACATTGAAAAAAAGTTTAGATTTTTACACTTTCTTTAAGGAACCCGAAAAATGTCTAACAAATAGTACTTGGCATCAGTCACTGAAAGCCTGAAACTTTTTCGTACTGGTAAAGAAAACCACATTCCATAATAATCAATTTCATACAAATCTTTTGTTCATCCATGAAACAGCCATCAAAACAGGGGTTTTAAGAATTAAATAACCAACAAATTGAAAGAAAAATACAAATATCCAAATATTTGTTTCCACAGCTTTCACAAATGCTTGTAGATCACTACAAAACAGTCTGAAACACACTTACTTACATATTACAAGAGTGAGGACAGTCCTGACCTGGTCTTCTTTTTCTACAAAGCTCTCCACAGCTATGTGGAATTTCATTTCTATTCCATTCAGGGTTGTTTACCTTACCTAAAAAGCAAAACAAACACAAAAAATTAGATGCAGGAACAGCTTCAATACAATAATGAACTTTAAAGTAAATATACTGAGAGTGATGAGGGAGGGACCATTTTGGACTCTGAGGTGTCACTTTTAGTGAGGTGATATTCCAAGATTTTTAGAAAATAGGAGGCAACTTTTCCAAGACAGGCTGATTTTAAGAAGTGGAAGCTGACTGAAGCTGCTCAGAAGTTTGGAAATTTAGTGCAAGTTTCAAAAATATGAATCAGTGGTCAGAATACTGGTGAGATATCTAAAGGTATGCAGTTAATTCATTTATCTCATGATTCTGCAATGTTTTGTGCATCAGACTACATATGGTAAAGAAGAGATCTAGGCTCTGGATCTACACAGGAAAGTTGCACCTGTTTAACTTCAATCTTTTCTTAAACTGATTTAATTAAAACTAGTGCAAGTTCCTGTGTGAACAGTTATTTTAGTTTATTGTCTTAGATTAAGTTGATTGGAAACGGGATTAAATTAAAGCCACTCTTATACCAAAATAAGTGTGTCCAAACAGGAGTCTGAATTGGTTTAACTACATTGGTTTAAATTCATGTTAGAAAAGTTGCACTAACATAACATATGTAGGGAAAGGCCTATAATAGTTGTAATTACCTGTACCTTAGAACAAGGTATTTCTAGATTTTTTTCCTACTAAATGCCTTTGTATCAATACTGATTCCAAAACATTCCTAATAAAGGTTTTATTTTAACATTTATCTAAATATTTGTTATATATAAATCTTTATATAGGAACCGAACATCACACAAGTCAGGCGGTTATCTTCCAATATCATTAACAAAGTCGCCATGAAAGAGAGCTTTTGGGGGTGTAAGGAAAGATTCTTCAACAGTATTAGAACTTATTAATTAAGGAATACCAACTGTAAATATGAAAAACACTCACCACAAAAACAGGTGTAAGTAGTAGGAACTTGTGTTGAAGCATTTTGACAAGCAGGACATCTCCAGCCACTATTGCCATCTGTAAAGAAATTAATATACAAGAACTTAAAATATGTTTAAGACAGATGAAAAACAAATTTAGAATAGTGGCACAAGACAGCAAACTTCTTTCAGATTTTACTAATTTCACCATTTCAAGTAATAATATACTATACTATACCACCTTATAGAAATCTGATTTTGTAATGTGCCACATTCAGTTTAATAATTAGTGCTATAGAAAAATCAGTGACTCATTTTAAATAAAATAAAAATAAAAATGAACAGATAAATCTCAAAATAGAATCGCTAATTGAAGATCATGAATGAGTCGTAGTGTTCTTACGGGGGGGTCCCACAGGGATTGGTCCTCAGCCCAGTGTTACTCTATTTTTATCAATTACCTGGAAGAAAATATAAACTCATTGCCAGTAAAGCTTGCAGATAAAACAAAGATTGGTGGGTTGGTAAATACCAATGGGGATAACATATTACCAAGTGATTTGGATCACCACTATGATGGATGCAATCAAACTATATTTTAAATACAATCAAAGTCATACATTTAGGGACACAGATTACAGGCCATGCTTACAGGATGAGAGCCTGTATTCTGGAAAGCACTACTGAAGAAGACTTGAGGTCAGAGTAATCAACTGAACATGAATTCCTAATACAGCAGTGTGTCAAAATAAGCTAACATGATCACTGGACACATAAATAGGATAGTATATAAGGAAGGTAGTAATCCCAGTACTTGGTACTGGTGAGACCATTATGGGAAAAACTGCATCCAGTTCTGGTGTCACACTTCAAAAAAAGATGTTGAAAAACTGGAGACAGTTCAGAGAAGAGCCATAAGTATGGATATGTGGTGTGAAAAAATACTTTATAATTAGCAATGGAGTTCAATACATCAGTTTATTGAAGTAAAGGTTAGCAGATTACTTGGAAACATTTTATAAGCACCTACAGAAACAAACCGCTTAATTGTAAAGGGCTCTTTAGCAGCTAAAGTGTAACTAGATTCAGCTGGTCTGAGAAAGATGCATGGACAATGATACTTTTGTGGGGAAAAGTATATGGTCTTCTGAACTCAGCAATATGGTCTTCTGAACTCAGTCATCTCCAATAGCTCGGTGCATGACTGTCATGTGACTGTGATATGGGCAACACCCTGAGTGGTAAGCAATATCACAGAACATAGGGCCCAATTGTAGTAGGTCACAGAGCAGAAGAAATACCCCAAGGATTCAATCCCTGTATGAGACTGAGTGCTTCCATGATAACATGAAGGGTGTGAATGAAGGAAAACCAAGAGAAAGACTTCAAAACTTTTCACCCAAAAACCACATTGGACAAACACATCTGTTTTATAGTGCTTGATAAAGATGAGCACTGAAAGGCAGAAAGACACAGAAAATTCCTTGAATTAAGTTCTGTGCTGTTCTAGCCAGCAACTAGCCAAAGGTTTGTCTGAGTGAGACCTCGCAGAAGGGGGATCTTTTATGAACACTTTGTAGTCCTGTAAAGGTTCTTGACTATATCTGCCTAGAAATAGTAGATATGGGTGCTTAGTGCCCTTTCTTATATTTCCCATATAATCCTAAACTCTATGACTTAGTTGTGCAAGTAGCACACAAGGAGGATTGCTCAACTCTGTGACTCAGCAAGGGCCACCAGTACACGTCTGAGCCAGTATTTTTCCAGGCACATGGAGTGACTGTATAAAATAAGAGATAGCAACATCACGAGACCACCTCTCTCCATTTACGCTGAAGACAACAAGAACACTGTGAAAACAAAGACTGTGAAATGAGAAGACTGGACCCAGACTGAGAAGGTAGGTTATATATAAACATATAACCTACCTGCTACATTCAGTGGGATGAGGAAAACTGTTTGATTCAACTCTCACTTAGTCTAAAAGTTTAGGATTTAGAATGCATGTTTACTTTTTCTTTTCTAAAAGGTAACTAACTATCTCTAACCTTTACGCCTACCACTTTATAATCACTTGAAATCTATCTTTCTGTAGTTGTTAAAACTTATTTTAATATTTTATCCTTACCAGTGAGTTTGTATAAAGTGCTTGGGGAATCTGCTCAGTTTACAAAGGCTAGTGAACATCCACTTTCCTTTGAAGAAGTGGAGAACTAATTAATGAGCTTGCACTGTTAAAGAAAAAGGTATTGAGCAGTGTAAGATGGTAAATTTCTGGGGTGCAAGCACAGGTGCTGGAACGAGGTGCACTGGCTGAATCCCCTGACTTGAAGTGGTTTCCATCATATATATAGGGTTTCAGGGCTGGCTTTAGGAAGTGCAGGGCCTGATTCGATAACCCGGTGGCAGTCCGGGTCTTCAGCGGAACTTCAGCAGTGGGTCCTTCATTCGCTCCAGGTCTTCCGTGGCACTGAAGGATCTGTCGCTGAAGACCTGAAGCGAGTGAAGGATCCGCCACCGAAGTGCCACCAAAGACCCAGACCGCCACAAGGTGAGTAAAAATTAAAAAGGCGCCTATGTTAGGCACTCTTCTTTAGGGCAAGTGGCACAGGTGCGGGGCCCAATTCAGAGGAAATCTGCCTAAAGCTGGCCCTACAGGGTTTACAGTTTGGTTCAATGGATCTCAGTAACCCCACTATGCAAATTGTTCCAGCACCTCTGCGTGCAAGGTTAGTGGCTGGGGAGATTTGCTGACGTTTCCCTGTGCACAGTTTATGAGTGGCTTGGAGAACATTCATGCAACTTAGCTGTGTGTGCCTCTGCATGGTGATGGCTGAGTAATAACAGCATCTGGAGGGGTTTGCTGCTTGCCACTAGCAAAGCACTGTGAGAAAACTCAGGCTGGAGAGTTACGGATGCATAGCAGTTCCAGGTTGTACTCAGGGGTCCCATCACATACACCTTCTGCGTATAGTGAATGCATCAATACTACCTGAGACGACTTCCTGGAATCTGGTATGGTATAGAACCCTTTTCCTGTACTATATCACATGACCTATGAGGAGAGGCTGAGGGAACTGGGATTGTTTAGTCTGCAGAAGAGAAGAATGAGGGGGGATTTGATAGCTGCTTTCAACTACCTGAAAGGGGGTTCCAAAGAGGATGGATCTAGACTGTTCTCAGTGGTACCAGATGACAGAACAAGGAGTCATGGTCTCAAGTTGCAGTGGGGGAGGTTTAGGTTGGATATTAGGAAAAACTTTTTCACTAGGAGGGTGGTGAAGCAGTGGAATGGGTTACCTAGGGAGGTGGTGGAATCTCCTTCCTTAAAGGTTTTTAAGATCAGGCTTGACAAAGCCCTGGCTGGGATGATTTAGTTGGGAATTGGTCCTGCTTTGAGCAGGGGTTGGACTAGATGATCTCCTGAGGTCCCTTCCAACCCTGATATTCTATGATTATTGGCTTATACCAGTAAACCTGACTAACACTGGTTATCTCATCTCTCGAATATATTTCATAAGGAACCAAAATGTGGTTAAGCAATTTACTATACAATTTACCAATAAGCTACACCTGACATCGACCACACTCACTTTACCTGGAATATATGCAGATAATAAATGCAGAGATAACTGTCAGTAGCAAGCTGGATATGAAAGCACTCTTTCTATTAGAACATCTGTCCCCTGCTAATTACATAATTTACACAACTATACATTAAATTGATGCACAGTAGATCCTGAAGACTCACATGCAGCTCTTCCCCTTGCTCACACACAAAAGGTGCAACACATAACCACAAATCAGTCACACAAAACTCAAAGTTAACAACAGGTCCTCATATCACCAACAAAACTTTACCAAGCAGAGCCTACTACTACTGTCTCCACCATTTCAGATAGGTACACCTGACACACTGACTACACCTGGAATGTACATAAATGAATTACCACTGGCTGTTGCCACCTCCAGGGGAACTGAAAATGGCAAAAACAACCTTTACATAGAATCATAAGAATAATCAGGCTTGGAAGGGACCTCAGGAGGTTACCAAGTCCAACCCCCTGCTTAAAACAGGACCAATTCCCAGACAGATTTTTGCCCCAGATCCCTAAATGGCCCCCTCAAGGATTGAACTCACAACCCTGGGCTTAGCAGGCCAATGCTCAAACCACTGAGCTATCCCTTCCCTCTTTCTCATTTAACAGATGAAATCCTCTGGGTGAGTGTGAAAGGGCTGTAAAAGGATGTGAACTGTGGGGTTGACAAAGTAAAGATCTGTGATGTTTGATGATTTGAATGTTCTCACCTCAGTCATACAAAGAAGAGTCTGATTTTCCACTTGTGCATCAAGTAGCTGCATCTTCTATGGTTTGTTCAGATGTAGGTCAATGTGGCACAAAGTCTGTGTGGCATGTTAAAACCAAGAGGGCAGCTTGTTGGGTCAGTAAGGATGTGCTTGTTTGGAAGGTAGACGAAGTCCAAAGGATGCCACTCCCTGGCCGGATCCAAAGACATGAGGTGGTCACATATGGTCATTAAATTTTGCAATTTCAGGTATCATTGGGGAATGTTATTCATAAGCTACTGGATGGGAAGTTCTGGCTACTCTTTGGCACATTTAAGTTCTTGTCCAGTAGCTATATCTCAGCAGATAGCAAACATCAAACCTCAAGCTAATACAGAAAGTCATGGTAGAGACGTTGATTTTATAAGTTCCCGTGATGATTCGCATGTTCTGATTCAGCTGCCCAGCCACAAATTGGGTACTCTGCAAACAGTACACTAGGGCCAAGACTGATGTTTGTAACACCGAGGCAGCTGATCCACAGCTTGGTCCCACTAACTTTTGAATAATGTTGAAGCGAGTCTTCGTGTTAGAGGCTACTTTCTTGAGGTGATCATGAAAGGTCAGTTTACGGTCAAAGATGACACCAAGATATGTTAGCTTTGGGTCATAATGCACAGTTTTGCCACATAACTCCACAGTTAGAACATTTGTGCAATTCTATTCTCAAGGTGGAAAGTAGCGACTACTGATTTGCTCAGATTTGGTCTCTGCTTCCATTTCTGGAAGTACTTCTCCATGATCTTATGGTCAGATGTAAGGTTCACTTCAAGTTCTTTAAAGCTATGGGCCTGAGTTGCAAGTGCCAAATCATCAGCATATTCAAACTTCTGTGCTATTACTCCAAGCGTATCACTGGTGTATTCGTTGAAGAGTGTCAGAGCAAATACAGAGCCCTGTGGTAGCCCATTATTCAAAGTGTGTGGCCTGCTGGTTTGACTTCCAAGTACATGCACAAACTTTGGCTGCTGAGCATGGCATTCTGCAGCCTGAGACCATCCTTCCAAACTTATCAATCTGTCAGCAGCATAAGGTGCAAAGCAGTACTGGTCTTGAGTTTTCATTGGAATCCAGCCTCAATGTTTGTAGCAAGAGCCAGGATTTGATCACAGCAACTTCTTGGTGGTCAAAAACCAACTTGCTCCTTGAGTAGGCTGGCATCCACAGTGGATCCAATTCAGTTAAAAAAATCATACTGGTCTATAAATATGCGGGGCTGAACCATAAATGATCAGCAATTGAATCAGCTGATTGTATACAATATATTATAAAAGTGTACGGAGTGAGATCTTTTCTGAAAGCTAATGACACACTGGTGATTTATGTCCTTCTGAAACATATATATTAGCACTATCAGAGGAGATACAGAAACTTAATGATATTAGGCTTTAAAGTCTGTGGCCAAACAGGGAGAAACAGGCTGCCTCCAAAACAGGAGAGAAGGCACCTATTTACTTGGCTCCAGTGCTATTAAGCAAAGCGTGAACAAAAACAATAGAAGCCCCATTTACACAGATATCAGCAAGGGGACTGGGAGTCCACGGGAAGGGAAAAACAAGATGAGGCTATCCTGCCTCTTGAAACAAACTCATTAAACTTTGGAAGACTGAAGCAAGGAGAGAAGCCATTTTTCACATCTCTAACTAGATAGAAAGGTATCAGAGGGGTAGCTGTGTTAGTCTGGATCTGTAAAAGCAGTAAAGAGTCCTGTAGCACCTTATAGACTAACAGAAGTATTGGAGCATGAGCTTTCGTGAGTGAATACCCACTTTGTCGGATGCATCCGACGAAGTGGGTATTCACTCACGAAAGCTCATGCTCCAGTACTTCTGTTAGTCTATAAGGTGCTACAGGACTCTTTACTGATTAGATAGAAAGGAACAACTGCAAAAGATGTGTTCTTCAATTAAAGGGGGGACTGAAGTATCTAGAAATTGAATAAGGATAAGAAAACATCTTAGACTAAGATCTTTCACCCAAGACAAGGGAAGCCAACCCTTTTGCTTCTGGGGAAGGTCCTTGTACTAGAAAGAGAGAGCGTGAAACATGAGGCCTGAATTAAACTAGTAGTTTGGCCCTGCTCTTATGAAGCAAAGTTATCAAAACTCAGGTTGTAAGCAGAAGTCAGGCCCTGTTATAAAACATGCCTGCTTTCAAGTTCACAGAACTTGGCAAAAACAGGGCTGGCATTGCAAAAACACACACAGTCCTAAGAAGTGATAGGCGCAGGACACTCACGCAAACACATTCCATAAAGGTGGTAACAGATCATCCCGATACCAGGTGTGGTACAAACTCACTTCCCAAAGATAACAGGAGCACACTGGCCCCTCCTAAAGATAATGTTGTGATGACAGCGTGACGAATAGAGATGTTTTGATCGACTCAGTATATATAAGGTAACAGATGGTAACTAACTATGTCAGACGGGCAGACTGGAGCACTGTCATGGTTGGGCATAAACTGTTCAGGAAGGACAGGTGGGGGAGAAAGGTGAAGGAGTCGCACTGTATATAAGAGAACAGTATGATTGCAGAGCTCCAGAGAAAAGCCTGTTGACAATCTTTGCATTAATCTTAGAGGTGAGAGCAACAAGCGTTACGTCATGGTGGGTGTCTGCTATAGATCACCAAACCAGGAGGATGAGGTAGACGAGGCTTTCTTTGGACAATTAACAGAAGTTTCCAGATCACAGGCCCTGGTTCTCATGGGGGACTTCAAATCACCCTGATATCTGCTGGGAGAGCAATACAGCAGTGCCCAGACAATCCAGGAAGTTTTTGAAAAGTGTTGGCAATAACTTCCTGGTCCAAATGTTGGAGGATCCAATTAGGGATTGTGTGATGTTACTGACATGAACTGTGACCATATAAATCATTGTTGCAACCAAGGTCCTATAGCTGCACCAAATCTTGTATGAAGCAGGTCAAGTAAGGTATCTATGAAAAGGTTGTAACTTGCTGGTTAGGATTATGCTGTCTGTAAGTGTGTATCATTTTTGTATGTGAAGTTATGAATATGGCCTATGTACATGTATCTCAATGTGTTTGATTCTAAGTAGCATTAATGAAGCATTTGGTCAGCTTCTTGAGAAATAATTCTTCAGATTAAGTGCCCAATCAAGAAACACTTAACTGACAGTGGACCTTGGGAGACCCCAATCCACATCTGAGGAGCCTTCCTGGAGACATTCAAAGTAGCATGTGAGCAATGGCTGCCACTTGCAAACTGAGTCATGCATGGACATGTGACTTGCCCATGTGATTCCAAACTCCATCTTGCTGCTGTGATTTTCCACAGTAAGAACAAAGGGGTGTCCTTCCACAGGGCAGAGGATATAAAAGGCTGTGGAAACCCCTCCATTTTCTCCTCAATCCTGCTTCGCACCTCTGGAGGAACTGTGCTTGAAACTGAAGCTCTGAACAAAGGACTGAATGACACATACACCGGGATGTTTGTACTCTAGAAACTTTATTGGTTTAAATTAACAGTAATCCCATCAAGCCTGAAAGAAGCCTGAACTAAGAACTTTGCAATTATTGTATGTATTTGATTTATTTAACACTTTTAACTCATCTATATTTCTTTCTTTTTATGAATAAGCCTTTAGATTTTAGATTCTAAAGAACTGGCAACAGTGGTTAAGATCTGACTGATTTATTGACATGGGTCTGGGGCTTGGTCCTTTGGAATTGGGAGAACCTTTTCTCTTTTGCTGGGGTATTGGTTTTCATAACAGTTCATCCCAATAATGAGTGGCGCTGGTGGTGATACTGGGAAACAGGAGTGTCTGAGGGAATTGCTTGTATGACTTCTAGTTAGCCAGTGGGGTAAAACCGAAGTCCTCTCTGCTTGGCTGGTTTGGTGTGCCTCAGAAGTGAAGAATCCCCAGCTTTGGGCTGTGACTGCCCTGCTCTAAGGAATGTGTTCTGAATTGATACATTCAGTAATGTCCTGCCAAAGGCTGCTTTGTTAGAGGCAGTGCTCCTCTTGACCTGCAGCTCACAAACACGGCAGAATTCGTAGGGGAAATACAAGTGGGTGGCAACCTGGGTAGCAGTGACCATATGATGGTCGAGTTCAGGATCCTGACAAAAGCAAGAAAGGAGAGAAGCAGAATACAGACCCTGGACCTCTGAAAAACAGACTCTGACTCCCTCAGGAAACTGATGAGCAAGATCCCCTAGGAGGCTAATATGAGGGGGAAAGGAGTCTAGGACAGCTGGCTGTGTTTTAAAGAAGCCTTATTGAGGGCACAGGAAGAAACCATCCCGATATGCAGAAAGAATAGCAAATATTGCAGGAGATCAGCTTGGCTTAACAGATAAATCTTCGGTGAGCTTAAACACAAAAAACAGGCTTATCAGAAGTGAGAAATTGGACAGATGACTAGGGAGGAGTATGAAAATATTGCTCAAGCATGCAGGGGTGTAATTAGGAAGGCCAAAGCACAATTGGAGTTCCAGCTAGCAAGCCATATGAAGGGTAACAAGAAGGGTTTCTACAGGTATGTTAGCAACACGAAGGTGATCAGGGAAAGTGTGGGACCCTTACTGAATGGGGGAGGCAACCCATTGACAGATGATGTGAAAAAAGCTGAAATACTCAATGCTTTTTTTTGCCTCAGTCTTCACAGACGAGGTTAGCTCCTAGACTGCTGCACTGGGACATACAGTATGGCGAGGAGGTGAGCAGCCCTCAGTGGTGAAAGAACAGGCGAAGGACTATTGAGAAAAACTGGACATCCACAAGTCCATGGGATCGGATGCAATGCATCCGAGGGTGCTCAGGGAGTTAGCTGATGTGATTGCAGAGCCATTGGCCATTATCTTTGAAAACTTGTGGCGAATGGGAGAGGTCCCAGACGATTGGAAAAAGGCAAATATAGTGCCCTCTTTTTTAAAAAAAAGGGGAAGAAGGAAAATCCAGGGAACTACAGCCTCATCTCGGTTCCTGGAAAAATCATAGAGCAGATCTTCAAGGAATCCATTTTGAAGCACTTAGAGGAGAGGGAGATGATCAGGAACAGTTGACATGGATTCTCCAAGGGCAAGTCATGCCTGACCAACATGATTGCTTTCTATGAGGTGGTAACTGGCTCTGTGGATATGGGGAAAGCGGTGCACGTGATATACCTTGACTTTAGCAAAGCTTTTGATACAGTCTCCCACAGCATTCTTGCCAGCAAGTTAAAGAAGTATGGCTTGGATGAATGGACTATAAGATGGATAGAAAGCTGGCTACATCACCAGGCTCAGTGGGTAGTGATCAATGGCTCGATGTCTATTTGGCAACCATTATCAAGGATTGGATGACAGGATGGATTGTATCCTCAGCAAGTTCGCAGATGACACTAAGCTAGGGGTAGAGGTAGATACAGTGGAGAATAGAGACAGAGTCCAGAGTAACCTACACAAATTGGAGGATTGGGCCAAAAGAAATCTGATGAGGTTCAACAAGGACACTTAGGACAGAAGAATCCCATACACTACTACATGCTGGAGATCAACTGGCTAAGCAGCAATTGTGCAGGACCTGGGGACTACAGTGGACTAGAAGCTGGATAGGAGTCAACAGTGTGTCCTCGTTGCCAGGAAGGCAAACGGCATATTGGGCTTCATTAGCAGGAGCCTTAGCAGCAGATTGAGGGAAATGATTGTTCGGCACTGGTGAGGCCACATCTGGAGTATTAACCCACTTTTGGGCCTCGCACTACAGAAAGGATGTGGACAAATTAGAGAGAGTCCAGCGGAGGGCAACAAAAATGATCAGGGGTCTGAGGCACATGACTTATGAGAGGATGAGAGAACTGAGCTTATTTAGTTTGCAGAAGAGAAGAGTGAGGAGGGATTTGATAGCAGTCTTCAAGTACCTGAAGGGGGGGGTTCCAAAGAGAATGAAGCTAGGCTGTTCTCAGTGGTGGCAGATGACAGAACTGGGAGCAATGGTCTCAAGTTGCAGTGGGGGAGGTTTAGGTTGGATATTAGGAAAAGCTATTTCACTAGGACGGTGGTGAAGCACTGGAATGAGTTACCTGAATCTCCATCCTTAGAGGTTTTTAAGGCCTGGCTTGACAAAGCCCTGGCTGCGATGATTTAGTTGGGACTGGTCCTGCTTTGAGCAGGAGGCTGGACTAGATGATCTCCTGAGGTCTCTTCCAACCCCAATCATCTATGATTCTATGATACATAACTTGTTTGTATCAGTGTACAAAGAGGGGTTTCAGAGGGAGTGTCTTTGGCTAACCAAGGTGGGGAATGGAAAGTTCCGCCATTCACTTCAGCTGAGCCCACTGCAATGGGCATACATATGTTAATGTACCGGTAACCACTGAGCCAGGGCATTAGGATTGTGCTTTGTTGACAAACCTGGCCAAGTGCTTCCTCTCCTGAAATAGGTCTATGGTCTTTTGGGCAATTTTATCAAGGTGTGCTGTGTCAGCTATCTGCGCAGAGTTGAAACAGCACACAGAAAGAACACACACACACACACACACACACAGTCAATGATTGATTACAGTTCTAACTGAGGGAAAGTCTGTCATGGTAGAAGGATGATGATTGGTAAAAGAAATCATCTTGAACAAACCCTGAACCCTGCTAAATTAAGTTTTAGACTCAGATGTGTATTTTCACTTTTATTTGCTTGTTACCCTTTCTAACTTTCTCTCTTATACTTGAACTCACTTAAAATCCTATCTTTTGTTAATAAATTTGTTTTACTTTTAATCTAAACCACCAGTACAGTATTTGAATTAAAGTGAATGTGGAAAGCTGCCAGGTTGTGTACCTTTAAAGGAACAAACCCACCCTATTATTTCTCTGAACTGTCCAAGAGAGGGATGAACATTACAAAGCACGAGGTTTTTGGAAAAATTCATGATTGGGAGTGTGTTGGGGTCACCCTGCAAGTAGTACCCAAGGCTGGTGCAGACCAGAGAGAGCATATTTGGTGTGCTGCTGGCAGGCTGGTGGTGCAAGAGCTGCTAAACCAGAGCTGTTCAGCCCACAGACACTTAGGCTGTTACCTGTATGCTGACAGGTTGGTTGTGAGCATCCCAGGCTGGGAAATACAGCAGCAAAGCATTGAGAGGCACCCCAGGTTACAGTCACTAGTGTGGATTGCACCCCAAACCCCATAACACCTCCCTCTTCAAGAAATAATTCACGTCTAATTTCTTCCCTCCAAAGACTTCTGTGGATGCAGGGTGGTTAGGGTCCACGGGCAGGGCTGGAAGATGCAGGGGGGTGGGGTTAGAGTGCATGATGTTTGGCATAACTAGGGTAGCGGGGGTGCACTGGCAGAGTTGGGGTGCACAATTGTTGAGGTGCACTGGCAGAGTTGGGGGATGCAGGGAGTTGGGGTACATGGTAGCTGGCACAGCTGTGCGTGCAGGATGTTTGCAGTCCACTGGCATAGCTGGGAGATACAGGGGGGTTGAAGTACACTGGCAGAGTTGGGGGGTGCGATGTCTCCCTCATCTAAGTTCCAAGCATCTCTCATCTCCCCCTAACATCCATTCACATTTATCCTCCTCCCTAAACTCCCCTACCATTCCCTCACTCTTCCACCCCCTAGTACCATTCCCTAAAAAGCATTCACGTATCTAATTCGCCCCCACCCCCCAATAAAATAGTATGATTACATTCCCCCAAATAAAACTGCCACCCATGACTCACAAATCATAGTAATGTCCAGCCACTCAGTTCAAAACTCCTTTTGTCTTAGGTGAGGGCTTGTGATTAATTTTATCTTAGTTTAGTTAATTGAAGTCAAAGCCATCAATGTCTATTTCAATCATCAAATTCAACAAGGCATGTGATTTTATCAGTGATTAGTACTTCTTCATTTAACAGCACAAGGAAGCAGAAGGAAGGTGGGAGGTGGGGTTTAGGGGGAAGCTCCATAACTCAGGAATCCCAGAGTCAAATGACCTCAAATTTGGATCACTAACAAACACTACCCTGCACCCCATGAGGCACCCCAAATATTAAAGCAATCCAATTAAACGTTCAGATTTTAGACAGCTTATAAGCTTGGAGCTTTAAACCATATAAAATGATAAGAATAGAAATCGTCTAGATATTTTTCTGTACTGGTGTGTGTGCAGTGCAGAAAATGCACATTTTAATTTTTCTCAGGCTGCCATCACTATGTTGGGTAAATCTTGGCAGATTATTAGTGGATGAAAATGGAGTCAATCAACAGTTTGATCTCAACTGCTAAGCAGAAAAAAATCCCATCCATACGTTTCTTTAAAAATGGCTATTTTTTTCAGGACTCATATTGCCAGAACAGTACATACATATGACTCCAATATGGGTGACTAACTCTACCCTGCACTCCCCTGGCACACATCAAATTTCAAATAAATCCAACTAAGCACATCAATTCTAGAGAACTTAGAATAAGGCAACCGTCAAACAGATGTCTTAATGCAACTATAACTATAGCAGTACAGGCATGACACTATCATTCACACACACACTCTCTCTCCCTCTCTCTCCTGGAAGTTCATTCAGCCAAAAGTATAGAAAATAACATTAGAGTTGTAATGTGAAGAACCATAAAATTTGCCCATTTCTGATTTACAGCTTGCTTTACTCGGAGGCAGCTGTACTTAACTTAAATGAATAGGTAATTTAGGACTAGAATTTCTCCTCTTCCACATATCATGAAAAATTTGAACTTCTCTGTACATCTGATAAGAAAATAACTACCTTCGGCTTGTGATGCTGGTGATCTTGCCCACTTCTTAATGCAGTTCAGATGAAACACATGATAACAATTCTGACAGCTCCATACCGGGGCTTTTGTTCGGATCACCTCACAGCACACCATACACTCATATTTCTCTGTGGTCAGCTGCTCTATCAGAGAACCTGAAAAGAAAATTCAATATATACACACCTAAATTAATCAAGACAATATACACACTAAAAATAGCACCAAGTTATGCTACATTTTAAATGCAATTTTAGAATTTATTTCTTCATATCAATGTAATGCAAAGCTTTTTCTTCTGTTAGAAAAGCTGAAAGATTCCAATCCAAAAATTTGGTACAAATGTTCTGCTTTCTTGTGTGTCAGTCTCTTAAATTTGTGCAAAAGCAATAATAAATTGTTCAGGAGTTTCCTTTAAACCTATTAGTGATTCTTATCTGACAGAAGAGAAAATTTTACTAGTCTTTTGTTCCAGCTACCTTAAGTGGGAGAATTAAGCTTTTTTCTACTTTTTACAAAGAATACCGCAAAATGTACATCACTATACAAATCTCAAACTAAACAAAGTTAAAATCCTGTATCTGTGCATTATTTACAGACTAGTTGAATAATGAAGTACTGGGAACATGCAGAAGACTCCACACTCCACCCATAAGAGGAAGCACTTTTTAACTGGCTGTTTTAGGAGCAGAGTTGTGGGCTCCAGACAGAACCACATTCAACTACTCTAGGCCAAAGGGATGGTTACCATAATACGGGACCCTTTTAGTATGCAAAGTAGCATCAAAGACTACTCTGAAAACAAAGAGGAAAGTGCACCTCAAACACAAGGCGGAAGAAACTAAAAACAGATGGTGGAAAAAGTCTGAAAATACATTAAGGTGTGCAAATAGAGTTAAGAGCAGCCAAACAACCTTAACTCTGCCCTACAGCTATACCATCAGAGTAGGGGAGGAAAGGAGAAGAAAAAAAAAAATCAAGTGCATCTTTAGAAGTCAGTTTAATCTAATCTGAGTCCACAAAACCTAAAATACCTTAATCATGGTTGACTGGTTTTGCACTGTGTTGCTACCGGGTGCATTTAAGGTTTCTCCTGAATGAAAATTTAATAAATATTTTTAAGTTATAAAAAAATGACCATTAAGCCTTAAACAAATATTACAATACTGCCAATGCACAGAATTTCAATATGAAAAGTTTGAAAAGTTGGTGACAGGACAATCATTAGTGTAATTTGGGTTCCCTAGCACATACATGCTACTTTCACACTCCCTTCTGGCCTGATGACAGGATCCAGTGCAAAGGTGGTTTTTGAAGACATTTAGGATTAATGGTCATTTACTTTTATTTGTCAAGTTACCTGGCATGAAAAAATTTTCCCTTCCAAAATGACCATCTCCCACAGTCTTCAACAGGACTGATGCCACACAGAATATCAGGGTTGGAAGGGACCTCAGGAGGTCATCTAGTCCACCCCCCTGCTCAAAGTAGGACCAATCCCCAGACAGATTTTTGCCCCAGATCCCTAAATGGCCCCCTCAGGGATTGAACTCATAACCCTGGGTTTAGCAGGCCAATGCTCAAACCACTGAGCTATCCATTCCCTGCCCTTGAGGATGATGGTGGAATTAAGTGCTCAATCGCACTGGGAACAGCGAAAGAGATATCCCTTTCAAAAGGGCCACCAAACACCACAATGGCTTCAATCTTATTAAGATTTCCTTCCTTCCTTAATTATTTTTATGTGGTTGTGTAGAACACTGGCTCATGTATGTTGGGGTACCATCTAATAGTTGGTCTGCTTTAGAGGAGGACAGCCGCCTGCTGCTGCAAGGCCACATTTACACTACAAACTTTGATCAACTTAAGTTATGTCAGCATAAAGCCGCTGCAGTTAGAGTATGGCTGCTTGGGTTGGTTCTACACATCCTCACCAGCAGTGCCTGTCCAAACACAAACCTCAGTGTACTGCATCACCCTCCAGTAAAATACCTTTTGATAAATTGTTGCAACATGTTGTGGGGTACACACAAGCTGCATGGGAGTTGGGATGGCTGAGGGCAAGTGTCAAGTTGACATCATGTAACTTTCTCCATTCCATAATACCATCCCTATTCCATAGTTTGTAAGCTTTTTAAAAAATACCACAAACCCACTGTGACAGGATCCCTGGGGCACAACCACGAACTGGGGTACCATTGTGCCCCCTTAACTCTCCAGCCTGGGCTGTCTCTCACAATGCTTTGCTAGTGACAAGCAGCCAACCCCTCCAGGTGCTGCTATCACTGAGCACAACAGCATGTCGAGCATCACATTCAGCTAGATTTCATGAATGCTCCCAAAGCCACTCACGAATCACACAGAAAAAGGCACCAGCCAATTTCCCCCATCATCCTAGCCTTGCACCCCAAAGCTGTACCATCTTGCCTTGGTCAGTGTAAATTTATTACCCAGTCTCCCCCTCCCTTAATGGGGAAGACATACACCAGCCTTTGTAACCTGAGCTGAGATTTCCCCAAGCACCTCAACCAAAACACAGTTTTAGGTAAAATATAAAACAGATTTATTAACTACAGAAAGATTGTAAGTGATAAGTGGTAGGTATAACAGGTCAGAAAAAAAGTTACCAAAAAAAATAAAAGGTAAACACACGATCTAAATCTCAAACCTTATTACACAAGGCAGTATTTAGATGAAGCATTTTTCTCATCCCACTGGATGTTACAGTTCTTAATACACAGACTTCTCGCTCTCAAACCTGGGACCCGTCTCCTCAGTTGAAGTCTTTGTCTTCTCAGCATTCTTGTTTCCAGCATAGGTCAGGGAGGAGAAAGGCAAAGGCATGATGCTACTGTCCCTTATTTTACACCCTCAGTCCACCTGCATGGAAAATACTAGCCCAAATGCATCCTGGTGGGCTTTGCTGAGTCACAGGGTTGAGTACCTCCCCTGGTGTGGTCTTGTGCAACTGTCATTAATTGTAAAAACTATTACAACTCCCCTACTAATTAATGGTCATTGAACACCTTCCTGGGCAGGGATCACATTCTTTGTATTCCACTAGCAAATTTACAGCACATTTCAGAAACAACGATACAGCAAAGTCTCATAACTTGATGCACACTAACAATATACATATTTTGACAGAATGGGTTTCAGCAGATCATGACCTTTCATAAGGTATCTTACATGACATGCTTTGTATGAAATAGATCATAATTATGCAATGTGCGAATATGGGGGTTCCAAGGTGCTGCTTGGAGGTAAAGTGTGCCACAGCCACACAGCACTTTTTTCTGGTCCTCTCCCTCCAGTGGATGAACACAAGAATAACAGCTGCATTGACAGTTAAGAAGTAAGTGGCAATCACGCAGTGGAATCTTGCAAAGCTGGATTGCTACTGGTCAATGGGAAATCTTTTGGAGTTGGAAAATCCACAGCAGAGGCTGTTATCACACCAGTGTATACCGTGATTTAGCATATCCTGTTACACAGGACAGAAATTCTACACAATATGCAGGGCATCATGGATGGATTTGCAGCAATGGAGTTCCAAAACTCTGTTGGGGGGATAGATTGTGTACACATCCCTAATTTGGCACCAGTCCACATTGACAGAGTACATCAACAGAAATGGCTCCTTTTCTGTGGTTCTGCAAATGTTGGTGGATCATGGGGAATACTTCACGGCTATCAACATGGGCTGGTCAAGGAAGGTATGCGATGCTCACATCTTTAACAACAGGACTGTTCATAGGAAGCTACAGGCAGCGTCATGCTTTTCCAACCAGCATACGTTACTGGCGATGCTTCCGGCCCTCAAGCAAGGCTGGGCAATGAGCACTGTGTGATCTCTGGCACTTAGGCAGGGGCAGAGTCGCAATTAGTCTCAGGACGGGGTACCAAAACAGTCTTGGGCCTCAGGAGGAGTTTCTCTGACCTCCGAGATGGGGCAGAACAGTAAGCAGTCTACTGCCTGACATCTTGGCTCAGGTAGATGGCAGACAATTGCAGGCCTTGTGGCCTAAGGTGGGGAGGTTGCCACCCCGTGACAGGGGAGCAGGAGGATCCGGGCTCAGCCAACTCCACCGGGTCCCAGCCCAGGGCCCTACAGAGTGTTCCATCAGTGGGTCAGCAGGGAATCCAGCCACAACACACTGACCAAGTTTCTGGCAGCAATGCAGACAGACTGGGTCAGCTGTTCTTGGGCAACTTACACCCCAAGGGGAGGATCTGGATTTGTGGGGGTACTCCATTTCCTCAGGGTAGATGCTGGGATTGCCACTAGCTGACTCCTCAGTGCCTCGGTCAGCTAGCAGCTCTGGCCAGTCCTCAGCTCAGCGGGGCTCCTGTATGGTTTCCAGCATCAGGAAAGAGTGGGGTAGGAGGTGTCCATCTCCTCCGGTAGCTGCAGCACAACTGAGCTCCAGGACCTGCCCTTTATACTTCCTGTCTTGCCTCCTGACTTCCAGTGGGAGGGTTGGGCACAGCTTGGCTCCACCTACCTGGGCTCAGAGAGTGGTCCTGCCCCCTCTGGCTCAGTGGGAGCCCACTCCACCTCACTACAGGGAGGTGCTAAAATGGAGTTCTCCACTGACTGCAAAGGGAAGTGAGATCACGATTGCTGGACCTGTAGGTCAACAAGAGTCTGCAGCATTTGTGTTTCCTGACTAAAAAGACATGTCCCAGTGCATTTCGATCTCAACAGCAGTAACTACAGATAAAACAGACAATGTATCATTGGATTTACAGTCACAATGCAAAGTGAAAGATAAATTTCAGAACTCCATTCTCTTAATCCCATAAATATTTTTAATAAAATCATGCTTGTTGACATGTCAGCTTTGAAGTGCCTCTGCACAGTCTAGCTCTCCAGTCCCAGGCATCAGGAATATGGCTCACCAAGGGCATAGAAGCTGGGGAAAAGCGGTGGGGAGAAATGAAGGAATTTTTCCATTATATGAAATATCAGCCTTTATTTCCATGGGTACGAACGTAGGGCAATAATACCGTGGCACTAATTTTCCACAGGCAGTAGTTATTTTAGCTGATGTCTCACTCCTGAGGGTAGGAAAGGCACAGAAAGCATAGCTGCTACTGATGTCCCAAAGCTGTCTAGACCCATATGCCACTAGCCTGTGAACTGCAATGGTGCCAAGCGAAGTCATCAGAGTGGCATGGGAAAGTGACCTACCACTGAGGAGTAAATAAGGCAGCCACACCTAGAAACCTTCAGGAGAGGATTGCAGAGTACATCTATGAAGCTTTCATGAAGATTTCTTTGCATCTTCCTGAGAACATTCCTATGAACTGCTCTGCATGCTCCTCCCCCCCGCCCACCTAACCATACAGGGAATTAAGAAGCAGACATCTATCTGGTTGTTATATTGCTACCTTGGCTCATACAAGTAAAACAATTAAAGGCAATACCTGTGTCTGGCTAACTTCATCAGGTTCCTCTGTGCTCAGCTGGCAGGACTTGCTAGTCCACGGTGAAGTACTGAAAGTACATGGCTCGCAGCATAGCTGGATTTCCCTACAACATCTCCCACCTCCACCTCACTGTTGATCACATGGGTCGCTGTCTCAGGCTCCTCCAAGATATCCACAGTGGTCTGCAGATGCTGGAGGGATCTCTGCCAAGTACTGCATGCAACGCGTGGTAAAAGCAACAGATGTGCAGCTTGGCATCAGCTCAATTGTCGGCCTCCATGGCCTTGCAGAAGACCTGCTGCAGCATCTTTGCTTTCATGCGGCACTGCTGCTGCTATCTGCATCCCCTATGCAATATTTTCATTCATGTTTCTATGACTAGTCCATAGCTCTGCCTACATAGCCTCTTCTCCCCATACATCTAGAAGATTCAATACCTCGTGTCTACTACAAGCAGACACATATGGAGCCGGCATGGTTGGTTGAGCAGCTGTACATAATGAGGGAGAGCTGCCAAGTGGGAAATCAGGAAGAAGAGGCATTGTAAAAAACTGATGAGGGTTTAAAAGGTGGGGAGACATGGCTTCTGGTCTCTGTGACCCCTGGGCAGTGGAGTTCACAGTTGTGACCAGAGTGATCATTGTGGGACTGCTACTGAAGGACTGTTAGGGTCGAGATAGGTCACACAGCATTTATACTCGCTCTGCATCAACCACAATATGTCAAACACGGCTCAAAGCCATTTGGGCAGGGGTGTTACCATGTCACCCTAACAGGGGCGCTTATATAGGCAGCAATCAAATATGAGTGTAGACATACACACATGTAAGTCGATGCAAGGTGACACCCAACCTATCTTTGTAGTGTAGGCCAGGGCTGAGTGAAGGAGCTATTTCTTTAGATGAAAAATAGAAATCAGTGCTGTGGTTTTGGAGGGTGGTCTGTCCCCTCCACATCTGATTGAGTTCTAAAGCCTGGAACTGAAGACTTTTCACAAGTTCCACTACAGAGCCTGAACACTGCTGGTGATCTTCTCATTGATGGTCAGTGCCACATCTTTCCACTCCACTGTTCCAAAACTAAGGCCTAACAGCCTTTTCTGTATTTCCAGTATTACATATTTTTGGTACCATATGCTTGATCTCAGCAAGGGGTGTACAGCAATAGGAGTTTCATTTTACCCATCCCTTAATTAGCTCCTCTCTGTGTGCAACAAAACATTAGAAAAACTTTTGCAACTTTGAAAACAATTTCATTTAATGATACTCCAGCTTTAGAACACTTGTGAGGAAAATGTAAAGTGATTTGAACAATTCTACTCTTGTCCCTGACATGACTTCCATTTTGATTTACAAAAGATGCAAAATTCAGCTTTAAACAACACATGTGGAAAGGCTGCCACCTTTCTATAATGAAGAGGGAATTATGGAAAAATCACCAGACACATAGCAAACAGATGCATTTAACTATAATCCAGGTATGTTAAGTATCCTTTGCATCCTTTGAAACAGACCCTGTGAGGTGTTGAGCAACTCCTGTGAAATGCCAACCATCTTCAACTAACTTAAACAGCAGTTGAAATTGTTCATCTCACAGGACCAGACCTTTAATTTGGAGGTCTAAACCAGTCCAGGAAACTTACCTGTATGAGTTTCCTTGTTCCTTGGTACATCACTCTGCTTTTTCCAATACTGAGTCCAATTGAAGTGAAGGGAGGTTGTGTGTCCCACCTGTAGATGAAGCTGTCTTCCCCCATATTTGACTGATTCCCTTAATTGGTGAGTTTGTGTTATGCTGGTCAAGTTTTGATCATTGTTGTGAATGCCTGATTCTTTACTCCTCTCTCTAATTTTATCTTTTGGAGCGTAAATAAGAGGAGGCTTTTTAACTTCTTTTGTATTTTTACTGCGGTGAGTATCTTGTTTTTTCTGGATTTCTTTACCAAATTGGGGTTTACTCCACATGGACTTCCTGGGGTATTTCTTGTTTGCAAATGAATATCTTTTTTGTTCATCACTATTGCCAGCATATCCATCAAACAATGCTTTGGCAACAGATGCTTCTGAAGAGTCAGATTGAGTCAGATCCAGAGATTGTATGTTTTTAAACATATCATCCTTCTGTTTAGATGTCACTCTCTTATCCCGCTCACGTAACTGCTTCCCCTTCTCTTTGAGGCCTCTTCCAGGTGCAGGCATCAAGGGTGTTTTCTTTGGCTTTGCCCCTCTATTATCTGCACTAGATACTTCCTTGTCACTCTCTGAAGAGCAAAAATCATTGTATTCTTTAGGATTGACTCTCCACCTTGGTACTAATGTGGTATCTAAAATTGTCATGTCTTTCGCACTATCAGTAGATGATTGCCTTATCCAGTTTCTAGTATATGTCCTATCACTTCTAGATCTCTGCCATCGCTGACTTTGAAAACTATGATTCTTATGAGGTTTACTGGTACCACCTAGCTGGAGAAAATCTTGCTGGCTACAGTACTGGCTTTCTGGACCATAAAAGCTGTGTTGCTTTGTGGAAGAGTTTTCATAGTCTGTGCCTCTATCAGAAGACTGACTAGGAAGTGGTAGAGTATCATTTCTGTTATGATTCCTATTGGATTCTAATCTACCCAGACTTCTCCAATTTACATCAGGAGTCTCTCTCTCTCTGGTAATGAAATCAGCTGCATCCGGATTGAAGTTTAATACACCTAAAAAGTAAAACAAAAACAAAAAAGTTGCTGAAGTTCAGAACTGCATAATTATTAAAATTCCTCTAATGATGTACCACAGCAAAATCTACTGCATACACAATGGGCCAAATAGTGCAGCTGCTCCAAACATTAAATTGCAGAATAAGGACCAACATCCAGGAGTTCAATTTTTTCAGGGAATATGAAAATAGTTATTTTTTATTTGCCTTATATCAGGCATGATAAATTTGTTCTGTACCTGCTTAGTTACGTACTGAGAGTAAAAATTTCACTAGGAAGAAAATTCTGCAGTCTTTTGACTGCAGTGTCCTTTAGCTAGCCAAGTAAAATATCACATTTAAAGACTTATCATAAGAAAGCCTTTGCATTCCTGAAACTTACTTCCTTCACCCCCATAACCTCCATTCTTTATGTGACTGTCCTCTCTTTTCTCTATCCATTGTCTCATTTTGGACACTCACAACACCTCCTCACGTATACCCTCTCCACTCCCACCCAATCTCACTTTGGCATTCCCCCACCCTACATCCTCCTCTTCTCAACAACTTCCTTCCCCCCATACCCCCTTTTTCCTACTCTCTCTTGTTCCTCCTCTCTACCCCATTTGTTGATTCTTCTCCCCACTCTTCCTGCCTGCCAGGTCCTGGTTCCTGGACTAAGGTGGGAGCGTAGTAATAAAAAATGTCCTTTTCCTTAGTAGTATGAGGCACAGCAGCAGTGGCAATGAGGGAGAAGTCTGGAAAGAAGGCTCTTCTGATCCCAGTGCTGGGAGACTGGTGGTAGCAGGAATGGAGTCGGGTGAGGAAAGAGACAAAGGGTGACTCATGTGGGCGGGGAGCACTGGGAAGGACCTTCTCCTAAGCCAAAGCTGAGGGGCATTTGTGGCACTATTGCTAAAGGAGGTAGGGTAGGGGCTAAGACATTATCTCCCTGTCATAAACAGATAGTTAAGGGTTAATGTCTTTTATCTCTAAACGGTTAACAGGCTCAGTGAACCTGGCTGACACCTGACCAAAGGACCAATCGGGGGACAAGATAGTTTCAAATCTTGGTGAAGGGAAGCTTTTGTTTTGTGCTTTCTGGGTTATTCTTTGTTCTCTCTTGGGGCTAAGAGAGGCCAGACATGCAACCAGGTTCCTCCAATCTTTCTGAAACAGTCTTCCATCTTCAAAATAGTAAGTATTAGCTAGAAAAGGTGGATTAGATTTATGTTTATTTTCTTTATTTGCAAATGTGTATTTTGCTGGAAGGATATTTTACCTCTGTTTGCTGTAACTTATACTTAGGCTGGGAGGGAGTCTCTCTGGTCTATGTAAAGCTGATAGCCTGTAACATTTTTCCATCCTGATTTTACAGATATAATTTTTACTTTTTATTTCTTTAATTAAAAGCTTTTCTTTTTAAGAACCTGATTGATTTTGTCGTTGTATAAGACCCAAGGGGACTGGGTCTGAACTCACCAGGGATTGGTGGGGGGGAAAGAGAAGGGGGGAAGGTGAATTTTTCTCTGTTTTAAGATTCAAGGGGTTTGAATCACAGTATCTCTCAGGGTAACCAAGGGAGGGGAAAGTCTGGGAGGGGAAAGTAGGGGAATGGTTTATTTCCCCTTGTTTTAAGACCCAAGGGGTTTGGGTCTTGGTCTCCCCAGGGAAGGTTTTGGGGGGACAAGGAGTGCACCAGACACTGAAATCTGTGGTTGGTGGCAGCGTTATCAGATCTAAGCTAGAAATTAAGTTTAGAGGAGTACATGCAAGTCCCCACTTTCTGGACTCTAAAGTTCAAAGTGGGAAAGAGACCCTGACTTTCCCCCTTCCACTCCACCCATTTTTACTTTAGCTACCTCCCAACTCTTTTATACTGTGGCAGAGCTATAGGCAGATTCCTTTGTTAATTTCCGCAGGAGCTGTGGGTCCTTTGGGCAGGCAATATGTTTGCCACTCCTGTCTTATATGATGAAGAGATAGTAGCTTCTCTACAGTTAAAGTAGCATCCATCTTCTATCAGAGATAGGGCTGCCAAGTGATTAAAAAATTGCAATACAAAAATTAATCATGATTAATTGTGCAGTGAAACAATAATAGAACACCATTTATATAAAACATTTTTGGATGTTTTTAACATTTTCAGATATATTGATTTCAATTACAAACACAGAATACGAAGTGCACATCACTCACTTTTATTATTTTTATTAAAAATATTTGCACCATAAAAATGATAAAAAATAGTATTTTTCAATTTACCTCAAATACCGAAGTACAATCTCTTTACCGTGAAAGCGCAACTTCCAAATTAATTTTTTTCGTTATACAAATGCACTCAAACAAAATAATGTAAAACTTTAGAGCCTACAAGTGCACTCAGTCCTACTTCTTGTTTAGCCAATCGCTCAAACAAGTTTGTTTACATTTGCAGGAAATAATGCTGTCTGCTTCTTGTTTACAATGTCACCTGAAAGTGAGAACAGGCGTTCGTATGGCACTGTTGTAGCCAGCGCTGGAAAATATTTACGTGGCAGATGTGCTAAAGATTCCTATGTCCCTTCATGCTTCACCCACCATTCCAGAGGACATGTCCATGCTGATGACGGGTTCTGCTCGATAACGATCCAAAGCAGTACAGACCAACGCAAGTTCATTTTCATCATTTCAGTCTGATGCCACCAGCAGAAGGTTGATTTTCTTTTTTGGTGGTTTGGGTTCTGTATTTTCCGCATTGGAGTGCTGCTCTTTTAAGACCTCTGAAAGCATGCTTCACACCCCATCCTGATCAGCTTTTGGAAAGCACTTCAAATTCTTAAATCTTGGGTCGAGTGCTGTAGCTATCTTTAGAAATCTCACATTGGTACTTTCTATGTGTTTTGTCCAACCTGCAGTGAAAGTGTTCTTAAACCAAACAAAATGCTGGGTCATCATCAAAGACTGCTAGACCATGAAATATATGGCAGGTGTAAAATAGAGCAGAAGACATGCAGTTCTCCCCCAAGGATTTCGGTCACAAATTTAATTAACGAGCATCATCAGCATGGAAGCACGTCCTCTGGAAAGGTGGCCAAAGCATGAAGGGGGATATGAATGTTTAACATACCTGGGACATAAATACCTTGCAAAGCTGGCTACAAAAGTGCCATGCAAACCTCTGTTCTCACTTTCAGGTGACACTATAAACAAGAAGCGAGCTGCATTATCTCCCGTAAACGCAAACAAACTTGTTTCTCTTAGTGATTGGCTGAACAAGAAGTAGGACTAAGTGAACTTGTAGGCTCTGAAGTTTTACATGGTTTTGGTTTTGAGTGCAGTTATGTAACAAAAAAAATCCACATTTGTAAGTTGCGCTTTCATGATAAAGAGACTGCACTACGGTACTTGTATGAGGTGAACTAAAAAATACTATTTCTTTTGTTTATCATTTTTACAGTGCAAATATTTGTAATAAAAATAATATAAAGTGAGTACTATACACTTTGTATTCTGCGCTGTAATTGAAATCAATATATCTGAAAATGTAGAAAACATCCAAAATATTAAATAGAATACCAATCGAAATTAAACAGTGTGATTAATTTTTTTGAGTTAATTGCGTGAGTTGACTGCGACTGACAGCCCTAATCAGAGACATATTTCAGTCACACTAACTCTTGCTTAGAAAACTAGTTTAGTCAGAAAGTTGCTAAATTTATTCTGAAGGCACAAGGGAATGTTTTAAGAAGTACAAAGAAAACTCAAATTGTTTGATAATGTTATAGGTCATTAAGAACTTAGCCTAAAGTAAAAAAATTCAAATCTGGGTGTCATTTGACTTTTTTACCCCTCCAGATTTACATATATGTATCTCTTTGAAAACTCATGCAGCTGCTTTATTCATTGAAGAAATTGGGTTGTGATTAAATAATGTTATTAAATATTTTTGTTGTGGGTGGTTTGGGGTGTAATAGGCAAAATACTGATTTCCAATCCATGGAATTTTTTGTCATTGAATTCACTGGAGCAAGAGTGTGTAAAACATCTGCACAAGCATATTGCAGTTTAGAACATTAAAAAAGTCCTTCCATTGCTAAACAGATAAGTAGTAAAGACAAGTGGCAGAAAAAGGGTGTATTCTAAAGCTGTGGATCCTGTATTCTAATTCCATGTCTGCAGGTGTGTGCACTTTGTTATGAAAAGATAACCTCTACACAGTTGAGGTTGAAGCAAGGGACATGTAAGGAGGATGATTTTGAAATTTCCTTCAACCCTCCCCCCCCCCAAAAAAAAAAAATGACATACATACTATGACACAGAGGCATGTGATCAAAATGGCCAGTGTCCCAGAAATTTACAGTTTAAACATTTTACATACACAAACTCTGCCTAATCTACTTTCTTTTATGAAAGACCTGAAAGAAAAGAGGGCATAAAAGTTCCTTACTATAGTTTTCAGCTAACGAAGTACACTAACTTACTCCCGCACCTGCCTTGTGAAAGAGGTAAATCTATCGGTTTGTCTTTAAACACACACGTTTAAGAATATTTAACGTTAGGTAACATTTGTAGGAGTTGTCAGAGTTGCTAAGTCATGCTTTACTCAAAAATGAAAACATCAGCTTCTTATGATTTAGGATGAAACAAGCTTGTATATTTTTAAACTTAGCGAACTGCAAGCCTTTCATTTTTAAAAAGCATTCCTTACTTTCATTCCTTTTAGCCAGAGGCTTGGAGTGAGCAACAGGGAGTAGATCACTTGACGATTGCCTATTCTGTTCATTCCCTCTGGTGCACTTGGCATTGGCCACTGTCAGAGGACAGGCTGCTGGGCTGGACAGGCCTTAGGTCTGACCTAGTATGGCCATTCTTATATTCTTAATATGTTTATGTCAACAATAATACACTCTGTATGCATAAATAGAAAGATAATTTTTAAACATGCTCATTTTTAAGCAGTAATCAGCTATTCAAACCAGTATCAGAGGGGTAGCCATGTTAGTCTGGATCTGTAAAAGCGGCAGAGTCCTGTGGCACCTTGTAGACTAACAGACATATAGGAGCATGAGCTTTCGTGGGTGAATATCCACTTCAAAAAGATGTATCCGACGAAGTGGGTATTAACCCACAAAAGCTCATGCTCCTATATGTCTGTTAGTCTATAAGGTGCCACAGGACTCTTTGGTGCTTATTCAAACCACATATATTAAATAAATGGCATGCTCAGAAAAACAAAAAGATCATTAAAAAGTAATACTTTTTACAGTGACCTAGAACAGGGATTCTCAACCTTTTTCTTTCTGAGGCCACTGCAACACGCTATAAAAATTCCACAGCCCACCTGTGCCACAACTGTTTTTCTGGATATCCAGTAGATTAAAAGCCAGGGCTGGTAGTAGGGGGCAGCAAGCAGGGCAGTTGCCCAGGTCCCCAAGAAGTTGCTCGGGCTTTGGCTTCAGCCCCAGCCCCAGCCCCGGGCAGCAGGGCTTGGGCTTCAGCTCTCTGCCCTGGGTCCCAGCGAGTCTAGTGCCAGCCCTGCTCTCTGGTTTATTTTGGCGGAGACCCTAATATCTGCTCATGGTCTCCCGGGGAGCTCCTGACCATTGAATGAGAACTGCTGATGTAGACACATCCTTGTTAGCAGCAAGGGTCAAGCCATGAAATCCAACAAAATTCATGATTCTACTACATGAACTGATTATATATACACACATTACCTAAAAGCACTAAAACCATCCAACTGACCCAATATATGAATTCAGTTAAATTTCTACAAAGTGTGCTCTTAAAATGAAACTCTCTAAAATTGGATTAAAACCCTTTGAAGTTTAAATTAAAAAAAAATTAAAAAAAAATCAACTAATGGTGGCAGGGGTGGTCCATGCTTAAGATTTGTTATTTGGGCAAATCCTATAACCCTCAAATTAGTCAAAGGGAGAGAAGCTTCTCTGAAAGCTGCAGCAATCCAAAGTGAAAACGTCAACTGCAGCAAATTGTAACATTGGCAACTATTACAAAAGACATCTCACAACAACAGAACTAAACCTCAGCCCAGCACTATTCCTGCAAACTTAAGCTGATGAGATAAAGTCCTGCATAAGCACTCACAACAGTTAGACTGCGAAAAAGTTAACCTTTCTGAAGGCTGCCCCTCCTGAAACCCTTTTCCAGTCCCCCATGTAACACCCCTCTCAAGTGACAAGCCTGTGCCTTCGCTTCTGAGGCAGGACAATGTGATCCAACCACTCTCTGACTTGATCTCTGGTTGCCAACCATGACATTTAGCAGGTCCAACAGGTTTGGCACCTGCAAGAGTTTTCTTTCAGGAGCCTGCCAACAATAGCAGCATGCAGTTCCTTAAGCCAGGACGGATTTAAAAAACTAATAAAATTCGTTATTTAAATTAGATGTTTTCCTTTTCTTTAAATCTGACATTATGACAATTTAAATTAAGGCTTAAATTTATTATAACTTATTAAAATAATGCACATAAATGAAATATGTGCTGCACCGAGTCCGCCTCACATTTTAAAGGAAATATAGGGTGCTGCTGTTTAATTATATTCAGAATCAGGAGAAAACATCTAACTTTAAGGACAACCCAAATTCATAAATGTCAGTATTATGTACCACATTAACTATATTATTTTCACTCTTTACAGTGGAGCAAGTGCTGGTATTTACGTTTTCCAAATATAACTACTTTCAATTTTGTTGTGCAGAAAATCTTTTACCTTAAATTATTTTTGATTTCATATTAGCTAGCAGGTGCAGAGAGAATGAATCAACTAGTCTAAGAAGAAAACAAAGTTAAGAAACCAGTTTGGAACTGAAAAACCAAGAAAGCTTGTTTTCCCCTTCCAATCTATGAACAAAACCCAGGTACTAGAGGATGGGATCTATTAACTCTAAAAATGTGAAGCACATCAGGCAAGTTAACCTGCTTTTAGGCACTTCTGAAAATCCCACATGGCATCTAATCTGCATATTTAGGTGTCTAAACACCTTTGAAAAATCTGGCCCGTGATGACCAAAAACAATCTGTTAATTCACTAATAAGAGTTCCTATCAGTTTAAAATACAAAACATATTTTGTGTTTGTTTTTTTTAAATGTACTCAGCATGTGACTGATAGGGCTATTTCCTGCAATATCCTTAAAGGACTTTATTGTATTAAGTTTATGCATTTTTATGAGACGGGATTGTACATAACCCGTGAGGTGGTGGGGGTTATGATGTGAGACCTGAGAGTTCAAAAAACTATACTGAAAATCTGCCAAACAACTATGGACTTTTGGGACAATACCTGTTAAGTGGATTTCCTGGGGAATCCCTGGGGATAGCTTAATACAAATTCTCTAACTCTGCTTATCCAAAAACCCAGCCTTTGGATGCTACCCCAGGGTCATTCATTGTCTGATCTTGGCCTTTCTTTAACAGGTAATCAGCAAAGGCCTGAGCTCTACAAGGAGAAACAGCTCACGTGCCCAGCCTGGGTTCTGCTTCTGGATCTATAATCGAGATGAACTCGTAACCATGGAGAAAACCTATGATGGGTTTTGAAGGACTAAAATCTACCAGAGCCCTAGGCTGGAGTTGGGATTATCTCTGGTAAGATTTTTGGCATGCAAGTAGGTTCTTTCATTCTTTAATATGTTTTCAATGTAATTCTTGTACTTTCAGAATAAGCTGTAGTGCTATAGTGTAGACTTATGTGACAGAAAGGGTTGTGTTCCCCCCACATCGCTGTAGTAAATACACTTCCTTGAGAGGTGGTAGCAGTGTACACTGTGGGGGTTAGGCTGACCTCAATACATCGCACAGGGCACGAATTTTTTCCAGAGCCTTGAGCAATGTAGCTTGGTTGACCTAAGTTTTAGGTATAGACTCAGCTTAAACGTGTTTGCTTAGAAGAAGTTGTATGATAACTCATAACTATGGGCAATACATTGAAAAGAAAGCAAAGCATGGGGGCTGGCCTGTTTAGGCAGTCTGGCTTGCTATGGATATCACAGGATACAACAGGAAGCTGTGCAGTCTTAAAGTCCCCGGTCAAGAAGGAGTGAGATGTGGGTCTTCACCCAGGAGAGCTGACAGCTGGGAGCTAGCACCCTAAACTGGGTACCCTTGTTGGACCACAGACTGGGAATACAGGTGCAGCTACCTGAAACCATGACATTTCAGGTACTTTTATTTAACTAATAAACTATTTTAAAATGCTTGTTTTGTACATGTAATTGAATTCCAATTTTGATCCAAATGCAGCATGACACAAATTCCAAGTATGAAGTTATCTAATAAATAAAAATTGTGTCATGCTATTTTCTAAGTGTAAAAATTAAGAAGCTGAATAAAAACGTTATGCTATTCAATTGCTTAAATAAACATGTATAAATACAATGTCTCATCTCCTCCTGGTTAATAAGTACCATCAAATTTAGTGTCAAGGTTATTGCAATGATTTGGGGACCCTGTCTATGTACAGCTTATGAATTCAGTGTGATTTTATGGATTGTCTGTATCCTTTTATCTTAGAACTGTTTTTTATTGTGGCTATGTACACACTGCAGCGTCTTCTTGGGCTGCCACCCTGACATGGTGAAGAAGCTTGAGCATAATTAAGACTCTAGGAACAATGCCATCAGGAGTCCTGCACTCCTGGTAGGGTCACCCAAGGCGATAAGGTTGAAGGCAAGGTACCAGACAAAGCACAGCCCAACACAACCGAGTATAAGACCTCAATGGCAGAGCAAGTGGATAAAGCAGGATTACCTCTCAATGGCTGCAAAGGCAGATGAAGGCTGCAATGGAGAAGAAACCCATGGTTGTTGTGGACCTCCTTGCCACCAGACACAGGTATCTCCTCTGCCAAGATTTGTGTGGCTGCTGGTGTGCAACAGCTCCCTCACATTAAAGTACTCACATACAAGCTTCTTTCACAGGAAGAACTTTCTCCCTATCCCACGCATAAAAGTCCTGCAGCGATGGGGATAGATGAAGTGATCACAAGGAGTCCCTAGTCACAGATCCACATGTAGGCAGTGACCGCAAGATGGTCATTGTGTGCCTCCGGTCTAGGCACAGCAGTCACGACTGAGCAGGCCTTTTTAGGAAACTCTCTGCTCATGTAATACGGGGAAGGGGCTAGAAAAGGTGCCCCAAACAAGCTATCCTACCATACCCGACTGGATAACCGCATTCAGAAAGATCACTCCCAATGCGGTCGAAAAATGTTTCTTGCAACTTGAAATGTCCATACCCTAACTAGATGACTCAAAAAGTGAAAGACAAAAACAGCAATCTTCGCCCGGGAACTCTCAAGGTACAACATCGACACTGCTGCTCTCAGTGAGACAAGATGTGCAGATGAAGGCCACTTGAGGGAAGAGGTTAGTGGTTACACTTTCTTCTGGAAAGGAAACCAGCAAGCGACAGGCAAATACAGTGTCGCCTTTGCAATCAAGAACCTTCTAGTCAACCACCTGATTGAGTTCCCCTTTGGCATCAACGAGCACCTTAGGACCCTCTGTATCCAACTAGTCAACAAGTCATTTGTCACCATCATCAGTGCATATGCACCAACATTTGACACTGAAGAACAGAAAGAATCCTTCTACGCTGACCTTGATAAATTTCTGTCATCTATTCCAAAAACAGATAAGATAATCCTCTTAGGGGACTTTAACACAAGAGTTGGCTGAGATTCTAATGTATGGAATAGCTCTATGAGAAAGGAGTGGGCAAGACCAATTCCAATGACATCTTTCTACTCAGCAAATGCACAGAGTACAACCTTGTGATCACAAACACAATCTTCAGACAAAGCTACAACAAGTACAAAACAACTTGGCAACACCCCCGCTCAAAAAATGGCACCTCTTAGACTATGTCATTGTAAGAACACAGGATCTAACAGATGTCCAAATCACCCAGACTATGAGAGGAGCCAACAACTGCTGGACTGACCACCACCTGATGAGGTCAGTCATGTTCAATAAGACTGCATCAAAACACAGAAAGCAATCCAAACCATACAGACGGCAATACAACATCCAAACACTTCAATCCACAGTGCACCAAAAGAACTTCCAAGCACTCCTCGATGAAAAACGGACCATATGCACCCCTGGAAATGACAACACAAGTGTCAAAGAAGATTAGGAAGCCCTAAAACAGACCATCCATAAGGCTTATGAGGAATCCATCAGCCTTGTTACCTGTCTTCAAAGTAGTCCTGATGGTGGCAACAACATTGAGATCACAGCCCGTTTGGGCCGGAAGAGAAAAGTTTCTGGGTTTGGCAAAACCATCCATCATCCAGTCAGAAGCAAAGCTCTTTCCATCAGCTCAAAGATGAAGTTCAAAGGAGGATCTGAGAAATCAAAAACGACTGGTAGGAGGACAAAGCAAAAGAAATCCAAGCATTCATTGACAGACATGATATGCAGAGCTTTTTTTGTGAGACAAAGACCTTAACAGACCAAGCTCATATGGCCTCACACCACCAAGATCCGAAGGTGGCAGTATCCTTCTTAAAGATAATGAACCCATCAAAAAGCACTGGAAGGAACACTATCAAAAGCCTCTAAAATCGAGAATAGACTGTGACTGATAACACCATCAACTCCATCATTCAGCACCCAATCTGGGAAACTCTTGCCAATCCACCAACGCCTGGGGAGGTCTGCAAAGCAATTAAGCAAATGAAAAACAATAAAGCACCAGGTCCTAATGGCATACCAGCTGAAGTACTGAAAGTGAGGGGAGAAACACTGACTAACAAGCTTCATTTGCTGATGCTCAAAATCTGGTGCACCGAAGAAATCCCTACTGACTTATGTAACATTAACATAGTAATCATTTTCAAAACGGGAGATAGGGCTGTCTGTGGCTACTGTTGAGGCATTGCTCTCCTCTCTGCTGCTGGGAAGATACTTGTTAGAATCTTATTGAATCACCTGCTCCCTCTTGCAGAGGAACTACTTCCAGAGTCCCAGTGTGGCTTCAGACCATCAACAGGCACCACCAATATGATTTTAGCAGCAAGGCAGATCCAGAAAAAATGTCAACACCACAAGGAGCTGTACTATGGCCTTTAATCGATCTGACCAAAGGCTTCAACTCTGTCAACCATGAGGCTCTGTAAAAAATCATATCAAAGTGTAAAAAAAAGACATCCCCTTCAATAATCCTGTTGTGGGTAAAAGGTGGAGAGGAAAAGGGTAGTCCGTGTAACTGGACTAACGGTCACTTACTATATACAGATAGGATACACACTTCTTTGTGAAGGGCAAAGCACAGCAAGAAAAAAAGGCAATTTGAGAGTGAGGGCAAAGATTGATAAATCTACACTAGAGTTATTCACATGGATATGAGGACCAGTTCCATGAACGGCAAGGCAGCGTGAACCCCTATGTATCTGTGGAGGGAAATCATGTATTTCCCCCATAATGTGATTGCAAGGTTTGAAAAAATGCTTTCTGAAATGTTTCAGACATACCAACTGAGGATTGGGGAAAGTACGTCTTAAAATTGGTATCTCTGCTAGATTTCCAAAACTTTACTTTGGATTTGGCAACTATCAGGATAGGCAACGTAGTTACCTCTCCCTTACTTTCATGTGTCATTCCTTTATTATCATTATATGCCTAGAACTGTTTTTCAGGCATTAAACTGGAAGAATGTAAATTGTGGTTACTGTATGATTACAATAACCTCCTTCCCTGTTTATCCACCATTTTGAGTCTGTGCATGACACATGGCTCAGCCAAATAACATGTAGACTGACCCAGGAACTTGCATCTTACCTAGGAACAGCAGCTCATATGCATCAAAAGGGAGAAAAGAGTAAAGGGAAAAGTCAAGATTTGGAAGCCAAGATGGATTTAAAAAAAAGATATGCTTTAGGAATTATTTTGGGGAACTTCTATGGCCTGCCTCATACAGGAGGTCAGATTAGATGATCACAGTGGTCCCTCCTTGTCTTAGAAACTATGAAAGTTTAGAAATTACAGAGGAACCAGATTAGAAGTGCTGAGCATGGCAGCTGTTGATAATGTCAGGGAGGTAGGGAAAACTCTGAAGGCAGAGCAGAGTGGGAAGTGGCAAAGCAAGGACAAAAGAGGATACTTCCACTCCAGTCGTTTACCAAAACATTAAATGGCAATATTCGTAACAACTCAGAAAACTCTCTCTAGCCTCAAATCTTGAAAAAACAGCTCCAATTGTACATAGTATAACCAAAACTGCATATCTAGTATAGAAAGTTCTTTGCCGGTATTCTTGTTCTTCCTGACAAAATCTCAGCTGCCATCTCCACTGCCATGTCTGGATGCTGGGATCCCATGAAGATCTCAACACCACCACTGACACACTGCAGTGCAGCTCTTCATCCCTCTGATCCACCAATTTAACAGAGCAGTTATGTTTCTATTTCATCAGACTGCGTAAATTGCCTCTGTCTTATCTAGTAGCATTTAGGGCAGTTTGGAAGAGCAAGAACTAAGGATTCCGTACAGATCACCACAGAATAGATACATTTTCAGCCTCAAGCCAGAGCTGCCATTGTCATAGACCTTAAGTCCCTTAAGCGTTTCTCTGCACTGCTCAAAGTTATACCCCTCTCAGCTAATCATATTTTTATATACTGAAGTCTTTATATACTAAAGTGACAATTCATCTGGTCCTGATCCTCTTTATCTCTTCAGATGGCCACCAGCAACCTAACATTGACTTTGGGTTAGCTGGCTGTACACTAGTATGATGGTTTTCTCTGAGTAGTACTACTGATAGTAGGAGAATAAAGTTGAAGAGAAAGGTACATGTCTTCTGGCCTACTAAATCCTTGTGCAGAGGAGGTCAGAAAGCAGTGGTATAACACCTGGGCAGTGTTGGAAGCAAAATGTGTTATAGATGTACTGGGAGTCCAAATTCTAGTTACAACATCAAGTATGTCTAGTGTTGACAAAAACTCTAGCATAGCTTTAAGAAGAAACTGTAATACAGAATTGGGGGGGGGGGGGATGGGGAAGGGAGGAAAAACAATACATTCCAGTTCAAGGACAAATTCTAGTTACCTATGTGAAAAGGAAATGTACTGCCACATCACATGGCCCAACACTCCAAGCAAAACAGTTGTGCATGTTTGAGTACCACAGTTAAATAGAATATTGTCAAATAACTTTATATATTTATTTATTTTTAAATGTAACTTACTACATCTTTTCTGCTTCTTTTACAACTTCCCTTCTTGGCTTCACTCCACTTTTTCCTATTTTAGATCATGATTTTTCTTTTCCTGAGCAGTTTCCATTATCATTTTTCCTCTCTTCCCACCCTCATCTTTCCCTACATTGTGTCCTCTATCTCCTCCCTTATATATCCTGCCATTCTTCCTTCCTTTCCAGAATCTCTTTCCATCATTCTTATGAACATCTCATCTTGCAAATCACTCATTTTCCCACTTTATGAACATCCATTCCTAGACTGGTGAGATTTTCAAGCCCTGTCACCTAGATCTACGTGTGCACTAGCAACATTCAGACTTAATTCACCAACAGTGAATGCCAGAGTTCTGTAACGATTCCACAGCAAGAAGTTTAGATACTAATATAGATGCATTATTAAACCTACAACCCAACATATGACACAAAAGATGGAGGAAGGAAAGATTTACAGGCAATGCACAGGAGATAAGCCAGACACCCTACTCCCAAGCTGCTGGGAAAAAATTAAACTACTGGGACTTCTGCCAGGGTAATGTCCCTGGACCCTCACCAGGCTCCATCTTTCCATCAGACTCTGGCTAGAAGATGACTAAATCTGAAGCCTCCCTTCGCCTCTCATCACAAGTTTTGGCTTCTAGAAAGTAGAAGGAATATTCTCTCCCATCCCAGAGCCTACTGGCTGCTACCTAGTTGGACTGGGAGTGCTCTGCTATTTCACCTCTCAGATTTCCAGTACTGCAAAGGAATGCATTCAACCCAGCCTCCGTTTTCAAGTCCTACTCTCCAGCGAATAGCTTAAGTGCTTGTGCTGTTCAAAGTTTACCTAAGCAGCAGCAGGGGAAAAGCTATCCGAATTCTGTCAGTTTCACCGATAGGCACAGGTTTCTGAATAGCAGGCAGTGAGATCAGATAACACAATGGTCAGTTACCACCAGTGTGGAAGCTTAAGAAAACTAAGCAAAGCACCAAAGGGTCTGGAGCTGTTTGCATGCAAATTTAGGAATATAGCACCAGATTAGTTCACACTTGAATTACATTTGTAATGTTATCTTTCCAACTTTAAGGGATGGAAATTCAATTTATTTTAAAATGAATACTTTTTACATAGCTTACTATTTGCAATGGACAATAGAACTTTCAAGCTCTGCAGAAGAAACATCAGACAGTAACTTTTTTTGAGATGTGAAACAATTGCCAATTTTTATAATCAACATGACCAAATTTAATACACCAACCACCATGTTTTAATATTCAATAGCTCATGACTTTACAGGTTTAGAAAGTCCTTGGTAAACTAGTACAAAAAGCTTCCAAACCAGTATGCTTTTTACTGATTTTTCAGATTAGATGATGATAATAGTCCCTTTTGACCTTGAATCTATTATTCTAGGACATAAACAAAAATAAACGTTTTCAGCAGCTGGGTTTTTCATAAGATAATCAGAAACAAACATTTTTTTAATGCGAGTTGCAGTTCCTCCCCATCAAACCTTAAAAAAAGTAAGGGACAAAGGTGTGAATTAACCTTCAACTACAATTCATAAAACAAGAAAAATCTCATTTTGTATCTTTACAAAAAAAAAAATCATACTCCATCCCCAATTACAAACTACAAATTGAAAATTTTGAATTAACTTCAAGGTTTAATTTAAAATTGTAATATGTAATGTTTACAACATATCATACTCTAGTCTTAATTGCTTATATTATTAAAAGTTAAAGTACCTTTTATAATAAAAAAAGTTACATATAACTAAAAGGAAAATAAAAAAGTGCCATTTTTAATTTAATTGTGACACTAATCAAAGTAACTGAGACAAAGTCATCAGGTCAGGTGTGAAAATGAAGAGCTACTTCCCCACAGCACAGCCTTATGCTTTATCTTAGTTGTTCATTACGCAAAATTCCTAATGGGAATTTTTTTTCAGCTTGTAGATTTTCAACGATTGGATAAATATTTTTGTACATAAGCATCCCTAGAAAAGGTTTCTCTTCCCTGATTTCATGGATGTCTGCACTGCCTACAAAGTATCCCAAGTATGAAGAAACATTCAGTTATATGTTTTACTTTCTCTATTTGCATCAACTTCCCTGCAGAAAGTACATTCTCCCCATAGAATTACGTTGTTTTGGGATTTTTATTTTTTGCTGATACTTCTTTTGATACTGTTTGGAGAGAAGACTACTACTTCATTTTGTAATTTAAAACACAAGCGTAGTAAGGAATTGTTCAATATATACATATTATACAGAAAACAAAAGTTATTCCATATTTTGGTTGATGTTAAGGCTATGGTGTGATCTTTGTGACAATATAATACAAGAAAAAAAATTGTAGTTGAAGTTCAATCCCTAATTTTGTGTTTCCTGAATCTTAAAGTTTGATGGTGATAAACCACAACTCAAGTTAAATGTTTTGTTTCTGAATTTTCTTAATTTTTAAGTAGAAAAAAAGCGTTACTCAAATAGAATACACACACACACACTCCTTTATCTGCAAAGTATATTTTATTATTAGAATCATCTTGTAGGTCACTGCATTGCAGCACCTACAGTTCACAAAAGAGAGCATTACTCAGCGTGTGTAGTAACTGTGGTTCTTCTACATGTGTGTGTCTTAGAGTGCTCCACTCTAGGTATATTCATGCCCTACACCTCAGATCAAAGATTTTAGGTAGCAATGTTTGTTCGACCTGCAGATGCACTCTCCCAGTCTTGTACCCTGCAACAGGGCTATATAATACCACATAGGTTAACATCCTCAGTTCCTTCTTTACTGCAGAGCTCATTGGTAAGAACTACAAAGCAGAGGCGAGGAGGGCAGGTAGTGGAGCACACATGGGGCACATAACTAAGAACCAGAGTTACTGACAAGGTAAGTAACCCTCTCTTCAAGTAAAATCCCTATGGGCGCTCCACTCTAGGTGACTCTGTAGTGGAGCTTTAGTCGAGTCTAGTATTGAGGATAAGAAAATGAAGCCAAATATGACACTGGATGCTAAGTCATGGGTGATTGCATAATGTTCAGCAAATGTATGAGCAGATGTCGAAGTCACCGCTCTGCATATTTCTGTGACCAGAATGTTCTTGACGAAGGCTATGGAAGTGAAGAGATCTTGTGGAGTGAATTTGAACTCCAGAAGGAGAATGAAGGTCATGAGCGAGGTAGCAATAGGTAATGCAATCTGATATCCACCTAGAGAGTCTTTGTTTAGAGATTGAGGATCCCTTAGATCTGTCTGGAATGGAGAGAAATAGTCTAAGCCCTTGAGGAAAACGCTTAGTTCTATCCAAATAGAAAGCTGTGGCTCTGCTGACAGCCAGTGTCACTTCCCTTTTGTTCTGGTGCAGTTTTGGAAAGAAAGCTGGGAGGTGGATAGACTGGTTTATATGGAAGTCTAAAGATATTTTCAGTAGGAACTTGGGGCGCAGCTGTAATATAACCTTATATTTGAAAAAAACTGTAAACAGGTGTACGCCACTAGAGCTCCTCTCTCTCCTGCTCTCCAAGCAGACGTAATGGTTACTAGAAATGCAGTTTTCATAGAGAGATGTACAAGAAAGCCTGCAGCCATGGGTTCAAAGGGAGGCCTTGTAAGGTACCTAAGCACAAGTCTGAGATCCTATGCCGCTGTAGGACATCTGATTTGTGGAAAAAGGTTACTCATACCCTTCAGAAATCTTATTGTCGGATGAGCAAATACAGAATAACCATCTATCTTATGATGAAAGGCAGTGATGGTTGCGAGATACACTTTTAAGGAGCTTAGAGATAATTCTGACATTTTTAGTTGTAGAATGTAATGTAGCACAAGTGGTAGTAGAGAGGATATAGGAGTAATGTGCCTCAAGTCACACCAGAGCTGGAATCTCTCTCTCTTTGGAATCTGTGTGTGATGAGTAGTTTCCCGCTATGTAACAGCACAATCTTTGTATCCTCAGAGCAGGTCATTTCCAAGATTTAAAACCATTGGAGCCACGCCTTGAGTCAGAGAACCTGTATATTGGATGGATCTGGCCAGCATCCTGAAAGAGGAGATGAGGAACAGGCTGGAAAGCCATTGGCAGACAAATCACCAGTTGAGTAAGGTATGAAATCATGTTTGTCTTGCCCAGATAAGAGCTATAAATATAACCCAAGTGCTCTCTCTTCTTATCTTGAGCAGGACCTTGGATATTAGAGGAACTGGCGGAAAGTCATAGAAGAGACTTGTGTTCCAATGTAGGAGAAAGGCATCTCAGAGAGTGATGACTCAGGCTGGCCCTGGAGCAGAACAGGAAGCACTCCTTTTTCTTGGTTGTGGTGAATCAACTTATCTTTGGGAATCCTCAATGTAGAAATATGCTGTGGAGAATGGAGGGTCTATTTCCCATTTGTAAGCCTGAGAAAAATTCCCTCGGAGAGTGTTCACTGCAGTGTTTTATATGGCTGGGAGGTAAGCTGCTGAGATGTTGATGTGGTGGCAAATGCACCAGTTCCAGAGTTTCACTGCCCCACCACACAGGGAAGGTGACCTTGCTCCTTCCTCATGGTTTATGTAAAACATGCATGAGATTTTTGTCTATTGATTTCTATATGCTTGCCCCTGATGAGTGGCAAGAAATATGAGCAGACATTTCTAACTGCTCAGAGTTCTAGTAAGTTGACATGTGGTGTGAATTTGAGAGGGGAGCATTTGCCTTGAATAGTGTGGATGTCCATGTTGTCCTCCCACCCAAATAGGGATGCATCTGTTGTCAGTATTAATGTTGGGGGTGGTTGAATGAAGGGAACCTCTAAACAGATATTGTGAGAGTCTTTCCACCAGTCAAGGGAGTTTTTAACAGCTGAGGGCATCAACAGAAATTTGTTTCAGCTGTGTTTGCTTGGTACATTTACCATTCTGAGACATCCTTGAAAGCACCTTATGTGAAGCCTTGCATGATTTATTACAAAGGTGCCTGCTGCCATATGTCCCAGGAGATGAAGACAGTTTCTGGCAGAGGTCTTAGGGCTGGCCTGGATTGTTGAGATTAAGATGGCTAAGATGTTGAACCTTTGTGACGAAAGGCATGCTTTGGCCATTACCACTTCCAGGTAGGCTCCTATGAATTCCAGATGTTGTACAGGCACTACTGAGGGCTTGTGGATACTTACCTATAGTCCTAGCTGAAGGAATAAGTCCATTGTCTTTTGTGTGGCCCTCAAATCGTTGAAGGAGTGTGCTTGGAGAAGCCAATTGTCTACATATGGGAATATCATAATTCTTTTTGTGTGAAGGTGCACTACTGCCACAGAAAGGACCTTTGAGAACACTCTTGGTGCGGATGATAGACCAAATGGGAGCATCCTGTATTGAAAGTGGTCCTGCACCAGATCAAACTGTAGTAACCTTCTATGTGCTGGACAGATCGCGATATGCGTAAGCATCTTGTATGTTGAGGGCCAAGAACCAGTTCCCTTTGTCCACAGATGGGATTATTGCTGCAAGAGTAACCATCTTGAAGCTTTGTGTCATTACAGATCTTTTGAGTGATCTTAGATCCACAACGGATCTCCAACCACTGTTCTTTTTGGTATCAGGAAGTACTTGGCGTAGAAGTCCTTCCCTATGTGAGAGTGGGAACTGGTTCTACAGACTAACGTGACACATGGCTGGAAAGGGTTAAACATCCTGCAAAATAAATAACCCTCAGAAGACATGTGGGGAGATAAATGTTTGTGTTTTTGTGTATTTATCAGGGTGGATAAAGATCAATGATTTAAAAAAAGAGAGTGGTAATTTAAATCGGATTTTTGAGGAAAAACCCTATCTAAAGATTGAGCTATAATATAGCCTAATTAAGACTAAGATATCTCAATATGGAATAGGGATTATAAATTCTAATTCTATAGTATGAAACAATATATTCATGTAATGTTTAAGAAAAGTTTTGTAAATGAGTTCCAATGGTTTATGGATTAGGGACTCAATCTTATGGGGTTCCGGGGCTTCTATATAGATTATTTAGGTTAATCTTTCTATCTACCCAATGGGGCTCAGTGTAGAAGATACCATCAGAGATGCTTAGTTTTGCAGTTCTCAAACTGTGGATTTGTGTCTCCAGAGATAACATGCTTGTTAACAACAAAAAAGTTTTTAAATAAATAAATAAATATATAGAAGAGAGAAATCATAGAATATCGAGGTTGGAAGGGACTTCAGGAGGTCATCTAGTCCAACCCCCTGCTCAAACCAGGACCAATCCCCAGACAGATTTTTACCCCAGTTCCCTAAATGGCCCCCTCAAGGATTGAAGTCACAACCCTGGGTTTAGCATGCTCAAACCACTGAGCTATACAGACCTCAACCCTATTGTCCCTCTGCAAATTTGTGTACACAGAGTCAATCCCTTACCTCTCTCTAAAAGTGCAAAGTTTAAAAAAAGTTCATTGAATAGAAGATTGTTGGGGTGGAACAGATCTGAACAAGGAGAAGAAGTCTGGAGATAAATGTGAGAAGGGAGGGACAGGTAGTAGAAACAAAAGTGGAACTGTTTGAGCAGCATATTCCAGAAGTCTTGAGGTCTTTCTGAGTGTAGCTTTCATTGATTTGAGATCTACCATACCACTCTCTCACTAGAAGGGAAAAGCTATAATGGCAGCAGGCCATAAAGAGACCCAGTTTGGGAATATTTTAATGAAGTTCCTCTGCCTGTAGGAAAGATAGGCATGCATGCAAAATGCAAACAGTGCAACAAAGAAGTGCAAGGCCTGGTTGTCCGAATGAAACAACATCATGAGAAGTGTTCCTTCTCAGGAGGAAGCTGTGTTGAAGATGATGAAAGGAACATGTCTGAACATGCAGAATCTTCAGATTGGTAAACTTTTTTATTTCATACTTCTTTCTTAAGGACTGCCTGTCTTCCTTTTGGACTATTCTTGAATTCTCATGTTTGAGCAAAAAAATATACTTGTTACTCTATGGTACTATCATTTTAGATGGCGGGGGGAGCTCTGTGTTGTCCACGACTGAACTTTTTGTGGGTCAGTGGGCCCTGATAGAAAAAAGGTTCTCCAATCCTGCTTTAAGGGAACTGTGTTGTTAGCTTCTTGGCTACCAGTAGGATATTACAGAAGCTGTTCTGTGCTGGCTTAGTAAAATCTAACTATTGGAATACCCACTGGCTTTGAGAATTGTCTGCCCCATTCTTTGCAGTTTACCCTGAGTAACCTCAGTGCGGCTCCCCAGGACCCCGGTCACAACACTGAATATGTAAACACATTCAAGTGGGCCAGCTCAAGAACACCCCAACCTAGCATATGATAAAATCATTTGATAAAACTGATGAATTGTGATATTTTATCTGAAACATCAGGAGTAAAAATACAAAGACAGGTGGTAAATAAGGATGTTTTGTCTGAAACATCAGGAGAAAAGTACAAGGGGGGGGTAACAAACATGTCATGAAACACGTAAGGTGATACGCAAGTTGTTTATTCCAGATTGATTGCCTCAGTCTACAAGTGTTGGGATACCTCACTTTAACCCTTCATCTGGCCTAGAGTGCAGTGGAAGGTCCCATCAGTGACTGAGGCCTGGGCTACATTGGCGCTTTACAGCGCTGCAACTTTCTCGCTCAGGGGTGTGAAAAAACATCCCAGAGGCAGCAAGTTACAGCGCTGTAAAGCACCAGTGTAAAAATTAATCCCCATGGGGAGGTGGAGTACCTGCAGCTGCCACAGGAGTGCTGTAAACTAAACCCCATGGGGAAGTGGAGTACTTCAAAGCGTTACCACAGGAGTGCTCCTGTGGCAGCACTGTACAGCTGCAAGTGTAGCCATACCCTCAGCCAGTCCATTGTCATGGGCATACATGTGTTAGTGTACCTGGTCGGGTGCCTTCACTAATAAACTAAGTCTTGTGGTCTTATTGGGCAGTTCGATCGGAGCCTGCTGTATGATCTATCTGGGCAGAAAGAACCCCCAGGCACAGCCAAACAGCTGACCACAGCATGCAAAGCAGTGATGGGCAATTGCTCCTCTTCTGCCAGAGCACTCTTTTGTGGATGCCACTATTGCTCATTCCATTTGACAACTATATGGAGCCACTTAGAAAAATCACAACGCATGGTCTACAATGTCAATAGCATACAGGTAATGAACAACATGTTCCTCACTTCTGATGCTAATAATGCTATCCTTCAGTTACCTCAATATCTGACAGATTAGCATGTGGACAAAAACTGAAGGTAGGAAGACCTAGCTGCCACCATCACATCTCTGAGGGAGTCTACACTTAATAGTGAAGTCAGGCCATAAACTGGGTCTTCTTCTGAACATCTCATTAATTCTGGCCACTCACATCCACAACTTCCAAAATCACCTTCTTTCACCTGCAGTTAGCAAGAAGATGGTGCACCCACTGTTGTATGATGACCTCATGACAGTGATACAGTGAGTTCCAAACTGTAAATGTCCGACCTTAAAGAAAACTCTATCCAGTCTAAAACTCAGCAGCCCATCTCCGGAGCAACACCAGCCGCCAGCAGCACATCACCCCCTGCTCATTCACTGGCACATAACAGAACCAGCCTCTTCACTTTTAAAGTCCTCCAAGGAATTGGACCAAGTAAAGAAAGTACCTTTCCCCAAGACCTCCTTCAACAAATGAGTTATACAGGAACCACAAATCTGCCAACATTAAGGCTAAGACTCATGAAAGCAGGGGCTAGAGTTTTCTCAGCAACTGATCCAAGACCAAGAAACCATATTCTGAAAGTGAGAATGATCACAAGACCCCCTCCACCTTCAGAATAAAATATAAGACTCACTACTTTAGCCTAGCCATCCCATAACAGCAGCAGCAACTGGGAAAAAATAAAAAGAAGAAAGGAAGATCATATTCCCCACACGTTCGTTGAAAACAAGTTTGTTTTTTCACTAGCAACTCCTAGGGAGAATGGAGGAAATGTAGTCCACTTGTTGGACCTTGTCTTACATTAGATGTCTTTGGGAAGTCTACTAAGAGCAACATTACAGTAGAATCATAGAAGATTAGGGTTGGAACAGACCTCAAGAGGTCATCTAGTCCAACCCCCTCCTCAAAGCAGGACCAACCTCAAATAAATCATCCCGACCAGGGCTTTGTCAAGCCAGGCCTTAAAAACCTCTAAGGATGGAGATAGCTGACACAGCAGACCTTGATAAAATTGCCCAAAAGACCACAGAACCATTTCAGGAAAGAAAGCACTTGGCCAGGTTTGTCAATCAAGCGCAGTCCTAATGCCCTGGCTCAGTGGTTACCAGTACGCTAACATATGTATGCCCATTGCAATGGGCTCAGCTGCAGTGAATGGCGAAACTTTCCATTCCCCACCTTGGCTAGCCAAAGACACTCCCTCTGAAACCCCTCTTTATATACTGATACAAACAAATAATGTATCATAGAATCATAGACGATTAGGGTTGGAAGAGACCTCAGGAGGTCATCTAGTCCAACCCCCTACTCAAAGCAGGACCAACCCCAACTAAATCATCCCAACCAGGGCTTTGTCAAGCCAGGCCTTAAAAACCTCTAAGGGCGGAGATTCCACCACCTCTCTGGTAATCCATTCCAGTACTTCACCACGCTCCTAATAAAATAAATCCAACCTAGATCCCCCCACTGCAACTAAATATCATTGCTCCTTGTTCTGTCATCTGCCACCACTGAGAACAGCTAGCTTCATCTCTTTGGAACCCTCCTTCAGGTACTTGAAGGCTGCTATCAAATCCCCCCCCTCACTCTTCTCTTCTGCAAACTAAACATGCCCAGTTCCCTCATCCTCTCATAAGTCATGTGCTCCAGCCCCCTAATCATTTTCGTTGCCCTCCGCTGGACTCTCTCCAATTTGTCCACATCCTTTCTGTAGTGCGAGGCCCAAACATAGATGTAATACTCCAGATGTGGACTCATCAGTGCCGAATGGGGTGGGGGGGGGAATAATCACTTCCCTCAATCTGCTGGCAATGTTCCTACTAATGCAACAAGGGCACATTGTTGACTCATACCCAACTGCTTGTCCACTGTAATCCCCAGATCCTTTTCTGCAGAACTACCGCTTAGCCAGTCGGTCCCCATCCTGTGATTGGCACTTGTTAAAAATTAGATTAAGAATAAAACATTATCTAGAAAGATTTCAGCATAAATGAATAGGAATCACTTTCTATTTTTATTAATTAGAAAGCGTCTGGCTTCAATAAAGCATTAAATTGGTACCCAGATTAATATGAGAAGGCTGGAAACTTTAAACTTGATTTTGCATTCTAGGTTCACAGCAAGTATTCAGTTATAAGGTCTACATTTTTCATGAAGCAGGTACATAGTTTTTTGGAAAGCTAAATTCTGGAGTCTCTATTACTGCAGTTTATATTACTGTTGATTTAGTTCAGCCAATTGTTAAAGAAATTAGAATAAGAACAATTTTGACTTCAGACACAGTTGAACGGATTTGCTTGGTTTTTCTCCTCCAAAGACTGCTAACTATCAGAACATGGATAATGTGTTAGGCTTCTTCAGATAAACACCCAATATACAAACTTTTGAATGTTAGCTTAAAGATCTTAATATTTTGAGCTTTACTTCCATCACCAGAGTCTTTCATTATGACCACACAACACCGACCTAACTACTTATTCGCAACATAATATTAAATGTAAGGGGAGAGAAATAATAACTAACATTTTCGGAATCTAAAATATAACTCTTCCATACAAAGCTTAAAAATAAGGCCTAACATGAAATAAAATAAACTCACCCCACACATCCATAGGTTCCAAGACCAAAGGGACCACTGTGATCATCTAGTCTAACCTCCTGTATAACATAGGCAACACAATGTCGATAAAATTCCTAGAGCATATCTTTTAGAAAAGCATCCAATCTTATTTAAAAGTTGTCAGTGAAGGAGAATTGACACTAACCATTGTAACAATTACCCGCCCTGCTAAAAATATACATCTTATTTCCATTCTGAAGTTGTCTAGCTTCAAGTTCATTGTACCATTCGACTGTGTTATACCCGTCTATACAAGACTGAAAAGCCGAAGTTGCAAAGCAGTACTTCTGAGGGAATTCTGCACCAAAAAAATAAAAATTATGCACACAATATTTTAAAATTCTGCAAATTTTGTCACTAAATGTGGCTCCAACATAGCAGAAGGGAGCATAGGCCACTGGCTGTATTGAGGTGGGAGATCACCCTGAGCCCCAGGGTAGAGGGACTTGGCAGTGAGGCTGCACCTGACCCTGACACAGGTCTGAGCCTACCCCAGAAACATCCTGAGGCCCTGCCCCTCTGGCCAGGTATGGTTGGGCTGGCTCTGCCTAGCAGGATCCAAGTGTGATGGGGCTTAGTATGAGAGGTTTCTGTGTGGGGAGATCTGGGTGCAGGCAGCTCAGTGGGAGATCTGGATGTACAGGGTTTCATTGTGGGATCTGGGTGCAGGGGCAGTGGGACCCTGCATGGGATCCAGGTGAAGGTGGCTGGGGAGGGGAGGGGCTGGGTGTGGGCAGACGGGGCTCCGTGGGGAGCCTGGGTGCTGGGGAAGTAGGGCTTGATGAGGTGGGGGTCCTGGTGCACCGGCTTAGGGCTCAGTGGAGGGGCCCAAGTGTAGGGCTTGTCAGGATGAGGGTTCAATGCTTAATGAGGGAGCCCCAGCTGTTGTAGAGGAGATGTCACATGTTGGGCTCCTGCTTCCCCTGGCCATTGCCCTATCCCCTTTTCTTCTTCATTCCTCTCCCCTACTCTATTCCACCCTCCTCTTTTCCCCATCTCCTCTCCCACCCAGCCCCACCACTAGCACTCACTGTTGCACAGAAAACAGGAAGGCTCCCAGCATACAGAAGGGGAACACCACTGGCACTAGGACCTAAGAGGCAGCATCCAGTTGCAGAGTCAGTGGCAGCCTCCTTTAACTTGGCAGCTCTGGGCTTTCAGAAATGAGAGGGGACAGTGGCATGTAATCCCATGCCTCAGCTCTGTTGAGGGGGCACCCCCCCTAAAAAACCCCTGCACCCGTGGTCATTCCCTTTGCTTCCCTGTTGTTTTCTGCAGGGAAGCACAGGAATTCCGGGGTGGGGGGTGTTTTCTGCATGTAGGCAGAATCCCACCTGGAGTAAAAGCAGAGAGCTGGGCCCAATCCCATGGGTCAGGATCTCCTGCTATGTGGTGAGGATGAATCAGTATCCCTCTGCAATACACCCCCTTGTCCTCAACCTCTGGCCAAACCCCAAGGCCTACTCCTCCCATCCACCACCTCACACACACACACACACACTCCCTCATATAGACAGAATTCCCAGATAATAAAATATTTAAAAATGAATTTTAGTGGCCTCTACTAATGCCTTACTACTTACTAGCTCTAGAAACAAATGTTTATCCCATTAGGAAGAGGGACTGCCTTATGCACGAAGCTTGCTGTAAGAATAAAGACATCTGAAGATTCCTCACTTTGAAATACTCAGTTTTATAATTGTGTTCCTGGACTTTTTGCATTTGTTTGTCTTTGCTTATATTATTACATGGTGAAATCATACTTTGTACCCACCAATAGGCTACTACAGCAAAATTACAGTTAGTTTATCTTAGGGAAAAACCTCACTTTTCCCCTAAGTTGACTACAGTATTTTATTAGGAAAACAATTGCTGACAGAAGCTGTGAAGCGAGCTCAGGGCCGTAGAAATTGCTATAGGAGACCAAATCACTGCCCCCTATAGCTTTCCTAGGAACATTTCTTTCTCTCCCGGCAGCGGAGGGGCGCAAGGCCCGAGGTGGAGGGGAGAAGGGCCCTATCCGGAGCAGGCTACTGCTTGCATAGATATAGGAAAGCAGCTTCGCTGGCGCCCGCCCGGACAAACCACTCCGGCCATGAGCTCGCGGCGCGCACGGGGGCTGCGTGCAGCCGAGCTGGCTTCCCGCGGGGGCGGGGGAGGGCGATTCAGCCCCCAGACTCCGCTGCGGGCAGGCTCGAAAGACGGGCGGGTCCCTGAGCCGCAGTCCCCTCCCCAGCCCTTCCCCGGGCAGCTCTGTCACACCCAAGCCCCGCATGAGACCTACCTGAGCCTGGCTGCGCCTCCGCCATGCCGGGCCCGCGCATGCGCCTAAGCAAACACCCTCCCACCCCGAACAAGGGAACCCTCGGCGCCGCGTAGGCCACACCCATAATCCGGGGTGGAGGCGGGGCCAAGAGCGCGCGGCAGGGAGGCGGGGGTTGGCCTGCAGCCTCAAGGAGAAGGGCGTCTGCTCTCCGATTTTGAAATCCTGCTATCTGAGCTTACGAAGTTCTACAGATAGCAGTTTGTACCCTGCACTCATGGCCGGACAAAGTGTTATCTAGACGAGGGTTCTCACGCTCAGGGATGGGACCCATTGGGGGGTCACAAGGTCATTACATCAGGTGTCCTGCGTTGTCAGCCTACACCCCAAACCGTGCTTGCCTCCAGCATTTATAATGATGTTAAATATGCTTGAAAGTGTGTTTAATTTATTGGGAGATCACAGTCAGAGGCTTATGATGTGAAGGGGTCACCAGTAAAAAAGTTTGAGACCTACTGATCTAGACCATTCCTGACACGTGTTTGTCCAACCCACTCTTTAAAATCTTCACTGATGGAGATTCCCTTCCTGAAGCCATTTATTCCAGTGCTTAACGACACTGACAGGACATTTTTCCTAATGTCCAACCTAAACCTCCCTTGCTGCAATTTAAGCCCATTGCTTCTTGCCCTATTCTCCCTCCTCCTTGTAACAACCTTTTATGTACTTGTAAACAGTTATGTTTCAGTCTTCCCTCATAGGTCGTGTTTTCTAGACCTTTAATTAGTTTTGTTTCTCTTCTTTGGACTTTCTCCAATTTGTCCACATCTTTCCTGAAATGTGGCACCCAGAACTGAACACAATATTCCAGCTGAGGTCTAGTTAGCGAAGAGTAGCGTAGAAGAATTACTTCTCATGTCTTGCTTACAACACTCCTGCAAATACATCCCAGAATGATGTTCCCTTTTTTTGCAGCAGTGTTACACTGTTGACTCATATTTAGCTTGTGGTCCCCTATGCCCCCAGAGCCCTTTCCGCAGTACTGCTTCCTAGGAAGTCATTTCCTATTTTGTATGCGTACAACTGATTGTTGAGGAAGCTAAATGGAGTACTTTGCATTTGTCCTTATTGAATTTCATCCTATTCATTTCAGACCATTTCTCCAGTTTGTCCAGATCATTTTGAACAGTAAGACCTGTTGTAATCTCTCCATTAACAAGTTCCTTATCAACCTTTCAATTTTCATATTGATCCCCATCTTTTCCAATTTAGCTAGTAATTCCCCACGTGGAACCGTATCAAATGCCTTACTGAAACTGAGGTAAATTAGATTCACTCCATTTCCTTTGTCTAAAAAAGCTGTTACCTTCTCAAAGAAGGAGATCAAGTTGGTTTGGCACGATCTACCTTTTTGTAGTGAATTATACCTATAGGTCACGCGCAGTTCGTGTCTAGGCTGAGGCACATGAACAAATTCCAAGACTGCAGAGTATCCAAAAGTAATAGTTTTATTACGCTCGAGCATGGTACCCTCCTGCTAGTCAGAGAGGGGACCCAAAACGCAGTTTACACAAAGATTATATACCTCTAAACAGAGCATGTTGCCCTCGTGCACCATAAGCTTTAGCCAACACACAAGCCTTTTTCTTATCTACCACCTATCCCCTCTAGGCACATCCTCGTGATGCCTAGTGTTGCAACTACCCAGGCATGCAGTTAGTTTTTTTCTCTAACTGTTGCCCTTATCTCTTTTTCTCCAGATGCCCCCCCCCCCCCTTTCCTGGTATGTGATGTGCTCACTTCTAGCTAAAGGCGGGCCCAGAATACAAAATGGAGTTACATATGCTAACTCACATATGCTAACTCTCCTTAACACTTTTGTAAAACCATGTTCTATTTTCTCTCAATTAGCATTGACCTCAATGTCCTTAACTACTTTCTCCTTCAAAGTTTTTTCCAAGACCTTGCATACTACAGATGTCAAAATAACAGGCCTGTAGTTACCCGGATCACGTTTTTTCCTTTCTTAAAAATAGGAACTATGTTAGCAATTCTCCAGTAATACGGTACAACCTCTGAGTTTACAGAGACATTAAAAATCCTTGCTAACGGGCCTGCAATTTCATGTGCCAGTTCCTTTAATATTCCTGGACGAAAATTATCTGGGCCCCCCGATTTAGTCCCATTAAGCTGTTTGAGTTTGGCTTCTACCTCGGATGTGGTAATATCTACCTCCATACCCTCATTCACGTTTGTCATCCTATCATTATCCCCAAGCTCCTCATTAGCCTCATTAAAGACTGAGGCAAAGTATTTGTTTAGATATTGGACCATGCCTAAATTATCCTTAACCTCCACTCCTACCCCAGTGTTTAGCGGGTGCTGCTTTCTTCTTTCTTTGTTTTCTTTTATTATTTAATATGGCTATAGGACCTTTTACTATTGGTTTTAATTCCCTTTGCAAGGTCAACTCTACATGGCTTTGGCCTTTCTCTCTTATCACTATGTCTGAACCTCATAAGTACTTCCTGCTAATCCCTCCCATCTTCCACTCCTGTAGGCTTTTTGCTTGTCTTATCAACCTCTCTGAGATGCTTGCTCATCCAACTTGGTCTACAACTCCTGCCTATGAGTTATTTTCCCTTTCTTGGGATGCAGGCTTCTGATAGTTTCTACAACCTTGACTTGAAGTAAATCTAGGCCTCCTCTGCCTTTAGATCACAAGTTCTTCAGTCCAATCCACTTCCCTAACTAATTTCCTTAATTTTTTAAAGTTAGACCTTTTGAAATCAAAACTCCTAGTCACAGATCTATTTTTGTTCATTTTTCTATTTAGTTTCAACTGAATTAGCTCATGATTGCTCAAACGAAGGTTGTCCCCCCAATCATTTCTTCTAAGAGGTCCTCACTACTCACCAAAACCAAATCTAAAATGGCATCCCCTCTTGTTGGTTCAGCAACTACTTGGTGAAGAAATCCATCAGCTATCGCATCCAGGAAAATCTGAGCACTTGTCCTCCAGTTTATATCTGGGAAGTTAAAGTCTCCCATGATCACACAATTCCCATTAGTATTTACTTCATTAAAAACATTAAAGAGTTCTCTATCCATATCCAAATCGGATCCTGGCAGTCTATAGCACACCCCAAACACTATCCCAGGGGAGGCTCCAGTAGCTTTCCTCCCCAATGTGATTTTTGCCCAGACAGACTTTGTTTTATCCATTCCATCATGTCTTATTTCTTTACAGTCTACTTTATCATTGATATACAATGCTACTCCACCACCTTTGCCTTTATTTCTGTCTTTCCTAAACAGCACATACCCTTCAATACCTGTACTCCAGTCATGACTACTATTCCACCATGTTTCTGTTATCCCTATAATAGCTGGTTTCACTTCCTGCACCAGTAGCTCTAGTTCCTTCATTTTGTTACCTAGGCTTTTCGCATTGGGGTACAAACATCTTAATTCTTGCTGTTTGGCTTCACTCACATTCTTTACCCGATTAGGCCCAGACATTCTACTGCCAGTATCACCTATTAGACTGGTATCTACACTACCCTTCCTCCTTATGTCCAGTCTCCTACCCATGGCTGTATCCTTTCTTTCTTCGTTTTTTTCCCTCTCAGTGTTAAAACCCAGCATGGAGATTACATGGACATCTCCCAACCATCTCCCCCAAATTCCTAGTTTAAAGATCTCTTAATCATTTGTGCCAGCCTCCATCCTAGAAGTTTATTTCCTTCCCTACTCAGGTGAAGTTCATCCTGAGAACAGTCCTCTGTCCATGAATGCTTCCCAGGGGCCATACATCCCAAAGCCCTCCTTATAGCACCACTGCCTGAGCCATCTGTTGATGGCCATAATCTTGTCACACCTTTGTTGCCTTTCTTTAGGAACAAGCAGAATCCCACTGAAGATCACCTGAGCCTTGATTTCCTTAAGTGTCTTCCCCTGTCTGGCATAATCTCCTTTGATATGTTCCAGCGAGAATCTAGCCAGATCATTTGTTCTCACATGAAGGACAATCAGCAGATTCTTTCCTGCTTCTGTTAGGATCCTCTTCAGCCTCAGGTCCACATCCTCTATCTTAGCACCCAGCAGACAGCACACCCTTCTGTTCTCTGGATCAGCTCTAGTTACAGACTTGTCTATTCTTCTCAGTAAGGAGTCCTCAATCCCGTAGACCTGACTTTTCCTGGAGATGGTGTGATTCTCCAGTCTATCCCCTGTTCCTTTTGGCTGCAAGTCCTCTTGATTCCTATTGTCCCTTGCAATCCTCCACGACCCATCCCATATCCTCCTGGGGCTCATATTTGGTATCATCTCCATTGAGTCTTCCCCTCTTCCTATAGGACTAGCTGCTCTTCTCTTCTTCCTTGCCCTTTCACCTTCAGCGACCACCTGCTATGCCCCTTCTTCATTTTCCAACTCCACAAACCTGTTCCTGAGTTCTATTTCTCCTTCACTAGCCCATCTTTTCCTCTGCCCAGTTCTCTTAGTCACACACTTTCACTGTCCACTTTCCTCACTCAACAGTCTCCCCTCAGAGTTCTTTGGTCCTGCTTCCATCTGCAAGTCTGAGCTTTTCCCTTCAGCCTCCTCATGCCTTTGCTCCATCATCTGCTTAAACCCCCTTCTAAACTCAACCAGAGTTTCCACCTGCATCTCCAATCCTCAGATCTTTTCTTCCATCAGCTGTATCAGGCGGCACTTCAGGCAGACAAAACTCTTTTCAGGTACCCCCTTTGGGATCATGTACATGCCACAACTTCCACATCCAGCCACCTTCATTTTGTCTTCCACAGCTTGGGTCACTACCACTGCTGCCTTTGTATCTGTCATAGCCTTCTCATCTAAGTCCTGTTAGTCTGGGAAACACAAACCAAACCAAAACACGACCACCCGCAGCAACACAAACCCCCAATGAGCACCAAAACACTGCCAGACCACCACACACTCCCTTCACTAGCCTGTCTGTTCCTCTGCCTGGCTCTCTTAGTCTTCCCCCCAAACTCCCCTTGCAAACTCCCACTCAAACTCCCCTGTTTACAGCTCTGTTTGCTGGCTCCTGTGCTGCTGTAGCTGTCTATGCCATTGCCTGACTGGTTGACTACCTTTTTAGGACCCCTAGTCAGAGAAGCCCTGGCTCCTAATCAGGGCTCAGCTTCTCTCCCAGCACACAGCCGCTACCAGCCTCTTCTCCTCCAACAGAACTCCCACTCAAACTTCACTTTTTACAGCTCTGTTTGCTGGCTCCTGTGCCGCTGCAGCTGTCTAGTGGAAGAGAACTGTGTAATAAGATCTAATAGCTGTAAATTGAAGCTAGACCAATCCAGATTAGAAACATGTTGCAATTCCTTAACAGTATAGTTAACCATTGGAACAATTTACCAAAAGTTAGAATTCTCCATTACCAGACATTTAAAATCAAAACTAGATAATTTCCTAAGAGCTATGTGGCCCCTACAAAACTGCAGAAACTTCTATAACTCCTGCAAAGAAAGCTCAGAGTACTACAATTCCTGTATCCAAATAGCGCTGTTCACACTTCTGCCACTGCTGCAGAGGAATTTTGCAGTGCTCCAGAAAGATGCTGGGCATTTCTGCCATTGTTAACAGCGGACGTTCTCATTGCCTGAGCAGCCCTAGATTCAAAGTTTTTAAGGCCAGAAGGGACTTTGTGATCTTCTAGTCTGACCTCCTGTATAACAGACCATAGAGCATTCTGAAAATAATTCCCAGAGCATATCTCCTAGAAAAACATCCAATCTTGATTTAAAAATTCTCAGTGATGGAGAAATCCACCGTAACCCTTGGTAAATTATTCCAATGGTTAATTATTCTCACAGTTAATAAATTGTGCCTTATTTCTGGTCTGAATTTGTCTAGTTTTAGCATCCAACCATTCAATCATGTTACAGCTTTTTCTGCTAGATTGAAAAGTCTATTATCAAATATTTGTTCCCCCTTGTCACTCTAAGAGTATTACTATACCAAGCAAGGGGATCCCTGATTTCTAGAAGTGAGTTTTAGCTGACTTGACCAGCTCAGTGTACCTCAACTCAATATGTTATTATCTGTAGCTAACAGTGTCATGTAATATGTCATGAGAAAATTAATAACACTCAGGTCATTAATATTCTGTTGTGATTTATTTATGGTCAACTCACAAAGGATTATATTAAAATTATGACTAAAATGTGCTTAAGCCAGCCCTGTCAGGGGAGTTGATAAACAGTCTTTTTTTCCACCCGAAAATGGTTTTGTCTGCATGAATGTTGCTCCAATGTAAACTGAGCAAGGTGTGACAAAAGACAAAGAAAAGCATATTTGCATACCAGGCACAAAAAGCCATCGGGAAAGCAAGGGGAGTAAAAATGATCACTTAACAATCTCAACAGGGAATGGAGTCTGCACCCAGGAAGTTTTCCTTCCTCTTGAAACAACATCAGTGAACCTTGAGAAATATACTTTTCAAAGGTTTACTGGACTATAAAGAGCAGGGCAGAGAATGCCTATGTTACTCTTCATGTGAGAAAACAAGGAAAACCAGCACTTTGGACTCTGTGGGGATCCTGACTAAGAGTTACTCAGCCATTGCTGGAGAAAAGAATATTGGCGAGGAAATAACTCTGAACAAAGACTGTATCTTGTTAAATTAGGCCCTAGACATTATAAACAGTATTTTTACTTTTATTTGTAAACCTTTCTATCTTTATCCCTTATGGTTTAACTTATTTAAAACCTCTCTTTTTGATCAAATAAACTTTTTACTTTTTTTCTAAACCAGCGTGGTGCTTTGTTTGAACTGAAGTGATTATTCATTTGACTCTAGTCAAGCTAACAAGCTGCTATTTCAGTCTCTTGAACTTGCACGGGATGTTGGTGTCACTCTGCAAACAGTAAATGGGTGGTGGAAGACAGGGCATGACCTGCATGCATGTATGCTAGCTGTTGGTGTCTAGGCAGTGAGTCACTTCAGCATAGCATTTAAAGCAGGACAGGCAGTGACAGAACCCCTTACTGATCTTGATTGAACTGCAAAACATTACACCCATGTAGATATTTATAGACTGTAATCAAGTCCCCCTTTAACTTTCTCTTTATTAAAGTAAACAGATTGAGCTCTTTGAGTACGGCTACACTGCACTGTAAGCCCAGGGTTAGCAGAACTCGAGTTAGCAGACCCTGGGTTTGTTAACGTAGGTCTTGAGCATTTACACTCATCTTGAATCCCAGGTTAGGAATTGTTGAACCCTGGGTCATAACCTGGGGCTCCAGCATCTATGCTGCATGGTGCAGACCCAAGTCCAACCAACCATACCTCAGATGTCCTAGTGCCCTCCCAAAATGTGGCCACTCTAGCCCTTAGTTCATGATGCAGTGTAGGAAAACTTGACTATCCACCAAACTTGACTGTCCAGAGGACAAAGAAAGTCAGCCTGTGGGATTGTGGCATGCTTCTGGCAGACTCCCAGAGCATGCGTTCAGTGCAGTTGTGCCTACATTTCAAAGCAGTTGAACTGTAGGTCCAGGCCTAACTACATCCCCCGTGGGATCCTTGATTCAAACCCTGGGTTAGTGCAATTTGTGTGTAGAAGGAAAGGGAGATAGGTTTAAGCTCAAGTTCAAACACTGAACTTACCTTACAGTGTAGTCATACCTTTTAAGTCTACACTATAAGGCATGTTTTCTAATCCTTTAGTCATTCTCATGGCTTTTATCTGAACCTTCTTCTATTTATCAATATCTTTCTTGAATTGTGGATATCAGACCTGGATACAGTATTTCAGCAGCAGTCACACCAGTGCTAAATACAGAGATAAAATAGCCTACTTGAGATTCTCCCAAGGATCTCATTGGGAGTTCATGTTCAGCTGATTATCCACTACAACCTCCCATGAAGGGGTCAGCTCACCACTTAATGCTTCCTCATAGCTGGGCATGGCATAGCAGCTCTCTCTTCCCTGGGTCTGTAGCCAGTGGCTGCTCCACCTCTGCAGTGGCCTGTCTCTTCCTGTGACTTGGCCCACCTGCCACATCTCTCTTTTTTCAGAGTAGTCCATTAACAGAAAGCAAGGGGAATTAACATTAACTAAGTTAGTATGAGACAGAGGCACACCTCGCTCTCAGGGTCAAGTGCTCAGTTCCCTCAGGGAAGTTGTTGTTGGGAAAGATCCTGTCTTCCCTTTGCTCCTTCCTCAGGAACTAAGGGCTGAAGATCTGCTTTCTTCCCTGGTCTGCCCACAAATGAGTTGTTCTGCTTTCCTTTTAATTCCTCCTTCCACCTGTGCAGGTGTGGAAGGGTAGGACTGACTGAGCCTAGAGCAGCTCCTTAACACCTTGTTCTCCAGTGTGGGGTTTGTATACCCCATCACACACCCAAATCTTTTTCAGAGTCACTGCTTTCCAGGACACTGCTTCCCATCCTGTAAGTATAGCCTAAATTCTTTGTTCCTATATCTATACCTTTACATTTAGTCATATTAAAACCGTATTATTTGTGCCCAGTTACTCAATCCAGATCACTCTAAATCAGTGATCTGTCCTTTTTCATTATTTATCATTCCCCCAATTCTTGTGTCATCTCCAGACTTTATCAGTGATGATTTTATGTTGTCTTTCTGGTCACTGATAAAGAAGGTTATGTAGCATAGGGTCAAGAGCCTATCTCTGTGGTAACCCATTGGAAACACACCCATTCCATGATAATTCTCCATTTACAATTACATTTTGAGACCTTTCAACCAGTTTTTAATCAATTTAGTGTACATCATATTAATTTTATACCATTCTAGCTTTTTTTAATCAAAATATCATGTGGTACCAAATCAAATGCCTTACAGAAGTCTAAGGCCATGCCTACACCACAAAATTATGTTGACCTAAGTTATGTTGACATACAGCTGCTACAATTATTACATCACTTGCATGTGTCCACACTACACTCCTTGTGTGCATCCTCACCAAGAGCTCTTGTGTCAATGTAGAGTGCAGTGCACTGTGAGTAGCTATCCTACTGTGCAACTTGATATCACCCAGCACAGGATGTTTTGGGAAGTTTTTACAATGTTTCATGGGTGCATGGGATCAACTTCCCATAATGTAGTGTTCTCCATCCTATAATTACATCTGCAACCCATAATGTTTCATGCCTCTTTTCAAAATCCCACAATCCTGCACATCCCTCCTCGCTGTCCACTGTCTCCAACAAAAGCATGGAGCCTGCACAGCTCTGCACTGTTTTGATGAGTAATGTGAGCACATGCCAGCTGATCTAGTAGTATTTGCAGAGCTGCCAGAGGAGCTATGGGGAACATGATGATTCCTTGGAGGCTAGGTTGCTCTAGGACAACGATAGGCAACCTTTGGCACGTGTGCTGAAGGAGGCACATAAGCTGACTTTTAGTGGCACTCACACTGCCCAGGTCCTGGCCACTGGTCCACGGGGCTCTGCATTTTAATTTAATTTTAAATAAAGCTTCTTAAACATTTTAAAAACCTTATTTAATTGACATACAATAGTTTAGTTATTTATTATAGACTTATAGAAAGAGACCTTCTAAAAATGTTAAAATGTATGACTGGCACGCGAAACCTTAAATTAGAGTGCCTAAATGAAGACTCGGCACACCATTTCTGAAAGGTTGCCGACCCCTGCTCTAGGATATAGAAAGAAACAATTAAAGGTAGTTGGCGATGTTCAGACAGTGGAGTGCCGGTTCTAGGCCTGAGAAACTAGCACTGACTGGTGGGATCACATTGTCATGCAGGTTTGGGATGATGAGCAGCGGCTGCAGAACTTTTGGATGCACAAGGCCACATTCCTGGATCTGTGTGCCAAACTCGCCCAAGCCTTCCTGAGGAGTGACACCACAATGAAAGGCACACTGACAGTGGAGAATTGAGTGGTAATCGCACTGGGGAAACTTGCAATGCTATATTTCTACTGATCAGTCGGGAATCAGTTTGGAGTTGGAAAATTCAACACAGGGACTGTTATGCAAGTGTGCAGGACCATTAATTGTTTCCTGTTACAAAGGACTCTGACTCTTGGCAATGTGCAAGACATAGTGGATCATTTTGCAGCAATCAGGTTCCCAAACTGCAGTGGGGTGACAGATAGCATACATATCCCCAGTTTAGCATCAGACCACCTTGCCACAGAGTACATCAACAGAAAGGGTTACTTTTCTATGGCTATGCAAGTGCTAGTGGGTCATCAGGGATGCTTCACCAACATCAGTGTTGGCTAGTCAGAGAAGGTGCATGATGTACGCATCTTTAAGAACATAGGACTGTTCAGAAAACTGCAAGCAGGGACTTTCTTTCCCAGTAGTCGGACTACCACTGGCAATGTTGAAATGCTAATAGTGATCCTGGGAGACCCAGCCTTCCTCTTGCTCCCATGGCTCATGAAGCTGTGCATGAGGTACCTTGACAGTACCAAGGAGTGCTTCAACTACTGGCTGACCAGGTGCAAAATGACAGTTGAATGTGCATTTGGTCATCTGAATAGTGGCTGGCACTGTCTACTCATGAGATTGGACCTCAGTGAAAAAAAATATTCCAATGGTTATAGCTGTCTGCTGTGTCCTTCATAATAACTGTTAAGCAAAGGGGGGGAAAGTTTATGCTGTGGGGAGGGCAGAGGTGGAGCAGCTGTCTGCTGATTTTGAGCAGCTAGATACCAGAGCTATAGGAAGAGCTCAACACAGAGCTATTCTCTCAGGGAGGCTTTGAAAAACCATTTTGATAGTGAAGCAGAGTAGTGTGTGTTGCTGTAGTGTGCTCTACTTGTCCTTGCTCTTTTGCAGCCCTCTATGAACCTTTTGGTGAGTGCTGCAGATATAATAATATAACATTGCTAATGCATCTATTAATACTCTCTGAGAATGATGTCATCACCACCTAGCATATGTTGGGATCTAATAAAGATGAATTATGTTTCCAAAACCAGACTTTTATTCCTTGACAATGCAAATAGAAAAATATTTATAACTTAATAAAACAAAATAAATTAAGGGAAAAGAACTTATGAAGGGGAAAGAGCAGTCATTTCCATTTCAGATACACAAACACTGTGTCTTTCATAGGTTGCTGTATGTGCAGCTGTGAATATCTTTAACAGCTGCAGTGATGAAGTGGTAGGCATAGTGCAGCAGCCTCTGATGCCATGCAGAACACTGAGGAGTGTATAGGAAGGTCCCGATATGTAGTTCTTGAGCTGCAGAGGGAGGCAAGCATGGAATTATTGAACCTGCCAGTCCATCAGAGTCTGCAGCATGTCTGTTTGCTGCCTGAGAAGTGCAAGCATCTTCTGTTGTACATCCCTCTCCTTTTCCTGTGCCTTTCTCCTCTCCGCTTTATCCCTGTCCATGCTGTCTGCAAGGGTCATCCTCCGAGCCCTGCACTCATTATCTGAAGCATTGGAGGCTTGGAGGGTCTCTTGGAACATATCATCCCGAGTCCAATTCCATCTTCTCCTTATCTGGGTCAGGTGTTCCAATGGTGTGGCTGGAAAGACCCTCAAGGCCACATTTGAAGCTGCTTAAGGTGCAATACACAGAGGCACCATGGTTAGTGTATTCATGAGATAAATCAAAACTTAGGTACAGTACTCATTCCCCTTGATCTACACAAGTTGTAAGAGCTACATTCACACATCTCCTTAGGATTTATACAGCATGGCGGCAGTCACAGCACGAGCCATGGTGAGTGGCAGGGGGTGAATTGGAGAAATGAGGGAGGATAGCTCATGAGCATATGTGTATAGGGCAATTGAACTGGCACCATTTTCCACAGGAGGTGGTGATTTTAGCAATATCTCACTCCTGAGGGTAACAGAGGCTGAAAGGAACAAGTCTTGCAGGCATCTGGCTGCAGCCCGGGACCATATGCTGCTACCATGTGTGCTACAATGGTTCCCACTGAAGTAATTGCTGAGTGGCATGGGAAAGTGTCTTACCGCAGAGGAATAAATAAGGCAGCCCTCCCCAGAAACCTTTGGCAGAGGATTGCAGACTACTGCATGAAAGTTCCATTGAGATATCTACAGAGAATTCATGGGACATCAGTGCACAGAAACAGAGTGTTCCACAGATCCCTCTCTGCCTTACTCTAGAGGGGGATAAGAAATAGATAGCAACTCTACCTCTATTGGTTGTTTCACTACCTCTTCTATCATAAGTGAAAAAAAGTAAATCACCAGATTTGTCCAGCTGCTTTGAGGGTTCCATCCCTGTAATATCAAAGCAAAAAGCAAATTACCAGAGATTTCTTCCCCTGTATCAGGCTCATCCATGCTGGGCTATAGGGACTGGATAGACTGTGCTGGAGTCAAAAACATATCTTAGCTTGCTTTGAAGCTGGATCCCATGGTTGCCTGTCTCATAGACTCGTAGACTTTAAGGTCAGAAGGAACTATCGTGATCATCTAGTCTGACCTCCTGCACATTGCAGGCCACAGAACCCCACCCACTGCTGAAATAGACCCCTAACCTCTGGCTGTTACTGAAGTCCTCAAATTATGGTATAAAGACCTCAAGTTACAGAGAATTCATCATTTACACTAGTTTAAACCTGCAAATGACCTGTGCTCCATGCTGCAGGAGAAGGTGAAAACCCCCCGGGTCTCTGCCAGTTCAATCCGAGGGATCCCAAATTTAGTGATCAGTTAGACCCTGAGCATGTGTGCAAGACCCACCAGGCAGATACCTGGGAAAGAATTCTCTGTAGTAACTCAAAGCCGTCTCCATCAGTTTGGGATTTTTGCTACTGGCAGTTGCCAAAGGGCCACATTCCGTTGCAGGCAATCTCATCATACCGTCCCCTCCCAGGGCCTCCCGGGGGGGGGGCAAGTGGGGCAATTTGCCCCAGGCCTCGGGCTCTGCAGGGGCCCCCAAGAGAATGGATGAGGCCCCCACCCTGCCTCCAGCCCTGGCCCAACCCCGCCTCCGCCCTTTTCCCGGAGCCTCAGCGCATCCAGGAGCATCCCTGAACAGCAGTGCAGCATGGCTCCGGTGGGGCCTGAGCTCCATCCCGCTCAGAGCCGCTGGAGCTCGCAGTCCCGCCCCCCCTTACCACATGGCTCTGAGCGGGGCGAAGCTCAGGCCCCGCTGGAGCCACGCTGCACCGTTATTCAGGGACGGTCCTAGATACAACGTGCTGAGGCTCCAGGTGAGGGGGAGCTGGGGGTAAGGGGTAAGGGGTAAGGGGTAAGGGGCCGGAGCCTGGGGTGGGGATTTAGATAAGGGCAGGGAGTCCCAGGGACAGGGAGGGGGCAGAGGTTGGGGGGGTCAGGGGACAGGGAATGGGGTGGGGTTGGATCATGGGCATTCTGGGGGTCTGTCAGGACTCAGTGGGGAGTGGATTGGGGTTGGGGCAGGAAGGGGACAGGCAGCAGAGGTGGGGTCTGGGTGGTGGGGGTGGGGTCTTCTGGGGGATGGTGAGGGGGCAAGGAGCAGGATGGGTTGGGGATTCTGAGGGGGACGGGCAGTTGGGGGGCAGGAAGTAGGTGGGGTCAGATAGGGGGCAGGTCCAGGCTATTTGGTAGGTACAGCCTTCCATTCCCTAAAGCTCATTCAGCAGTTTGAGGCTTGCAGAAGAGCCAAGCTGTTAGCTTTCGATTAGGGCTACCATCCCTTTCACTTCTCAAATGCCAAATTATAGTCTATATTTAATTTCAGTGCCATAGGGAGATTCGTGTCAGGGGAGGGTAGCTTCATTTAAAATTAGCCATTGGGGGAGGGATCACATGAGAAAAGCAATATCTCACACCACCTACCTCCTTCCTAACCCTACCAAGGGAGACCGCCCTCCCTTCTCTGCATTCCCTGAGGCTACAGAGGGGTTAATTCAGTGGTTCTCAAACTTTTGTCCTGGTGACCCATTTCACATAGAAAACCTGTGAGTGCAACCCCCCCCCCCCTTATAAACTGAAAACACTTCTTTATATATTTAACACTATTATAAATGCTGGACGCAAAGTGGGGTTTGAGGTGGAGGCTGATAGCTCATGACCTCCAGTAATAACCTTGTGACCCCCCTGAGCGGTCCTGACCCACAGTTTGAGAACCCCTGGGTTAATTTAATTTTAGCACCCTGTGTCCATTCATGTGCATATGATATTTTGAGCTTGTCAGTTTTCACAACATAGGCTCATCCCAGAATCTGGAACAAGTTCAAATGCTCAGTTCGTGGAGTATATACATAAGCTATACTAAAGACAAATCCACAGTAACCGTCTCCAGTTTGTGAGAGACCCCATGGAGCCAGTCTCTAGGAAACAGATAAATGCATGGATGTTAAGTTCATTAATGGCTATTAGCCAGGATGGGCAAGGAATGGTGTCCCTAGTCTCTGTTTGTCAGATGGTGGAGATGGATGGCAAGAGAGAGATAACTTAATCATTACCTGTTAGTTTCACTCTCTCTGGAGCACTTGGCACTGGCCATTGTCGGCAGACAGGATACTGGGCTGGATGGGCCTTTGGTTTGACCCACTATGGCTTGTTGTCAGATGCTACCGGTGTGGTGCTCTGCTCTGTTCAATGTTGATATCACTCGGCTGCATGCATGTGTTCCCTCTGTGTGCTGTCCCAGCTCTTCGAAGACAGCTGATACAGCAGACCCGAAGAGAACCCCCAATGGCCACAGAGTTTAGTAAGGTACGAAGGCACGTCGGCCAGGTTTATTGCCGTATTGGACACAATGATAGTTCCCCCTAGATTGTTACTCTACAGGGCATACTACTACTATGTGCCCTCGGTCAATGGACTCGACTCAGTCAGTGGCGGGACTTTCCACTGCCCCCTCGGCTGGACAAAGACACCGCCCCAGGGATGCATTCTTACACACAGGTACAAACAAGTTACACATCACTCCTGATGTATTGAGGTGCAACCCTTCTACGCAGCAAGGTACAACCCCTCTACGCAGTAAGGTGACGCCTCTCACCTTGTACATGTTGGTTCAAACAAAACAACTCTATCCATCATATTACCCTTTCGCCCTGTCCTTGGGATGGGTCAGCCTGTTCCTTGTTATCTGTGTGGAGTACAAGTATGTGAATGTTCTGATATCTAGTGTTCAGTACCTTTTAGGTATGTCTCTTTTTGCAGAACCAGCCCTTTTCTTGCCAGCTTCTGTGAGCAGGGCCTGCCTCTGGCTCACAGCTTAACTTTGCTTTATGTTAGCAAAGCCTTGACATTACTTTAGTTCAGGCCTCAGGCCTCATACCAGACCTCTGATACCAAGGTTTATATCTCAGGGCCTCTACTTACTACATGGCTGTTCTCATGTTCTAACCTAATTGAACCCAAAGTTATGGAGACAGGTATGATCAAGGAAGCCAGCAGCGTATCAGAAACTGGAAAAATCTCTGACTGGATGGGCCTCAGGCGTTTGGTCACAAGCTGAAGTGGTTCAAAAGTTTTGGATTTTTTTTAAGCAGAATTTTTATTGTTTCTTTTAAAACAATCAAACACAGCAAGCAGCAAATACTTGGCCACACACTTCTGAAACCCCAAACCATATTCAGGTTTTGGCAGACTAATTTCAGCTTTTCAATTAAAAAAAAAAACAACAAATTTTGAAGGAAAGCAGACATTGTCCATGATTTTTTTCTGCTTTTTAAAAACCACTAGTTTTCGATCCAAAAAAAGTTTTAATGGAAAATATTTGTCCAACCCTTTTAATGAGCTTTAGTGCCTTTTAGCACTAGCTGATTCTGAGAACCAGTGATACCTTGTAAAGAAGTTTTCTCAAAACTGGGTTTGCGCCACAATGCGGAAGGTTTATTTTTCCCAAGACTGCCCATGGGGGGGAGCAAGTGAGGCAATTTGCCTGGGCCCCGCAGAGGCTCCCACGAGAATATAGTATTGCAATTTTTTTATGGAAGGGGCCCCCAAAATTGCTTTGCCCCAGGTCCCCTGAATCCTCTGGGAGGCCCTGTCCCCTCCATAAACTTATCAAGCTCAGTCTTGAAGCCAGTTAAGCTTTTTCCTTACTGTTCCGCTTGGAAGGCAGTTCCAGAACTTCACTCCTCTGATGGTTAGAAAATTTCACCTAATTTCAAGCCTAAACTTGTTGATGGCCAGTTTATATCGATTTGTTCTTGTGTCCACATTGGTACTAAGCTTAAATAATTCCTCTCCCTCCCTTGTATTTATTTCTCTGATGCCTTTTTAGAGAGCAATCACATCTCCCCTCCACCTTCTAGACAAGCCAAGCTAAGGTAGGTTTTCCATACTCCTCCTCCTTCTCTTCCTTGTCCAACACCTCCTCCTTACTGTTCACAAAGGGGGCCTCCAACTCGGGCTCCTCCAAAGTATCCACAAAGCTTTTGGGAGTGGTGGTGTCATCTGGTCTGAGGATGGCGTGCAGCTCTTTGTAAAAGTGGCAAGTCTGCTGCTCCACACCAGAGCAATTGCTATCCTCCCTTGCTTTCTGATATGCCTGCTGTAGCTCATTGGCTTTCATGTAGCACTGCTGCTGGTTCCTCTTCTAGCCCTTCTCCTCCATGCCCCAAGTGATCTGCTTGTAGATGTTGAAATTTCTAGGCTGGATTGGAGCTGTGCCAGCACAGCCTCTGCTCCCCGCAAACCCTGAATGGGGAGACTTTGGCAAACCAGTAAAGTGCCTGAAACCAATATTGCTTATTGCTAAAAGTAGCCAAGTCAGCAGGTCATAAATTGGTCATGCAGCGGCCTTAGTTTAACCAAGGCAGGAGGGAAGGAGTTTTTGGGTGCCACAGAAAGGGCAGCTTGACCCTGCATCCTTCCTGCTAAGAATGTTGAAATTGCTGATACGTGTATTTTAGAAAAACAGGAAGCTTGCCTATGTGTGCCCTCAGGAATGTGTCTGTCAGGCCCTGCCTCAAGGTATGCACACTCTGAAAAACACACATCTGGTTAATTGATGATCAGAAGGAAACTTCTTGCGTGCCCTTTAAAAACTGCTTGTTTAGCAACTTTTCTTTAAGTGATATGTCATTGTATTACTAATTTATAAATAAGAGGGAAAAGTTTGAGGTAGCTGAACTCTCCGTCTGGATGCATCTTGTGGTCCCTACCAGCAGACAGAAGTCTGGCCAACAGAAGACTGTTGCTGTGCCACTCGAAAGCCACACTCAGCTTCAGTAATTATTGAAGGTTGGGGGTGTTTTACTAACCTGTTGCAGATGTGTGTAAGTGCTTGAGGCTAAGTAAAGTTTAGCTTTAAGAGAAAGCACTCTTGTGTAGTCCTGTTTGTGCCAGCCATCTATCGGTCAGATGGCCATGTCTCCCTTGATTTATTTCCTGACACCACTTCTCACAAGAGTAAAAGTTACCAAAAGCTTTGGGTTGAAAGAACCCCAGATAACAACCCAGGAGATCCAACATTTCCTATGGAGTTCAAGCAGGAGTGTGTCTGCATTATGTAGACAGCATGGTCAGCTGGGCAGTTGCTAGGCATGCTCTAGAGTTGCTAGGTGTGCTCTCTGTGATGGGATCCCTGGGGTACAACCTCAAACTGGGGTGCTGCTGTGTCCCCTTAACTCTCCAGCCTGGGCTGTCTCTCACAATGCTTTGCTAGTGACAAGCAGCAGATTCCTCCGGGTGCTGTTATCACTCAGCACAACAGCATGTCGAGCCCCACAGTCAGCTAGATTGCATGAATGCTCCCCAAACCACTCATGAATCACACAGAGAAAGGCATCAGCCAATTCTCCCCCTCTCCCTAGCCTTGCACCCCAGAGCTGTACCATCTTGCCTTGGTCACTGTAAGTTTATTTCCCAGTCTGCCCCTCCCTCAATGTGGAGAAGTCATGCACAAGCCTTTGTAACCTGAACTGAGATTTCCCAAGCACTTCAAGCAAAATAAACTGTTTTAGGTAAAGTATAAAACAGATTTATTAACTAGAGAAAGATAAATTTTAAGTGCTTATAAGTGGTAGGCATAAAAGGTCAGAGATAATTCCCAAGAAAATAAAAGATAAATGCACAATCTAAATCTTATTACACTGGGCAGCATTTAAATCAAGCAATTTTTCTCCGCACTGGATATTATAGTTCTTGATACACAGGCTTCTCCTTTGAAACCTGGGACCAATCTCCTCAGTTGAAATCTTTGTCTACTCAGCATTCTTGTTGCTTCCTGAGTAGGTGGGAGAGGAGAGAGGAAAAATCATGATGCCACTATTTTATATCTTTAGTCCATGTGCCTAAAAGACACTTGCCCAGGCATGTCCTGGTGTGCTTTGCTGAGTCACAGGATTGAGCAGTTCTCCTGGTGTGGTCTTGTGCAAATGAGTCATAGAGTTGAGCAGTCCCCATTGTGAAGTGTTTGTGTAGCCCTCACTGAATTGTAAATCCCTTGATTACAACTCCTCTGCTGATTAATGGTCATTGAACACCCTTCTGGACATGGTTTGTCTTCTTTGTAGGTCACTAGCAAACTTACAACATATTTCAGTAACAACCATACAGCAAAATCTGATAACTTGATACATACTAACAATATATGTATTTTTACAGAAGAATGGATTTAATCAGATCATGACCTTTCATATGATATCTTACCACATGCTTTGTATGAAACATATAATAATTTTATACATAATTATACAACAGGGGTGGATATGTGGGTTCCATAGTGCTGCTTTGATGTACAGGGTGTCACTCTCCAAGCCAGGAATTTCAAAAATTTGCAAGACTTTAAAGGGGAGGGGTGGTTCCCTGTCCACTGGCCACTGCGCAGAGGAGTTCACAATGATGACCAGAGCCGTCAGCGTGGGGCCTCGTGGGACATCTCCTTGAGGCCACTAACAATCAATGTAAGTAATGCAGTGTTTTCACTGACACTGTGTCAACCTAACCACATCAACCTTGATTCTTTGCTGCTCATGGAGGTGGAGTTATTAAGTCAGCATAGCGGGGCAGTTACATCCATAGGAGTGAAATTTAAATGTGGACACCTCCATAGTTAGGTTGATGTAAGCTGCCTTGCGTTGATCTAACTCTATATTGTAGATCAGACCTAAGTATTTTCCATCACATCTACTACCCTTTCAACCAAACTTGTAATCTCATCAAAAAGATATTAAGATATTTTGAATGGATTTATTTTCCACAAACCTATGTTGATTTGCATTAATAATATAACCCTACTTTATTTCTTTAATAACTGAGTCCCATATCAGCTGCTCCATTATCTTGTCCAAGATCTATGTCAAGCTGACAGGCCTATAATTACCTGGATTATCCTATTAACCATTTAAAAATTGGCAGATTAGCTTTCTTCCAGTATTCTGTAGCTTCCCCCTGTGGAGATAAAGGAAGAGGGAAGCACGCGTCAGGACCCTAATTGGGGCCTGGGTGATCACTACTTCCCACCACCCAACACAGATGTAATGAGGTTGAGTAGTGCCTGTATAAGAAAAATTAAAACTACTGATTATTCATCAAAAAATGTTTTAATGACTTTTGACTATAAAGGCAACACAAACAAAATAAGAAAAGCAAGATTAAAGACGAGCACTGAATAAGGATTAATATAAATGGCAAGTTATACTGAAGACAAGAACAAGTACATGTAAAGTTGCTATTCATTAACTATTTACTACTATCTTAACACTATAGTATCAATACATCTTGAGATCAATTCTGCCCGAGCAACCAGACTTCTTTACTCCATAACCTTACCCTGCATTTGCCCGAAAATACATTACCCTTCAGTCGGCCATTTTACGCACTGGCCAGGCACAGATGGTCATGAAGTGCACGTCCCTTTGGTTCAGGGGGTGTGGGTCAGGTTTCCCTTATGACTGAAACACACACACACACAGTCCCATGCCTTCGTACTTTTTATCTGATCTGTCGGCTGTGTTTTAAAACAGACTGACCAATTAGGGTCAGCCAAATCTTTATTGTGGTTAGCATCATTGCTTTGACCATATAATTTATACTTACGTATTTTCTTGCAGCCAATTGTTTTAACTGTGGGTTAGACAAGCTGTGTCTGGGGGCACAATTTATCTCGCTTTATAGGAGTTAGAATGTGTTATCTGATTGCAGCACGTTTTGACCACAAGTATTAGCTTACTGCTGCAAAGCATGCCTTTTTCACCTCTGCAAAGCGGAAGTTTGAGGCCTACCACTGACAATACCTTTGTTCATTTTAAGCTTGGCAATAATTTTGCTCAGAGATTAATCACACTGCCATGCTCCAAGACTTATTGAAAATCAACATTAAAAGTCCAGCAAACTCCTCAGCCAGCTGTTTTAAAACTCCTGGATGCAAGTTATCTGGACCTACTGATTTAAAAATGTCTAATTTTCCCCCCCCAAAAAAGAATAGAAATATTTATTGAACACTTCTGTATTTTCTGCATGATTATTGAGAATTCGACCATTTCCATCTAGTAATGAATCAATATTATTGTCAGGATTATTTTTGTTCCTAATATATTTCAAAAACTCCTCCCATTGTGCTTAATTCTGCTGGCCAAAGAGTTCTCCTTGTTTCTGTTGGCTTCTCTAATCAGTTTTCTACAATTCCTAATTATAGATTTATAGTTATTACTACCTTCTTCTCCTTTGTTCCATTTGATTGGAAGGTATATATACTGATACTTGCCTTCATGTCTTCTGTAAACCAGAGTTTTTCTTAACCAGTGTGGCCGTCTTCCTGGATTGTGGCTTTTTGGGCAATTAGTAAGATGTTCTTAAATGATTCCCCATCATCATTCACACTTTTCTGATTAAATTCTTCCTCCTTCTGATTTGGCTCATAATAGTTCTCAGTTTTGTGAAATTGCCCATTTTAAAACACCAAATATATATGTTACTTGTTTGGATTTGCACATTATAAACATGATCAAGTCATGACCACTTGTACCTAAGCTACCATTAATTTTTAGTTCTCTGATTAGTTCCTCTATATTTGTTAAGATGAGGTCTAATAAGGAATTCCCCTGTGTTGGCTGCAACACTTTTTGAGTTAGGAAACTGTCATCTATAAAGCTTACAAATTCCAGTGATGTTTTAGTACTGGCAGCATGAGATCTCCAGCATATGTCACTCAAGCTGAAGTTCCCATGATCAGGTAGTCCTAATAAGGCTGCTGAATATTTCTGCCACTGCTACAGAGGAAGCTGATGGAGTTGCAGTTCTGGATATCCTACAGAGCTGCTGCACTCTTCTGCTACTTATGTAGAGGAAGTTTGCAGATTCACAACTTTAATGATTTATTTAACAATTGTGTGATTCTCCACACCTACAGAGCCTTGCAGCAACATGGCCACAGCACCCCTACAGAACTGCCGTATGTTTCTGCCACTACTGAAGAGGAAGCTTACAGTGCCACAGGACTAGTGCTTGTATAGTGCTGTTGAGCATCTTTGCCTTGCTGTGGAGAAAATTCACAGTCCTGCAGCTCTGGTGCTAACAATCCCTTCTGCCCTTGTTCTGGCTTTGTCACCTCCATATTGATGCTGCCTGGTTCTTCAGCCGCTGTGGAGGAAACTCATGACTCCAGCACTGCTATAAACCACTATGGACTTTTGCAGAGGAAGTTCACAGGACAATGGAAGTGCACCTTAATAGAGTACTTGAGTACTTCTTCCACTGCAGCACAGGAAGTTCACCACACTGCAGCAACAGTACCCATATAGAGCCACTCCATGATTCTGCCACTGTGGCCTAGGAAGGTTATAGCACAACAGCTCCTGTGATCTTATAGGGCCAAAGCTTACTTCTGCCACTGCTACAGAGGAAGTTCACAGTGCCAGGGCTGCATTGCCCCATGGAGATGCTGCATGCTTTGCATCTGATCCAGAGAAAGCCTGAAGTGGCGTGGCATTAGGGATCCTCTGGAACAGTGTTTCTCAACCTGGGGGCATTGTCGCAGGATGGGTTTAGGGGGTGTAGCAAGGGGGCCCCACTCCCCCATGCTCCTGAGGGGAATAGGCCAGAGAAGGGGCGGCCACGGGTGGAGGTCCTGCCGCCTGTCCCCACCCCCCAGAAGTCAAGGGGTGGGACAGGAAGTACAAAGTCCCCGCCGCCTGTCCCCGCCCCCCGGAAGTCAAGGGACGGGACAGGAAGTACAAAAGCCTGACCCCAGCACTCAGTTAGGAGGAGGCTGCCGGAGAAGGCAGATGCTGGGACCTGAGCTCCTGCTGGGCCCAGCCTACCCCGTGCCCGGTATCCGGAGGGGTACTGGCCTGACCTCCCCTGGGGCCAGTACCCAGAGGAGCTGACTGAGCTGTCTGACAGTCAGCCTGTGGAGGAGCTGTCCGGACCCCCCAACGCTCAGTACCCCGAGGAGTGGACTGGACCCCCCGATGCTCGGTACCCTGAGGAGTGGACCGGACCGCCCGACACCCGGTACTCCGAGGAGTGGACTGGACCCCCCGATGCTCGGTACCCTGAGGAGTGGACCGGACCGCCCGACACCCGGTACTCCGAGGAGTGGACTGGACCCCCCGATGCTCGGTACCCTGAGGAGTGGACCGGACCTCCCGATGCTGGACACCCTGAGGAACCCATGGTTTGGGACCCCTTGGACGATGCTGGCGAAGGGCAGGTACTCAGTGAGGGAGAGGTTGGAAGTGTCCTGGGGGCAGCCGACTCCAGTCAGGCTGCAGACTCACCTGAACCAATGTCAGTGTGTTTCGGTCAGGATCCCCACTGACCGTCAGCAGCGTTGACTGCTGCTAGGGCCCCGGGCTAGAACGCAGTGGAGTGGGAGGGCCTGCGTTCCCCCTGCCACCCCTTTAAGGGTGGCGACTCCCGCTCCCTTGGCCTGAGGAGGCTATCTACAGTGGTTGCCTTATTGCTCAGCCCCTGCTGAAGGCCTGAGCTTAGACTGTGTGTTGCCCCACCCTGCCCAAGGGCCTGGGCTTGTATAGATACTGTTATTTTGTGCTCAGCCCTGCTGAAAGGCCTGAGCTTAAACTGTGTGTGTTGCCCCACCCTGCCCAAGGGCCTGGGCTTGTATGCTTCTAGCTTGGTGCTCAGCCCGACTGAAAGGGCCTGAGCCACTTACTAACTGTTGTCGGTTCCCTCAGCACCGCAGCAAGGGACGGGCCCGAGGCCGACGGAGTGCAGTGAGCCGGTGTGGCTCCCCTCCGCCCTCAAGGAGGGTTGAGCCCCGGTCCCGCTTCGCTACAGGGGGGTTGCAAGTGAAAGTAAGAAAAAACATTAGTGTGCCAGATCAAAGTTTATTTCTATACAGAAACAAACTATAAGTTCACTTTTTATAAATTATGAGTCTTACAGAGTCCTTCAATGAGACAAAAAGAACAGGAGTATCTATGGCAAATTTATTTGAACATAAGCTTTCGTGGGCTACAGCCCACTTCATCAGATGCATAGAATGGAACATATAGTGAAGATATATATATACACACATACAGAGAACATGAAAAGATGGGAGTTGCTCAACCAACTCTAAGAGGCTAATTAATTAAGAAGAACTGTTGTCATCAGAAGAAAAAAAACTTAAAGTGGTAATCAAGATAGCCCATTTAAGACAGTTTGGCAAGAAGCTATGAGGATACTTAACATGGGGAAATAGATTCAATGTTTGTAATGGCTCAGCCATTTCCAGTCTCTATTTAAGCCTAAGCTGATTGTATCTAGTTTGCATATCAATTCAAGCATTCTTAAAACTACAATACCCACCTTCTGAAGTGAAAAAACAGATTTATAGAGCCAGAAGAGTACCCAGAAGTCACCTACTACAAGACAGGCTCAACAAAGAAAATAACAGAACATCACTAGCCGTCACCTTCAGCCCCCAAGGTTTACATAGGTATGAAATATTAGTTTATTATTGCTGGTGGGCCAGCATTATTCATAATTTACTTAATGGATATTTAAGGTAGGGCATCACAATTTTTTCAAGTCTTAGTACAGGGGGATTATATTTTTAAGTCCAAAGGGGGTTGCCAGCACAAAAAAAGGTTGAGAAACACTGATCTATACCACATTTTTTAAATTTTCTTATAAGAATGTCACATGGGACTATGTCAAAAGCCTAACTGAAATCAAGATCTATCACATCCACGACTCCCTGCCCCTCCCAACCACTAGGCCAGTAACCCCATTGTAGCCTCATCTGTAATATTACATTTTCTTTGATTGCTTGATCTTCTGAGGTTAAATATAAAGTGGCATGCAGTGGTCTGCAAGTGTTTATTCTTCACATCAGCTGCAGTAGAGCAGTTGCCATTAGTATGAGGACCAGGTGACTGGTAAATTATTCCAATGATTAATTAGCCTCACTGTTAAAAATTTGAGACTTATTTCCAGTCTGAATTTCAACGTCCAGCCATTGGATTCTGTTATACCTGGGGTTCTCAAACTTCGTTGCACCACATGGCCCCCTTCTGACAACAAAAAATACAACATGACCCCAGGAGGGGGGAACTGAAGCCTGAGCCTACCCAAGCCCTGCTGCCCTGGGTGGGGAGGCCAATTCCAAAGCCTGGTGGGGCCAAAACTGAAGCCCAAGGGCTTCTGCCCTAGGCGCGGGGCTTGTAACCTGAACCCCACCACCCAAGGCTGAAGCCCTCAGGCTTTGGCTTTGACCTCAGGTGGTGGGGCTTGGGGTTTGGCTTTGGCCTCAGACCCTATTTTTGGGGTCCCAACCCACAGTTTGAGAACCACTTTGTTATACCTTTCTCCGCTATATTGAAGAGCCCATTGTCAAATATTTGTTCCCCATGTAGGTATTTATGGATGGTAATCAAATCACCCCTTAACCATCTCTCTGTTAAACTAAATGGATTGAGCTCCTTGAGTCTGTCACTATAACATATGGTATCTACTCCTTTAATCATTCTCATGGCTCTTTTCTGAACCTGTCCCAAATTATCAACATCTTTCTTGAACTGTGGACAGAAGAACTGGACACAATATTCCAGCAAGGGTCATACCAGTGCCAAATACAGAAGGTAAAATAACCTCCTTACTCCTACCTGAGATTCCCCTGTTTATGATCAAAGGTTGCGATAACCCTTTTGGCGACAGCATCACACTGGGAGCTCAGCTGAACATGATCTCCTAATCCGTTTCACAGTCACCGCTTCCCAGGATAGGGTCCAGGGCTGGTGTAACCTCTAGGTGAACTAAGTGGCCGCCTAGGGCACCAAGATTTGAAGGTGCCAAAAAGTGGTGTCTGGCGTCATGGGAGTCAGCTGAGCAGGGCAGGGTGGGGAGCGAGGCCTCCATAACAAACCCATCCCTGCAGCAAGGGGCACTGCGCAGGATGGTCAGTGGGAGCCTGCAGTGGAGGAAGGAGGAGATAGCCTGGAGGGCGTGGCGACCAGTGGGGCCAAGGGACGGAGCCGTTGGGGGAGGCAGGACATGGTCCTGAGCTCAGGTGTGCTTTGCCCTCCAAAGCGCCATGCCTGGGGCTGGGCGCAGCCGCCTCCTGGGGCAAAGGAAAGTGAAACTAAACCCCGCAGTGCAATGGAGGGGAAAGGGCTGGTGGAGGTGCTGCTTCCAAACACTGACCCTCCCCCAGTGGCACTATGCCAATTCGGGGAGCTGGTCCTGATCCCAGGGAGATCCCCACCTGCTCCCTGGAATAGCCCGGCTCTGCCCTCCTTGCCCCTGGGTCTCCCCCCTCCCGAAGGTGAAGTACTCAGAGCCTGGGAACGTTTAGAGACCCTGCGAGCTGGGGGCATTCTCAGCCTCCTCCTTGCTCACAGGTTTCCCCGAGCCAGAAGGGACCATTGTGATTATCACCTCTGACCCCCTTGTATTAATTCTAATGAACAATGCCACATTATGCAATATTCATTTTTGAAAGTTTATAATAAGCGATGCTCCTGGGGGAGAGGGAGAGGGGAGGGGTGGGAGGAAGGTGAAAGTTTTGCCTAGGGCTGAACCTGATAAGGTTCCCCACCCTGTAAGCATGGCCTACATCCTTTGTTCCTAGATGTATACATTTATTTTTAGTTGTATTAAAACATGTACTGTTTGCTTGCTCTCACTTTACCAAGCAATCAGGTTGCTCTGTATCAGTGACCCATTCTCTTTATTATTTAACGCTCCCTCTCTTTCTGTGTCACTGTGATGGGGTAACCAGCCTTGAAGGGTTTAAGGTAGCCCACAAGAGGCCAGTTAACCTTCACAGTTGGACCTGAAGGATTTATAAATACTAATTGCTGGTGAAGCTCAGCTGGGGGAAAAGCTTGGTAAGGAATACAAAGACAGAAAGTTTGTACTAGCAAGGGGGCTTCAAGGAGGGAGTCTACAGTCACTCTCTTGGAGCAAAGATGTGGGGAGGAAGAAACCAGGTTGGAGGATAAGCCCTTGGATCCTAGCCCTGGAAGAAAGGTTAACCCAGAGGAGCTGTAAGAGAGCCTGAGAAAGCAGGGTATGAAGAAGTCCAGGGAAACAGCAGCACAGAATGGGATTGTGTAGACTTTGGTTGCTGTTATAGGATCCCTGGGCTGGAACCCATTGTAGAGGGAGGGCCTGGGAAGTGACGCAGAATTATAGGAGGCACTATATAGACAGCTGGTCCAGTGGGACTTTGCTATCTGGGAATGGGTGGGTACCACATAGCCTCTGGCTAGGTCACTGAGTCATGAAGAAGGAGAACCACAGTGATGGAGTGACCACTGGTGAGGGGCACGCTTGATTGTTGGAAAAGTGTGGATTGGGAGTGTTTTATTCCAGGTGGGCCTTGAGTGAGCCTGACTGTTATAAAAAGGCAGCCAGCTACGAACCAGCTGGGCAGCTAACAGAGGGAGTTTGAGTGGGAGTTTACCTGGGGAGAGCACACTGAGGCTCTCATCTTGCAGGCTTCTCTGAGTAGTTACTACAAGAGCTGAGGAAGTTCTTAGAAGGAAGGTAATATGGATGGTGAGCGATCAGCTGTTGTGACCTGCCCATGATGTGCCATGTTTGTCTTTCTTCCACAGGACAGAGCGACTTTGTCTGTACAATGTGCAAGCTGGTCTCCATATTGGAAGAGAAGGTTCGAGGTCTGGAGAAACAAGTATCAACCCTGCGTTGCATAAGAGAAAGTGAGTATTTCCTGGACAGAAGTCAGGATATACTTCTATGGGCACAACAACATTCTAAAGAATCAGAGCAGGCTGCGCAGCAGGAACAGAAAGATGGTAAAGAAAATTGGCAGTATGTGACCTCCAGAAGAAGAAAGAGGAGCATCCATGTACCAGCAATGCAGATACAGGTGAGCAACCATTTTCATGTTCTCTCCACAGGTACTGAAGTGGAGAGTGGAGTAGATGATACATCTGAGGGAAGGGAGCAGAAGGAAACTCCACTGATTGGAAGGCATGAGATGCATTGTCCTAGGGATGGGGGTTCCACAACCACTGCTCCCAAGAGAAGAAGGCGGGCGGTGGTGGTCAGGGCTCCCTCCTAAAGGGGACTGAGTCATCTATCTGCCGTCCCAACTGGAAAACCTAGAAGTGTGCTGTTTGCCAGGAGCTAGGATTCACGATGTAATGAAGAGACTGCTGAGACTCATCAAGCCCTTGGATCGCTACCCCTTCCTGCTTCTCCACGTGGGCACCAATGATACTGCCAAGAATGACCATGAATGAATCACTGCAGACTACACAGCTCTGGGAAGAAGGATAAAGGAGTTTGAGGTGCAAGTGGTGTTCTCATCCATCCTCCCTGTAGAAGGAAAAGGCCCAAGTAGAGACCGTCAAATCCTGAAAGTCAACGAACGGCTACGCAGGTGGTGTTAGAGAGAAGGCTTTGGATTCTTTGACCACGGAATGGTGTTCCAAGAAGAAGGATATCTCCACCTAATGAAGAGAGAGAAGAGCATCTTCTCAAGCAGGCTGGCTAACCTAGTGAGAAGGGCTTTAAACTAGGCTTACCAGGGGAAGGAGACCAAAGCCCTGAGGTAAGTGTGCAAGTGGGATACCAGGAGGAAGCGCGATCAGGAGAGTGCAAGAGGGGAGTAGTCCTGCCTTATACTAAGAAAGCAGGACAATCAGCGAGTTATCTTAAGAGCCTGAACACAAATGTAAGAAGCCTGGGAAACAAGCAGGGAGAACTGGAAGTCCTAGCACAGTCAAAGAATTATGATGTGATTAGAATAACAATGACTGGTGGGATAACACATATGACTGGAGTACTGTCATGGATGGATATAAACTGTTCAGGAAGGACAGGCAGGTCAGAAAATATGGGAGAGTTGCATTGTATGTAAGAGAGCAGTATGACTCCTCAGAGCTCCAGTATGAAACTTCAGAAAAACCTGAGAGTCTGGATTAAGTTCAGAAGTGTGATCAACAAGGGTGATGTTGTGGTGGGAGTCTGCCAGACCAAGGGGATGAGGTGGCGAAAGTTTCTTCTGGCAACTAACAGAAGTTACTAGATCACAGGCTCTGCTTCTCATAGGGAACTTCAATCACCCTGATATCTGCTGGGAGAGCAATACAGCAGTGCACAGACAATTTTGGGAAGTGTAGGGGACAATTTTCTGGTGCAAGTGCTGGAGGAACCAACTTGCAGCAGAGCTGCTGCTCACAAACAGGGAAGAATTAGCAGGGGAAGCAAAAGTGGATGGGAACCTGGGAGGCAGTGACCATGAGATAGTCATGTTCAGGATCCTGACACAAGGAAGAAAGGAGAGCAGCAGAATATGGACCCTGGACTTCAGAAAAGCAGACTGACTCCCTCAGGGAGGTGATGGGCAGGATCCCCTGGAAGAATAACATGACAGGGAAAAGAGTCCAGGGGAGCTGGCTGTATTTTAAAGAATCCTTATTGAGCTTGCAGGAACAAACCATCCTGATGTAAATACGGCAGGCGACCAGCTTGGCTTAACAGTGAAATCCTTGCTGATCTTAAACACAAAAAAGAAGCTTACAAGAAGTGCAAGACAAATGACCAGGGAGGAGTACAAATATATTGCTCAAGCATGCACGAGTGAAATGAGGAAGGCCAAATCACACTTGGAGTTGCAGCTAGCAAGGGATGTTAAGAGTAACAAGAATGATTTCTTCAGGTATGCAACAAGGTCAAGAAAAATGTGGGCCCCTTACTGAATGAGGGAACAGAAGATGACAGAGGATGTGGAAAAAGGTGACAGACGATGTGGGAAAAGCTAATGTACTCAATGCTTTTTTTGCCTCTGTCTTCAAGAACGAGGTCAGCTCCCAGACTACTGCACTGGGCAGCACAGTATGGGGAGGAGGTGACCAGCCCTCTGTGGAGAAAGAAGTGGTTCAGGACTATTTAGAAAAGCTGGACGGGCACAAGTCCATGGGGCCGCATGCACTGCATCTGAAGGTGCTAAAGGAGTTGGCGGATGTGATTGAAGAGCCATTGGCCATTATCTTTGAAAACCCATGGCAATCGTGGGAGGTCCAAGATGACTGGAAAAAGGCTAATGTAGTGTCCATCTTTAAAAAAGGGAAGAAGGAGGATCTGGGAAACTACAGGCCAGTCACCCTCACCTCAGTCCCTGGGAAAATCATGGAGCAGGTCCTCAAGGAATCAATTCAGAAGCACTTACAGGAGAGGAAAGTGATCAGGAACAGTCAGCATGGATTCACCAAGGACAAGTCATGCCTGACTAACCTAATAGCCTTCTATGATGCGATAAATGGCTCTGTGGATGAAGGGAAAGCAGTGAATGTGTTATTCCTTGACTTTAGCAAAACTTTTGATATGATCTCCCACAGTATTCTTGCTGGCAAGTTAAAGAAGTATTGGCTGGATGAATGGACTATAAGGTGGCTAGGAAGCTGGTTAGATCGTCGGGCTCAATGGGTAGTGATGAATGGCTCCATGTCTAGTTGGCAGCTAGTATCAAGGGGAGTGCCCCAAGGGTCAGTCCTGAGGCCAGTTTTGTTCAATATCTTCATTAATGATCTGGAGGATGGCGTGGATTGCACTCTCAGCAAGTTAGCAGATGACACTAAACTGGGAGGTGTGGTAGATACACTGGAGGGTAGAGATAGGATACAGAGGGACCTAGACAAATTAGAGGACTGGGCCAAAAAAAATCTGATGAGGTTCAATGAGGACAAGTGCAGAGTCCTGCACTTAGGATGGAAGAATCCCATGTATCTGCTGCAAACTAGGGAGCGAGTGGCTAGGCAGCAGTTCTGCAGAAAAGGACCTAGGGGTTACAGTGGACGAGAAGCTGGATATGAATCGACAGTGTGCCCTTGTTGCCAAGAAGGCTAACGGCATTTTGGGCTGTATAAGTAGGGGCATTGCCAGCAGATCGAGGGATGTGATCATTTCCCTCTATTCGACATTGGTGAGGCCTCATCTGGAGTACTGTGTCCAGTTTTGGGCCCCACACTACAAGAAGGATGTGGAAAAATTGGAAAGAGTCCAGCGGAGGGCAACAAAAATGATTAGGGGGCTGGAGCACATGACTTATGAGGAGAGGCTGAGGGAACTGGGATTGTTTAGTCTGCAGAAGAGAAGAATGAGGGGGGATTTGATAGCTGCTTTCAACTACCTGAAAGGGGGTTCCAAAGAGGATGGATCTAGACTGTTCTCAGTGGTACCAGGTGACAGAACAAGGAGTAATGGTCTCAAGTTGCAGTGGGGGAGGTTTAGGTTGGATATTAAGAAAAACTTTTTCACTGGGAAGGTGGTGAAGCACTAGAATGGGTTACCTAGGGAAGTGGTGGAATCTCCTTCCTTAGAGGTTTTTAAGGTCACGCTTGATGACACCCTGGCTGGGATGATTTAGTTGGGGATTGGTCCTGCTTTGAGCAGGGGGTTGGACTAGATGACCTCCTGAGGTTACTTCCACCCCTGATATTCTATGATTCTATGATATGGGAAGAAAGCTGCTATGCCACGCCTGACCAGGAGGCGGTGCTCTTGTGGTGATGAAACCCCATTACACTCACCTGCAAACTTTATCAGTGATTGTGATGCTGGCGGACCAGGTGCCAGCTCAGGCAAAGGACCTAGGCCTCACTGAACACTCACAAATGCATAGCTGGAAATCAGTCTGGCTTACCTGTGTATTAGCATTGTTAAAATATTAGAGTTTTAAGAAAGTGTTTGGTGTTTAGGCATTATAAAGAGCTGGTAGGATACTGCATGTATTGATCTCACTTATAACCTTTGTAGCCTATGGTACAAAATTATATGGAGTGTTTGCAGAAGTAGTATACACCCAGAGCCCTATCTATTAGGAAAGGGTTTGGGTACTTAAACTGACCAGGTTAGTTACACCCTGAGCCCTATCAATTGGGCACGGATGGCCCCAAGCCCTATGGATTGGGTGAGGGTAGGTGCTTTTCGCCTGAAGCCCTATGAATTGGGAAAAGGTGGGGGTGCCTAAATTAAACGGGTTACACCTGGATCCCTACGGATTGGGAAAAGGTGGGATGCCCTAATGTGTGCAGGTAACACTGGGATGCTTCTTCCAAAGCCTGGGTTACCTCATCTAATTCACTGTTTTTTTCCATTACTTGCCTGGCCGGTATTGTGGCATGTTGTTTAACCTACCTTACTGCCATGGCCATTAATTGCAAGATTCTACATTTTTTACTTTTGTTATTGTTTTTCAAAGCTTCAGTTTCTGCCATTGCTTTACATATCCCAGTCTACGTTTCCCCACTTTCTTTTTTAAATTCATATGGGCTGCCCTTGCTGGCAATCCAGTGAGTCCAAATTTCATCAAACTCTGTGGAGATGTGCAGGGTGGGTATCAGAGGATTCCCTAACTCACAGTTTTCTACCATATTAGATTGCAATTCCTACAGAGAGCAGCTCGCTTACTTACCAGATCAGCGGTTGTGGGTCACCAGTGTTGTCAGATGTTTGGCTGTGTATGTGAGTTCTCTGTGTGATGTACTGACTTTGGCCAGATAGATTCTGTACAGCAGGCTCTGGTTGAACTGACCAATAAATCCACAGACTCAGTTTTCAGTGAAGGCACTTGGTCAAGGTTTACAGTCTTAAGAAGGTGTGTTTCTGAAATATCAGCCCTGTTCTTGCCAGATTCTGTGAGCAGGTCCTGCCTAGCTCACATCCTGACTTTGCTTTATATCAGCAAAGCTTTTCATCGCTACTTTAGTCCAGGCCTCATACCAAGCCTCTGACACAAGGGCTTATGTTTCAGACCCTCTTTCTACTACAGGCTGCTTGTCAATCTTTGCGCTTCACTCACTCGTCGCTCATTGGTTGTTTGTCACTCACTTGTTGCTCACTCACCTGTCGATCATCATCCACACCTCCTTCTTTGCTTGCTCCTCATTTCTCATCGTTCATCACTCGCTTATCACTTGCTCATCAATTACTAGCTCACTCACAACTTACTCACCTCTTGTTGCTGCTCGTTCACCAGTCTCTTGTCCACTGCTCACTCGTCACTTGTTCATCACCTTCTCGCTCATTGCTTGCTTGCTCATCACTTGTCAGCCGCTCATTGCTGGCTCACTTCTCACTTGCTTGTTGGGCACTCGTCACTCACTCACTCATTGCTCTCTTGTCATTTGCTTATCACTCAGTCTTGCATTGCTGGTTGGCCACCTCCTTGCTTGTTGACCATTCCTTGTTTGTCTCTCACTTATCAGCTGTTCATCACTGGTGGTTCATCACTTGCTCATCGCCCACTCTCACATCAAGAAAGACAAGGCACCTTGCTCTTCGCTCACTCCTTGCTTCTTGTCTGCTCATCACTCACTTGTCAGCAGTTCATTATTTTCTCATAGCTCAGTCACTTGTTCATAGCTCACTCATCAGAAGCTCCCTCACCAGCTACTTGTTGCTCACTTGTTACTCATTGATCATGGCTCACCTCTTGGTCATTCGTCACTCGCTTGTCACCCACTCACTCCTCGATTGGTGTCAGCACCTCACTGTTCACACGCTCCTTGTTTGTCATCCCCAGATCACTTGTCACTCGCTTGCTTGTTGCTTGCTAGGTCATCATCTGTTGGCTGCTTGCTTGGATCTTGCTCACTCATTTGTTGCTCAGTCATTGGGCTCTTGCTCACTTGCTGGCCACTCATTGCTCATCGCTCACTCACTCATAACTCGTCACTCAGTTGTTGCTCACTTGCTGTCTCTTTGGTTACTTATTTGTTGATTGCTTGCTCATCACTCATCAGCCACTGATTGCTCATGGGTTAGTCACTTGCTTGTCGCTAACTCACTCATTGTTCGTTGTTCACTCATTGCTTGCTTGTCACTTACCTGCTCATCATTTGCTCATTAGCTGCTTGCTCACTCACTCATAATTCACTGGCCACTTATCGTTCCTCACTTCCTTGCTCATTGCTTGTTGGCCACTCATTGCTTGTTGGCCCTAGTAGCTCGCTGGCCTTCATTGATTGCTCAGTCAATGAGCATCGGACCTTGTGGCTTGCTCAGTCATTGGTCAGTCATTGCTTGTTTGTGACACATAATTTGCTCCTCAGCCTCTCATTGCTAGCTAGTTGCTATATAGTCACTTGCTTGTCACTATATATTTACTTGCTTGTTACTGCTTGGTCATTTGTTGGCCACACATCACTTGTCAGACACTTGCTTATTCATCACTTGGTGGTCATTCATGACTTGCTTGACACCAGCTGGCTCGTTGCTTGTTGCTCACTGATTGCTCATTGCTTGTCACTCACTTGTCACTTGCTCCTTGATTGTCACTCGCTTGTCAGCTGCTCGTCACTCACTCACTCGCCACTCAGCCACTCATAGCTCCCTTGCTTGTCACTCGCTCATCACTCAATGGGTGCTCGTCACTCGCTCATTTTCCGCATGTTGTTTGCTTGTTGCTTGCTTGTCTATCGTCACTCATTGGCTGATCATTGCTTGCTTGTTGCTTGCTTGACAGCTGCTCGCTTGCCACATGCTTTGTTCTCATGCTCATTTCTCTTTATCCTCTTGTCATCCATCGATCTTTGACTGCTCATTGCTCACTTACTGTTTGTTGCTCACGTGTCCTTTAAAAAAATACGAGGTGTCCTTGTGGCACCTTAGAGACTAACAAATTTATTTGGGCATAAGCTTTTGGACTCCTAGTTTTTTTTCTTTTGCGATACAGACTAACACAGCTACCACTGAAACTTGTCATTTGTTCGCTCATCACTTGTCAGTTGTTCTTCGATCACTCGCTCATCACTTGCTCATTGGCTGCTTGTCACTCATTGGCCACATGTTGCTCATTGGCCACTCCTTTACTTTTCTATAGGCCATTCATCTCTCGCTTGTCATCCACTCATCACTGGTTGGCTGTCAGTCACTTGTAGCTCGTTGGTCATTTGTCACTCACTTGTCGTCCGCTCTCTCATCGATCATCATCTCTTCACTTGCTCTTCACTCATCATACACACCTCACTTTTTGCTCACACCTCGCCTGTTTATTGCTTGCTTGTAGCTTGCTCGCTCACTCATTGCTTGCTCTTCGGATGCTCACTGACTCACCAGACACTTGTTGCTTGCTCACTCATCATGCCTTGGCCACTCATAACTTGTCACTCATCGCTTGCTTGTTGTTTGTTCATCACTGGCTTGCTCATCTTCTGTCAGCCATATGTAACTTGCTTGTCTTTTGCTCACTCATTGCTTGCTCACTCTTTGTTCGTTACTCGTCAGCTGCTCATTGCATGCTTGCTTTTATCAGCTCATCACTCGCTCATTGCTCTCTTGTTCTCTGGTCACTCAGCTTCTGCACATCACTTGTCGGCAGCTTGCTTATCAGTCCTTGGTTATTCATCTCTCACTTGTCATCTGCTCATCGCTGGATGGCCACTTTTTGCTTGTTTGTTGCTCATTGGTCATTCATCACTTGCTTATTGCCCACTCACTTGTGATCATTGTCCACACATCTTTAGTTGGCACAGGCTGTGTGGACAGCATGGTGCCACACACTGAGTGATCCAGCCCTGCAGCAGCTTGGAAGAGAGGGAACAGCGCACTCACTGCATGGAACATAACAGTAGCATCTTATCTAGTCCTCCCATTTTTAAAAGGGGCTCCTGTTCTGGCACTCCTTAACTGAGTTGCTCCAGAGTTCAGCATCAGCACAGTGGGAGGAGGAGTCCCAGCTAAAGTCCCAGTCTCCTGTGATCCAGGAGTGCACACAGTACTGGATGAATGAAGGACAAGGTTCTGGAATTGTATAAACACTTTGTACTTCTAAAGAACTTTTCATCTGATGACCTCAAAGCACTTAACAAAAAAAAAAAGATACACCAGGCAGGTAAGTATTATTATCCCTGTTTCTTAGATGGAGAAACTGAGGCACAGACTGATTAATTTCCCTATCCACTGACTTTTTAAATCAATGGAAAGAGTCCCATTGAGATCAACCCTTAAATGACAGGTCCAATGTCACACAGGAGGTCAGTGAAAGGGCCATTAATAAAAACCCATATCTTCACATTTCGAGTTCTACTTTCAACACCAAACCATGCTTCTTTCCTTAAATTTTACTTTCATAGATTCATAGACTCTAGGGCTGGAAGGGACCTCGAGAGGTCATCGAGTCCAGTTCCCTGCCCTCATGGCAGGACCAAATACTGTCTAGACCATCCCTGAGAGACATTTATCTAACCTATTCTTAAATATCTCCAGAGATGGTGATTCCACAACCTCCCTAGGCAATTTATTCCAGTGTTTAACTACCCTGACAATTAGGAACTTTTTCCTAATGTCCAACCTAAATCTCCCTTGCTGCAGTTTAAGCCCATTGCTTCTTGTTCTATCATTAGAGGCTAAGGTGAACAAGTTTTCTCCCTCCTCCTGATGACACCCTTTTAGATACCTGAAAACTGCTATCATGTCCCCTCTCAGTCTTCTCTTTTCCAAACTAAATAAACCCAATTCTTTCAGCCTTCCTTCATAGGGCATGTTCTCAAGACCTTTAATCATTCTTGTTGCTCTTCTCTGGACCCTCTCCAATTTCTCCACATCTTTCTTGAAATGCGGTGCCCAGAACTGGACACAATACTCCAGTTGAGGCCTAACCAGCGCAGAGTAGAGCGGAAGAATGACTTCTCGTGTCTTGTTTACAACACACCTGTTAATGCATCCCAGAATCACGTTTGCTTTTTTTGCAACAGTATCACACTGTTGACTCATATTTAGCTTGTGGTCCACTATGACCCCTAGATCTCTTTCTGCCATACTCCTTCCTAGACAGTCTCTTCCCATTCTGTATGTGTGAAACTGATTGTTCCTTCCTAAGTGGAGCACTTTGCATTTGTCTTTATTGAACTTCATCCGGTTTACTTCAGACCATTTCTCCAATTTGTCCAGATCATTTTGAATTTTGACCCTGTCCTCCAAAGCAGTTGCAATCCCTCCCAGTTTGGTATCATCCGTAAACTTAATAAGCGTACTTTCCATTTCCCTTATATGGAAAACAAATGATTATTGAGTAGGGTAGTTAATTCAACTGTATTTGTGGTACAGTTCATACAGACGAATCCAACAACTATGATTTCAATGATTCGTTGTTTCTCACATCAACCAACCAGCCATCAAAAGAGTAGAAGCATGCAAATGCCATAGGAGATTAAGTGATACAAAGTCCAAAGAAAGTGAACTAGGGATGCTAGAATAAGCAAAGTTGTGTCTCAGTCTTCCTCATTAAAGTTTATTTCCTACTTAAACTCAGGTAGTTGACGCTACATTTTAGCAATCACTGAAGCTGCAAGTGACAAGTCTCTATTCGGAAATAAATCTATTATTTATAGATTCTTTTTACATGTGTTTATTCTCCTAACCCACCCCAGCCTTCCCACACACATTTTCTCTTTCTCTGATGGTCCATTTTCCCAAGAAACACACAGATGCTGTTGAAAATACGCATTCAAATAATTGAAAGAGGCAGAAAAGACAACCCTCCCAGCACTGAGGAACAAACCAGTGAAAGCATGAGATTTCTAACGTCATTCCCCCCCCCCATTTCCTCCCTGGAGTTCTATCCTGTTACAGTCACTCATCATCTGTCTCACAGGAGCACCAGTTGACTGAAAAGGTGTGAATGTATGCAAAATGAGTTGTTTGACCAACATGATTCCACAAAATGCTGTTACCCACACATGCCCTGACTCTAAAATAAAAGGAAGAACAACAATTGGCTTAACAATAATTGATAAGTGAAGATTCAGAAGATGGTGGTGATGGTGCAAGGGAGAAGGAAATCACTGAAAATCATGGGTTAGGGAGAGCAACAGCAGCAGCAGCACTGTGGTATGTAGCAAGGATGGAGGAAGATATCCACACAACAACACACCCACTACTACTCAGTTTCTAGTGAGGCTGTAAATCATGGACAAAAACAAATGCTGTAAACTGGATTCATTCCCTGCATCTTTTTAAGAATTGTATTGTATAATAATTTATAGTACAAAAGGCCCTAAAATCACTCAATGAGACTTCATGTTTAACTCTGTTAGGCAATATGAAGTAACAGCACTATTAACGTGTAAGCCTACTCTGAAACACCACAGTAGGGTTAAAATATCCGTTAACCTTTCCAACAGTACACCACATTTCTCCACAAGCTTACACCAACCAGTTTACACTGATTTAAAATAATTGTCTGTATTGCTGCATATGTAAACCTTCAGATGCATATATAACCTGTCCTTTAAATCGGCTTCTGTGCCCAACAACTGGAAGATAGCTAATGTAACACCAATATTTAAAAAGGGCTCAAGAGGTAATCTTAGCAATTACAGACCTGTAAGTCTAATGTCAGTACCGGGCAAATTAGTCAAAACAATAGTAAAGAATAAAATTGTCAGACACATAAAAGAACATAAATTGTTGGGCAAAAGTCAACATGGTTTCTCTAAAGGGAAATCGTGTCTTACTAACCTATTAGAGTTCTTTGAAGGGGTCAACAAACATGTAGACAAGGGGGATCCAGAGGACAAAGTGTACTTAGATTTCCAGAAAGCCTTTGACAAGGTCCCTCACCAAAGGCTGTTAAGTAAATTAAGTTGTCATGGGATAAAAGGGAAGGTCCTTTCATGGATTGAGAACTGGTTAAAAGACAGGGAACAAAGGGTAGGAATTAATGGTAAATTCTCAGAATGGAGAGGGATAGCTAATGGTGTTCCCCAAGGGTCAGTCCTAGGACCAATCCTATTCAACTTATACTCTAAATGATCTGGAGAAAGGGGTAAACAATGAGGTGGCAAAGTTTGCAGATGATACTAAACTGCTCAAGATAGTTAAGACCAAATCAGACTGTGAAGAACTTCAAAAAGATTTCACAAAACTAAGTGATTGGACAACAAAATGGCAAATTAAATTTAATGTTGGATAATGTTAAGCAATGCACATTGGACCCAATACCCCAACTATACATACAATTATGAAAGGGTCTAATTTGCTACCGACATCAGGAAAAAAATCTTTGGAGTCGTCGTGGATAGTTCGTTGAAGATGCTCATGCCAGTGTGCAGAGGCGGTCAAAAAAGAAACAGAGATGCTTAGGATCATTAAAAAGGGGATTAGAGAATAAGACTGAGATATATTATTTATTTGCCCTTATATAATCGATGGTCGCCCACGTTTATTGAATACCTGATACAGATGTGGTTTCCTATCTCAGAAAAGATATCTGACACTAGAAAATGTTCAGAGAAGAGGGAACTTAAATGATTAGGGGTTTGGAATGGGTTCCATATGAGGAGAGATTAAAGAGGCTAAGACTTTTCATCTTGGAAAAGAGGAGACTAAGGGGGGATATGATAGAGTTATATAAAATTATGAGTGATGTGGAGAAAGTAGATAAGGCAAAGTTATTTACTTATTCCCATAATACAAGAACTTGGGGTCACCAAATGAAATTAACAGTTAGCAGGTTTAAAACAAATAAAAGGAAGTTCTTCACACAGCACATAGTCAACTTGTGGAACTCCTTACCTGAGGAGGTTGTGAAGGCTAGGACTATAACAGCGTTTAAAAGAGAACTGGATAAATTGGTGGTGGTGAAGTCCATTAATGGCTATTAGCCAGGATGGGTAAGGAATGGTGTCCCTAGCCTCTGTTTGTTTGTCAGAGGGTGGAACTGGATGGCAGGAGAGAGATCACTTGATCCTTACCTGTTAGATCCATTCCCTCTGGGGCACCTGGCATTGGCCACTGTTGGTAGACAGGACAGTGGGCTAGATGGACCTTTGGTCTAACCCAGTATGGCCGTTCTTATGTTATATACATGGTGACATTATATTTGTACAATAAGCAACATTCATTGTATATAATAAGATAGCCAGGTACAAATAATATATAACTACCAACAATAATGAAAGTAAAGCTCACTGCAGTCTTACCTTAAACATCAGTGAAGTAAAATCTGGCCACTGGACTTGGCACCGTAGGCGTCAATGGTCTGCTCAGGGTTAATGTCTCGGTAAAGTCACCTTCAGTGTGCAGTAAACACAAAGTTGACAATCTCTCTTGGCCCATTGCGGATCATATCCAGTTTCGTATCTGGTGCATGGCAGAAAATGACAGGTAATGGCCAAATTCAACAGTTTTGTAAAATTGGATAAAATGCCTTCAGCCTCTCCAGAATAACCTCTGGCAAATCCATTTGAATCAAATGCATTTCTGCATGATATGCACTTGCATGTTGACTGAGCACATTGTAGCACTGCATCTACACTTTTAGCAACTTCTGTTGACTAAGATGAAAACCTGCGATTACATTCACCTAACAATATGTCCAACACAGGAAAACATAGTTGTGTGCCCCATTTTTCTTTAGGGTTCTCATTTTTATCTGGCTAATATTCTCGTTGTCCAAGTGTGCTTGTAACAACTGAATAGCCAAGGAAGGCTGGTTTTTTCACAGGTCATTTGTGATTATACCGTTCATCTGTGCCATGGTAACAGAGACATCATGCATCTACAGAACTTTTGGGCTTCCTCCCAATCATTCCCCCACTTGGTACTGGTTTGCATACTCTCTAATGTTTTGACAGTTCTCTGCAGTACAATACAAGCCTGAGAAAGTGTTGTGTCTTGTGTCTGCAGAGCTTTGTGTGCTACATGAATCATACTAAGAACATGGTAAAAATGATCAAACACACACAAACATCTATTTTCTGAACATTCTTTAACAAACCTGATGCTTCAATAAATCTTCAGTAGGGAGGCTCTGACAGTCCCAGCAAACTGCTAAGAAGTGCTCTTATAGAGTAGTTTTTACAGCAAATACATTTTTCCATCTGCATGCCCATCTCATGTCACTTAAACTACACAATTCCAGTTTCACTCCAAGTGTCTGGACTGCTAAGTAAGCATGGTGAGTTCCAGACTGTGAGAAAAAGGTAAGAGTGTAAAAGAATCCTGTTGCTGTCCGGTTTACTTTGCAGGCCTCAACTAAATTTATGAGCCATGCAGTGGGGTAATCTTGCAGCATTTTTTGCTGTACTCCATTTACATGACCTGCCATGACAACATCCCCATCATAACATTGTGCTTCAACAGGCAAGTTTGCAATCCATGATGCTTATAAGAACTCTTAATGTTGTGATAGATGGCGTCAGCATCTTCTCACTCAGAGCAATCAACAAATCCTAGAAATCATTCCTTTATTTCCAGATTTTCTGTGTATCTCACAGACTGTCATTTCTTATCGTTTAAAACTGTGTGCTTAGTCACCAAGAACAGTAAAAAATCCATTTTCCTGAGCTTTCTGAATGATTATGTTTTTCACAATATCAGCAGCAACTTGTAAAAGCTCGTTTTGAATTGCATGGCTTGTGAGATTGAAAGAACCCCTCATTTTTTTGGCAAATGCTTCATCACACTTTGAAAACAAACTGCATAATTCTGGAAAGTTTCCACAGTTTGCTGAATCTTCCCTCTCATTGTGCCCCTGCAATGCAATTCCTTGTTTAGCAAGGTAAAGCAGTAAATTGGTGTTTTTTGCAGTAGACTCTCTGTTTTCATGTAACAACATTTTGTGAGAATTTGACAACTGTACCTCCCCCTGCCCCCCGCGACCGAACCACTGCTCTGCTCCTTGCCATCCACTGGCCCGCCTGCTTCCTCACCCCCCTCCCACCTGCTGCTCACATCCCTGTTCGCCTCCTCACCCTGCTTGTCCGCTTGCCTCCTCACCTGAATATCGGGACAAATGGCATCCCGATCCTACATTCGTCGAGATGACAGACAAAGGGCTAAATGTTGGGACACTCTCCAAAGCGCAGCCTCCAAAAGGAGGAAAATTGGACCTTTAGAACTAAAGTAAGAGGTCTGGATAGCTGAGAAAGTGGATGAGTTTACAGTTAGCCTGGATTTCATTATAGCTGATCACTATGTGAAATGCCAGGCGAGTTGTCTTACAAATTCAGTTTGTGAAAAATTCCTTTAAAGATGGTTGAAACAATAATAATAGCTACGTACTGCAAAAGCTTTCCAGCAAAGAAAGAGGGGGAAATTGAGACCCACTTTGAGACACCAGATCTAGGCAAAATTTAGCTGCTAAAATTGTTGTGGACCTGAAGATTGATAAATACTTTGGTTAAACAAAAAAAAAGTGTTTAAAAAACAACCATACATACATGCCCACATTGGCAAAATGTGCACCAGTGGATTTAACACCCGGTGCACAGGCAATTTTTGAGATGAAGGAGTAAAGATTCATAGATTTTTAAGGCCAAAAGGGACCATTAAATCGTCTAGTTTGACTGCATGTATATCATATTAAAATTAAAATTTCCCCATCTTTAAGATGGGGATAATATTGAGCTTCTTTGCTTTGAGATCCACTGATGGAAAGCATTATATAAGAGCCAAGTATTATAAATTCAATTAAGTTGCTCTTGTACTGAACCTTATAATGTGTTTGACTAAAGCGACTCTTCGAGAAAGTCATTCAGTCTTCATTTGAAGACATCCAGAGATGGAGAATTCACCATTGCCTGTGATGGGGGGAGGGAGTATCCTACTGGTTGGAGCACTAGCACATTATATTTCCTTGCAGCTTAACTCTGTGGCTTGGTGGTAGCATCTAGTGCCTCAAGTATGGGTGTTCGTGGTAGGGGAACCTGGGCCCTCCCATTTCACTCGTTTCCAATCTAGAGCCCTGGGGCTGGCAATTCAGGTGTGCATTTTGGGTAAGGGTATTACCAAGCCTGTTCATGGTCACTGCCTACCAAGTACTTACTTCAGGGGTCAGCAACCCACGGCACTCAAGCCGATTTTGAGCAGCACGCAGGTGCCTGCCATGGTCCCGGCCCCCAGCCCCACTCAGCGCCTCTGCCCACCAGTCTCCCCTGAGAGGGCAGGAGGCAGAAGCTTGGTTCTGCAGCAGCTAAGCTTCCCCCTCCCCTACTTCTTCCCTCAGCGTGGTGCTTTCCTGCCCCACCCCGTCTCCTTCCCTGCGCCAATCAGCTGATGGCCCTTGCGAGGGGGAGGGGGAAGAGTGGCAGTGTGCACACAGCTCCGTAGAGGATGCAGAGAAAGGTAGGGAGGGGACCTTGGGGAAGGGGGTGGAACAGGGCACACCCCTTCCAGCCCCCTGCCATGAGCAGCTCAGGGCAGGGGGCTGGGAGCACCCCCACAAGCCGAGCACCCCAGCCCTCTGCCCTGACCTTCCACACACACTCAGCCTTCTGCCCTACACCCCTCACAGCCCCATCCCTCTGCCCTGACCCCCCCCACACATACACACTCAGCATTCTGCCCTGCATCCCTGACACCCCCAGGACCTCTGCCCTGAACCCCCCCCACCCCAACACACACCCAGCCTTCTGCCCTGCATCCCCACAGCCCCATCCCTCTGCCCTGACCCCACCACACTCAGCCTTCTGTTCTGCACTCCCCATACCCCCTGCCCTCTGCCCTGACCCTTGAACCACTCCCATCCAGCCTNACCCAGCCTTCTGCTCTGCATCCCCACAGTCCCATCTCTCTGCCCTGCACCCCCCCACCCCTCTGCCCTGCGCCCCCACAGCCCCATCCCTCTGCCCTGACCCTCCCACACACCCAGCCTTCTGCCCTACACCCCACTCCCCCATACCTCTGCCCTGGTCCCTGAACCTCCTCCCCCAGACCTCTGCCCTGAACCCCCCCAACACACACCCAGCCTTCTGCCCTGCATCCCCACAGCCCCATTCCTCTGCCCTGACCCCCTCACACTCAGCCTTGTTCTGCACCCCCCCCATACCCTCAGACCTCTGCTCTGACCCTTGAACCCCCCCACACACCCAGCCTTCTGCCCTGAACCCCCCTTAGCCCTCTGCCCTGAACCCTCCCACCTCAACACACACCCAGCCTTCTGCCCTGCATCCCCACACACCCAGCCTTCTGCCCTGAACCCCCCACACACCCAGCCCTTTGCCCTGCACTCCCACAGCCCCATCCCTCTGCCCAACCCTCCCCACACACTCAGCCTTCTGCCCTACACCCCCTGCACCCCAAGCCCTCTGCCCTGATCCTCGAGCCCACCCACACCCAGCCTTCTGCCCTGCACCCCCAGCACCCCAAGCCCTCTGCCCTGATCCTTGAACCCACCCCACACCCAGCCTTTTGCCCTACACCCCCCCACCCTAGGCCTCTGGCCTGATCCCTGAACCCCTCCTCTAGCTTTCTGCCCTGACCCCTGGAAAACCCCTCTCCCCACCAGGTCTGGGGTCCTGGGGTCCCAGCCGCAGGCCCTGCTCAGCCCACTGCCGGCCTAGGTTAACAAAACCACAGGCTGGCAATGAGCTGAGCAGGCTGGCAGCGTAAGATCAGCATTTTAATTTAATTTTAAATGATGCTTCTTAAATATTTTGAAAATCTTGTTTACTTTACATACAATAGTTTAGTTATATAATATAGAGTTATAGAAAGAGACCTTCTAAAAACATTAAAATGTATTACTGGCACGCAAAACCTTAAATTAGAGTGAATAAATGAAGACTCGGCACACAGCTTCTGAAAGGTTGCTGACCCCTGACTTACTTCATCAGAGGCCCAGTGGGGGCCTGGCTATTGATTTGCAACATGTACTCAACTAAAAGGAATCCAGAGGTTCTTTACCTCCACTCACAGGCAGGCGTCACCCTGTCTCTCAGGTGGCAGCCTGCAGCTGTATCTTGAGATCTGCTCTGGGCATTCTATGACTCCTGCTGTAACCGTATAGGACTTAGCACTGCAGGTCTGCTCTCTTGCACTGACCACCTTGACTGAGCTGTGTTGCACCCTTTTTAAGCTCCACCTCCATTGTGAGCCCATAGACACAACTGGATGGAGCCTCCTGGGCCCAGAGCTGCTTGTTAACCATCTGTTCCCCAGTGTGAGGTTTGTACACCCCATCACAGTGCCTTATTTCTAATTACAAATTAATAGGGAGGAGGTGAGCAGCCCTCAGGGGTGAAAGAACAGGTTAAGGACTATTTAGAAAAGCTGGACATGCACAAGTCCATGGGTCCAGATCTAATGCATCCAAGGGTGCTGAGGAGTTGGCTGATGTGATTGCAGAGCCATTGGCCATTATCTTTGAAAACTAGTGGCAATCAGGAGAGGTCCCAAATGACTGGAAAAAGGCAAATATAGTGCTCATCTTTAAAAAAGGGAAGAAAGAGAACCTGGGGAACTACAGCCTCTCCTCAGTCCCTGGAAAAATCATGGAGCAGGTCCTCAAGGAAACCATTTTGAAGCACTTGGAGGAGAGGAAAGTGATCAGAAACAGTCAACATGGATTCACCAAGGGCAAGTCATGCCTGATCAACCTGATTGCCTTCTGTGATGAGATAACTAGCTCTGTGGATATGGGGAAAGCAGTGGATTCTATGATTTCAACCAAATATATTATTACCAAAACAAGCAGTGAGTCCTTGTGATGGTCCCCACAGGAAATTCAGAACCTCAAAATATCTCCATCCATCATGCTGTCATCCTGACCTTATCCTTAAGATGGGTCAGCCTGTTCCTGTTATCTTTGGGGGATGTTTTTGGTATCAAGGTGTTCTGGTACCACCTTTCTGGAATGTGTTTACATCTATATTCTTGTACCTAGCATTATGAGGAATGTGTGTTTCTGCAATGTCAGCCCTGTTCTTGCCAGATTCTGTGAACAGGACCTGCTTCTTGTTCAAAACTTAACTTTGCTTTATATCAGCAAAGTTTTGACTACTTTAGCCCAGGCCTCATGCCTCATACCAGGCCCTCTTCTTACTACATCCCTGACTGAAAAATAATGCCATAGAATATAGATCACCCTTCAGTTTACAAGTAAATCTGTTATTCTGTGATGTCATTGGATAGAGATGTTTTGATCAAACCAACATGTACAAGGTAATGGGCGGCACACTGATACATCAGAGACAATATGTAATTTGTTCCTATTAGTGTATAAAGATGTATCTCAGAGAGAGTGTTTGGCCAGCCCAGGGAGCAGTGGAAAGTCCCGCTACTGACTGAACTGCGTCCATTGTCATGAACATACATGTCTTAATATCCTCGTAGAGTCTGCCAGGTGCTATTACCATGCTTTGTCAACAATAAACCTGGTTAGGTGTCTTCACTACTAAACCAAGTCTTGTGGTCTTATTGGGCAGTTTGATCAGAGCCTGCTGTATGGGCTGTCTAGTCAGAGCCAGTGCAGCACATAGAGAGAACACATGCATGCAGCCGAACATCTGACGATGGGATTTTTGAATCGGGCACTATCCTTAAAATTATCGTTACCAAAAAACTTAGATGGCTCAATATTAGGGATGGGTCTTACTGCTTTCTCTTATGTTACCTCATAGCTTCAAAAACTGGGTCGTGATTTGGTCAAAGTTTGCTCCAGCTAAATTTTGGAAGCAAAGTCATAAACCCAAATCCCATAAAACATAAGAAAAACTGATCATCTGTGTATAGTTAGAGTAGCACCTTATCATGGCCATAGTTGCTTGTTGTGAACTAAAATGGTTGTAGATTTGAAAAAATTAAAAAATGCCAATACTGGGTGTGGTAAACAGATTCTTTGGATGCTTCTGTGATTCATCTCAGATCCACATAGTTTATTATAAGCCATTCATAAAGAGTTTGGTTAGGCATAAAGAGTAAAGTCAGGTATGAATTTGATCCAAAATGATGATGATCTCATGAGCCACATCTGTTTTGATGTATTTTAAAGTGGTGGCACTTGCACTACTACTTTGGCATTTTCTAGATCTATCCTCTACCCTGTTCCTCCACTCCCTTGCACACTCTTTGTATATATTTATATATAATTAAACACAATTCCAAAATCATAGAGAAGAAAAAATGTATTTGAGTTGTTGGACCCATCTTACATTAGTTCATTTTTACACTCAGCTGTCTAGGTTCTTATTTGGTGGCCAATCCCGCAACAACTAAATCAGATATGACTGATAAAACAATCCAACTATGGTTCTTAGATTTAACATTTTTCTCTATTAATTTTAGTTCAGGAACCTTCATTGCCATTATGAGATGTTCTCTGACTTCTCAAACCAGAATGTAAATTTCCATTTCCTCCAGGCTTTGCAGAAACTATTTTTTTCCTATGGAAGATTATGGTTTTGTGTAATATTTCTATTCCCTAGGAACTTATTTCTTCAGAATTTACATTGCTGAAAACCGTTGTACAGGTTTTTTTTTTTACTATGCAAGTCATGTAGACAAATAAGTATTAAAATCTTGGTTTAAGTTGTCACAGAAATTATATTATTTAAGTAAATTTAGTAATTTCCTATTGCCTGGAAACCAAAGCATTTGTTGCTTTCTTAGTGTCATGTTTAAAACCATAGCTTTATTTTATTACAAAATTCTTGCAAAAATGAACAGTTTTTAAAAAAGCAGGAGGGACCAGTTGGAAACATATGTCTTCAAATATGTCCCATATGCATCTTTCCCCTTAACTAGTTATTCAATCCTTCACGCTGACAAAGCTTTTGGATTTTTAAACTTTTTAAAAAAATTGAAACACATGTACATTTAGTTTATCTATAGTGATATTTTCTCTGTGCTTTAATAAAATTCTATTATAAGCCCCCTGAATTGAGGATTTTTACATTATACCCAGACATCTAAAGCTTTGTTTACAAGTAGAACAGTTCTTGTTTGGTTAAGGGTTTGTTGTAGGCATTACTTTAATGATAATTTAACACTATTTTTAAGGGATAGGGTAGTGTATCCTAAACATTTTTTATTTATCAAGCCTCTACAAAACATCTCTGATATGTTTTTCATCTCAGTCAAAAATTACCTCTTATTTTTTCACGTTAAATTTTTAAAAGTTTATTTTTTAAGACTTTACTTGGTTTAGCAGAAATTAAAAAAAGCAAACAGCGTGTAAACTGGTGTTACAGGATTTTTTAACTTTAATATGGTGATTAAAAATTGGTTTGTTGCAAAAGTTTTTTAAAAAGGGAGAGGGAATGGGGAAACATATTTAAAGAAGCATGCCATATGCTTATCTTTGTCCTTTCTAGCATTACTCAATCCTTCATACTGACACATGGCTTCTGTCTTTGTAAAACTTTAATTGTTATTGAAACATATGTAAATATGGGTTACCCATAGTAACATTTTCTCCCATGCTTCAAAGATTTAGAAAATCTTAAATTAAAGTATTCTTTCCCAAACAATAGCTGTTTTAGCAGAAAGGATGATGGAAATATATTTCTTCTGACCACAAGAGTGAGAAAGTCCAATATTTATCTTCCTCCTTCAATGCAGTTACAAATGTATAGTCTCTTTTGAAATGTTTTTTTATTGTAAATTTTGTGGGGGAGATTATATTGCCCCCCAAAATCTTCATGCTTTAAAAAGGACATCCTGTAATTGATATTACAGGATTTTTTAAATTTTAATCATGTGTTTAAAAAATTGTGATGCAAAAGGTTGTTTTTTTTTAATAAAAGGTGGGGAAGTGGTGTCGGAGACAAGTTTATTCAGGTAACACCAGCGAAAAGGGCCAATTTATAGCTCCCACCTTCATGCAGTTACAAAATTATAGCTTTCCTTTTTTAAAAAAAATTATTGTAAACTTGCTCTGTAATATATAAAATCATTTAAGTCCTTAAGCAATTAAAATTTTTATTTTTATTGTATATTGACATGATCTTATTGTTCTCTCTGTCCTTGAAGCCTTTAGAAAACTATGATGAGTCTTTTAAAATTATAACACATTTGCAAAAAGCAATATTATATTCTCCAGGAACTTATTTCTTCACAATTTACATTCCTGAAAACTATTTATACAAGTTTTTTTTCTTACTATATCCCTTGTTTAAACAAAAAATTACAGACATCTTTCTAATGGTTTATGACAAAGGGGTGTCTGTTGTAAAATGCTGCTTTTAGTGTCATGTTTGAATCCAATATAAAAGCATGCTAATATATCTTTATTTCTGATAAAAAAATTGTTGCAACAGTTAGCTTCAGATAACAAGGGTGAAAGGGAGCAGTCTTTATCTTACTTCTTTATGAAGTTACCAAAGCATATAATCTTTTTTAAGACTTTCATTGTAAATGATGGGAATATTATATTCACCCCAAATATCTTCAGTTTACAAAGGATATCCTATAAACAGGTGTTAAAAAGGTTAAATTAAAAGGCCTACTTATATATAAAGTCAATTGGTGCTAAATTCAAATAAAAGGTAAAAGTAAAAGGTTATAAAAATATGGGTAGGATCTGATGAGAAACAGTCAAATGAAAGATGCCCAATCAAATACATCATGTAATGGCAGACAGCTAAAATCTGACAAGTTTTTAAACTGCATATATACAAATGCTACAAATCTTAATAATAAGATTGGTGAACTAGAGTGCCTTGTATTAAATGATGATGTTGATATAATAGTCATCACAGAATCTTGGTGGAATGAGATAGTTAATGGAACATGGTAATACCAGGGTACAAAATATATCAGAAGGACAGAACAGGTAGTGCTGGTGGGGGAGTGGCACTATATGTGAAAGAAAGCATGTAATCAAAATTAGAAAAAATCTTAAATGAACCAAACTGTACCATAGAATCTCCATGGATAGTAATTCCATGCTCTAATAAGAATATAGCAGTAGGGATCTATTACCAATCATCTGACTAGGATGGTGATAGTGACTGAAATGCTCAGGGAGATTAGAGAGGCTATTGATATAAAAAACTCAATAATGGGAGATTTGAACTATCCCCATATTGACTGGGTACATGTCACCTCAGAATGAAATGCAGAGACAAAATTTCTCAATACCTTAAATGACTGCTTCTTGGAGCAGCTAGTCTGGAACTCACAAGAGGAGGGGCAATTTTTTATTTAGTCCTAAGTGGAGCACAGAATCTGGTCCAAGAGGTGAGTATAGCTGGACCGCTTGGTAATAATGACCATAATATAATTAAATTTAGCATTTCTATGGTGGGGAAAATACCACAGCAGCCCAACATTGTAGCATTTAATTTCAGAAAGGGGGACAACACAAAAATGAGGAAGTTAGTGAAACAAATTTAGAGGTATTGTGCCAAAAGTGAAATCCCTGAAAGCTGCATGGAAACTTTTTAAAGACAACATAATAAAGACTAAACTTAAATTTATACCCCAAATTAAAAAACTTAGAGAACCAAAAAAATGCAACTGTGGCCAAACAAAGTGGAAAAGCAGTGAGAGGCAAAAAGGCATCCTTTAAAAAGTGGAAATTAAATCCTAGTGAGGAAAATAGAAAGGAGCATAAACTCTAGAAAATGAAGTGTAAAAATATAATTAGGAAGGCCAAAAAAGAATTTGAAGAACAGCTAGTCAAAGACTCAAAGTAATAGCAAAAAAATGTTTAAGTACATCAGAAGCAGGAAGCCTGCTAAACAGCCTGTGGGGCCACTGGCTGATCGAGATGCTAAAGGAACACTCAAGAACGATAAGGCCATTGCGGAGAAACTGAATGAATTCTTTGCATCAGTCTTCTTGGTTGAGAATGTGAGGGAAATTCCCAAATCTGAGCCATTCTTTTTAGGTGACAAATCTGAGGAACTGTCCCAGATTGAGGTGTCATTACAGGAAGTTTTGGAATAAATTAATAAGCTAAACAGTAATAAGTCACCAGGACCAGATGGTATTCACCCAAGAGTTCTGAAGTAACTCAAATGTAAAACTGAGTAACTACTAACTGTAGTCTGTAACCTATCATTTAAATCAGCTTCTGTTCCAAATGACTGGAGGATAGCTAATGTGACACCAATTTTTTAAAAGGGCTCCAGAGGTGATCCTGGCAATTACAGGCCAGTAAGCCTGACTTGAGTATTGGACAACCTGTTGAAACTATAGGGAAGAACAAAATTGTCAGACACATAGATGAATATAATTTGTTGGGAAAAGGTCAACATGGTTTTTGTAAACGGAAATCATGCCTCATCAATCTACTAGAATTTGAGGGGGGTCAACAAGCATGTGGACAAATAGGATCCAGTGGATATAGTGTACTTAGATTTTCAGAAAGCCTTGACAAGGTCCCTCACCAAAGCAAGGTAAGAGGTCATGGGATAAGAGGGAAGGTCCTCTCATGGATTGGTAACTGGTTAAAAGAGAGGAAACAAAGGGTAAGAATAAATGGTCATCTTTCAGAGCAGAGAGCAGTAAATAGTGGTGTCCTACAGAGGTCTGTCCTGGTACCAATCCTATTCAACATATTCATAGATGATCTGGAAAAAAAGGATAAACAGTGAGGTGGCAAAATTTGCAGATGATGCAAAACTACTCAAGATAGTTAAGTCCCAGGCAGACTGCAAAGAACTAAAAAGGATTTCACAAAACTGGGGACTGGGCAACAAAATGGCAGGTGAAAGTCAGTGTTTATAAATGCAAAGTAATGCACATTGGAAAACATACTCTACTATACATATAAAATGATGGGATCTAAACTATCTGTTACCACTCAAGAAAGATCTTGGAATCATTGTGGATAGTTCTCTGAAAACATCCACTCAGTGTGCAGTGGCACTCAAAAAAGTGAGCAGAATGTTGGGAATCATTAAGAAAGGGATATATAGTAAGACAGAAAATATATTGCCTCTATATAAATCCACGGTACACTCACATCTTGAATATTGCATGCAGATGTAGTCACCCCATCTTAAAAAAGATATTGGAATTGGAAAAGGTTCAAAAAAGGGCAACAAAAATGAAGAGGGGTATGGAACAGCTTCCATATGAGGAGAGATTAAAAAGACCGGGACTCTTCAGCTTGGAAAAGAGATGACTAAGCGGGTGAATAAGGTAGAGGTCTATAAAATCATGACTGGTGTGGAAAAGAGTAAGTAAGTACTATTTACTCTTTCTCATATAATACAAGAACTAGGAGTCACCAAATAAAATTAATAGGTAGCAGATTTAAAAACAAACAAAAGGAAGTATTTTTCCACAATGCACAATCAACCTGTGGAACTCATTGTCAGAGGATGTTGTGAAGGCCAAGACTATAACAGGGTTCAAAAAAGAACTAGATAAGTTCCTGAAGGATAGGTCCATCAATGGCTGTAAGGCAGGTTGGGCAGGGATGGTGTTCCTAGCCTCTGTTTGTCAGAAGCTGGGAATGGGTCACAGGGGATAGATCACTTGATGATTACCTGTTCTGTTCATTCCCTCTGGGGCACCTGGCATTGGTCACTGTCAGAAGACAGGATACTGGGCTAGATTGACCTTTGGTCTGACCTATCATTCTTCTGTCGGTTTGACATGCAGCATGCTATAATATAGAAGTTTCCACAGACACGTTCCATCCCTCATTCTTTTCCAATATCCTCCTCACATGGAATAATACCTTGCTCCACAGATGGCTCCTTTGAAAAATTCATGGAGTTAGATACTACTGAATATGAGTAGGAGGTATTTAAATCTGGCCCTTAATAAGAAATATAAGGACAGCTCTATGACTCAGACTTTGTCTTGCTCTTAACTTATATTGCCTAACTCAGTGTCTACTAAAATGGTGTGTGCAAACATTTTTTATTTGTACTAATCATTACAGTAGCACTCCTGAAAATTTGTTTCGTTTGTAGAAACACTTTTCATTAGTTTGAAGCTGTCTAATGCTTGAACGGTTTCCTTAAGGCCTATGCTTTTGGCTAAGTTTGGAGCAGTTTGAGCCCTTTTATGATGGTGCATTTTTCTATTTTACTAGATGAGCATACCTCCAACCTTCCCCAATGTGTGAGTGTTTTAGCGGGGGATTTTTGGTTTGTTTGCTTTTGCTCTGGCTTGGAGTTGGAGCAGGTTCTGTGGTCTTAAATGTAAGATACTAGAAATGTAACCGTAGCAGCTCCTTGCAACACTTCTCATCCATCCCTCAAGTACAACTTTTATTTTTAATGTCTTAGTTAAGATAATTGGGGAAAACCAGGTTAGGAGTCCCCTAATAAATGCAATCCAAAACAGCAAAAAAAAACAACAAAAAATTCAACCCCAAAACATTGTTATAGTGCTTTCCAAGGGAACAAACTTATTCTACTTAGAATGCTGATCTCTGAGGTAGGGAAGAGAACTGCTGTTCAGTTTACAAGTATCTCTCCTTAATGCATCCCAAAAAAATCCTAACCATGATCTGCCTGACAACTGTCATGATTCTATAGATTATTCTACCCTAATAAATCACTGCATAAATATCCCATGAAGTCATTGGAATCCAGGCTAAGATATTCGAAAACAGGGCCTCAATTTAAGCTCCTAAATAAATAACGTGTGTATCAAAATGGGCTGCAGGTGTAGCAACCTGACTTTATTCTCTTGATTTTTGAAAATATTAGCCCCAACCAATAGGATTATTCATAGACATAATATGGCATAAACAGGACCCCCCCGCCACATCTGGGCATCTGCATATATAGTAAAAGCATCTGTTTTAATCCATATAATTCCTTAACTGGTAATAGGATACTTTGATTGTCTGCTGGCTGTGCATCATGCAGCCAATTTCCCAATCAAAAAACACTCACAGATTTCTGATAGAGATGTTATTAGGAGCTGTATTAAGTGTTATACCACAGGTAGCACAAGAAAGTTCAAGTGACAACTGACTACACTCTTGAAGTCCTCAGCCTGTCCCATTCCCCGCTTTAAGTCTTATGTAATCATCTTTTGACCCCATCCAGTACCCTGTCCAGTTATTTTTCTTGAAAATTAAATCTTAGGCCAAAATCAAGTTACTTTTTCAGTTTAATATGTTCATTTTATTAGTCATGTTATTTATTTATTACTGTTTTTATGTCAGGTGAACTGTCATGCTGGAGGGAGGATACTAGTGGAGCTCTTCAGGGATTAGTCTTGGGACCCATCGTATTTAACATTCACATCCTTTGGTTACCTACAATCACGCTTAAATAGAAGAGCCTTATTTTTAAGCCTTATTTTAATTTTGAATTTATCTGGATTCAATTTCCAGGCATTTCATTTTTTTAGACCTTTGTCTGCTAGATTAAAGAGCTCCCTACTGGAAATCTTAATTGGGTACTTCAGATTCTGATGAAATTACCTCTCCAAGGATCTAAGCAGACAGTTCTAGGGATACATCTACACCTCAAATAAAAGCCCCTCTCCCCCTCCGGTGAGTCTTGGGGCCCAGATAAACTGACTTATATTCACAGAGCTTGCACTATGGGGCTAAAAATAGCAGTGTCCATGTTTGGGCTTGGGCTGGAGCCTCAGCTTTGAAACCTGGTGAGGGGGAGTGTCTCAGAATCCAGCCTCCAGCTCAAGCCTGAAAGTGTACACTGCTATTTTCATGCCATTGCAAGAGCCCCAAGAGTTTGAGTCAGTTGACCTGGGCGGTGAGAGACTCTGTCACATCAACCTCATCTTCTTCTTTGAGAAGGTAGCAGATTTTTTTTTAGATAAAGGAAACGCAGTAGATCTAATTTACCTCGACTTCAGTACGGCATTTGATACGGTTCCACATGGGGAATTATTAGCTAAATTGGAAAAGATGGGGATCAATATGAAAATTGAAAGGTGGATAAGGAACTGGTTAAAGAGGAGACTACAGCGGGTAGTACTGAAAGGTGAACTGTCAGGCTGGAGGGAGGTTGCTAGTGGAGTGACTCAGGGATCGGTTTTGGGACCAATCTTCAGTAATCTTTTTATTACTGACCTTGGCATAAAAAGTGGGCATGTGCTAATAAAGTTTGCAGATGCCACAAAGCTGGGAGGAATTGCCAATACAGAGAAGGACCAGGATATCATACAGGAAGATCTGAATGACCTTGTAAACTGGAGCAGTAGTAATAGGATGAAATTTAATAGTGAAAAGCGCAAGGTTATGCATTTAGAGATTAACAACAAGAATTGTTATTATAAGCTGGGGACGCATCAGTTGGAAGTAAGAGGAGGAGAAGGATCTCGGAGTATTGGTTGATCATAGGATAACTATGAACTGCCAATGTGATATAGCCGTGCAAAAAGCTAATGTGGTCTTGGGATGCATCAGGCGAGGTATTTCCAGTAGAGATAAGGAGGTGTTAGTACCGTTATACAAGGCACCGTTAAGACCTCATCTGGAATACTGTGTGCAGTTCTGGTCTCCCATGTTTAAGAAGGATGAATTCAAACTGGAACAGGTACAGAGAAGGGCTAATAGGATGATCCGAGGAATGGAAAACCTGTCTTATGAAAAGAGACTCAAAGAGCTTGACTTGTTAGCCTAACCAAAAGAAGGCTGAGGGGAGATATGATTGCTCTCTATTATAAATATATCAGAGGAATAAATACCAGGGCGGGAGAGGAATTATTTAAGCTCAGTACCAATGTGGATACAAGAACAAATGGATAGAAACTGGGCCATCAGGAAGTTTAGACTAGAAATTAGACACAGGTTTCTAACCATCAGAGGAGTGAAGCTCTGGAACAGCCTTCCAAGGGGAGCAATGGGGCAAAAGACATATCTGGCTTCAAGACTAAGCTTGATAAGTTTATGGAAGGGATGGTATGATGGATAGCCTAATTTTGGCAATTAATTGATCTTTGACTATTAGCAGTAAATACGCCCAATGGCCTGTGATGGGATGTTAGATGGGGTGGGATCTGAGTTACTACAAAGAATTCTTTCCTGAGTGTCTGTCTGGTGAGTCTTGCCCACGTGCTCAGGGTTTAGCTGATCACCATAGTTGGGGGCAGGAAGGAATTTTCCTCCAGGGCAGATTGGCAGAGGCCCTGGGGTTTTTTCACCTTCCTCTGCAGCATGGGGCACTTGCTGGAGGATTCTCTGCAGCTCGAGGTCTTCAAACCACAATTGGAGGACTTCAATAACTTAGACATAGGTTAGGGGTTTGATATAGGAGTGTGGCCTGCATTGTGTATTGGTCAGACTAGATGATCATAAGGTCCCTTCTGACCTTAAAGTCTATGATCTCTTTTTGCAACATAGACAAACTCTTAGACAAACTCTAAGGCCTCATATACAGGTTTCGTACTAGTATAACTGTCTGTGTTGTGTTTTTTACTAGATAAATGTTTAACAGAAGTCCAAATATATCATGTCACATTACCTTTTTATTTAACTTCATCAAAAAGGGTTTTAAAATCCTTTCTGAAGTTACAAGACTTTCTTTTACATAAATACATGCTGATTGGCATTAATTATATTCTTGTCCTTTAGTTTGTTTTATGTCAGCTTGTGATGGGATGAGTCAGCCCTGTCCAGTACAGAGTGATTGCATCTATCCTCCAAGCCACCTTCTACCTCAGAGTGGTGAGACCAAATGGCTAGAGTTGATATAATTGCCTTTGCCTCCAAGACAGTATGGCTTAGTGGTCAGAATCACTTCAGGTGATCTTGTCCTCTGGGCTAGAGGACCTAATGGTAAGGGATGCCCTGTCCCTCAGGGCTGTACAGCCCAATGGTCAGAGTCAATAGGACTGCCCCATGTCTCAGGGCTGTGTGGCCCAATACTAGATTCAGTAGAGTTGCCCTTATACACAGAGCAGTAAGGCCTTGCAGCCAGAGCCAATAGGCCACTTCCTCAGGGGAGCGGGACAAGGGGCAGCCAAGGTAGGAGGTCCCAGACCCCCTCTGCTCCACCAAGTCCCAGCCCAGGGCCCTAACAGTGGCAGAGTGCTCTGCCACTAAGACAATGGGGCTCCAACCAAAACACATCAACTTCCCACAGTACTATAACTAGTCCCCTGGGCCATTTCCTACCACATCTCTTGGAGCTGGCATCGAGGCATCATCAGGATCTCCAGACTTCTTGGCACATGCAGTTTCCAGTGACTCTGATCTCTCTTGGGTGTCTGCAGGCACTTGGGCATCTGCCAGGGTCTCAGTTCCTCTGGCTTCTGCAGTCAGGGGTTCCAGCTGCTCCCAGGCTGGAACTGGCAAGGCACATCCTTTCTCCCTAGCAGTCAGCCCAGACTGAACTTGGCTGCTCCCTTTTATACTACTGCTGCACCTGAAGCGTGCCCAGTAGGCATGTGTGGGCATGGCTTTCTCAGCCCACAGGGAGAGGTTAACCCTTTCCCATCCAGTGCAGGGTGAGTGCACCCTGTCACACAGCCTTTCCATGGTATTTTTTGGGATCAGTGTTAGGTTAACAGGTCACATATATAATTATAGGCTCATATAATTATCCAGTAATCTCATTTGCCTTTTTTAAAATATAACCATAAGGTTTAACTTTCTTCCAATCCCCTGGAATTTCACCAGTATTCTAATGTTTATTAAATATTAATATTAATTGATTCTGACACCTTCTCTGCCAATTCCTTTAAAACTCCAGGGTGCAAGGTATACAGACCTCTTGAGCTTATTACAGTGTTTAATTTTAGTGGAAGTTGTTTAGCAACCTTAAACACTCTTGGAATAGAAAGCATATCAAATATTTATGTTCTGCATTTGGAAATAAATGGAATGATGTATTCATATCTTACAATGCCTCGTCCTTAGCACTGACATTTTTATTATCTCCATCTAGTAACAGATCTATACTACGTCTAGGAGTCTTTTTACTTTTATTTTAAAAAATCTTTATTTTGTATTACTGGCCATGGATTATTTTAATTGGTACAGTCACCTTCTTTTAATAATTGTTTACATTTTTAATCTTAAAATTTGCACTCAAAAGTGAGAGAATCCAATCTTCTAAAAAAGTTGTCACTAAAAACATTACCATAATGCTTTAACTGAAGACAAGTCAATGAGGCAAACAAAAAAGTATGTCTCAGGAATTCATGCTTTTCTAACAATTATACAAATACTAGCACTTTAGCAACATGTCCACACATTCCAAAGGAATGATTTGTTCATTGTCCCATCGTGGAAAAATTCCAACTGTGCCTCAGAGCAAACTACAAATTGTTGTGTTATTCTTCTCTATTGCAATTTACGTCTTTCTATGTATGATTATGATTGTTAAACTGAGGAAGTTATATCAACATATCTTGGAAAGATATTTCCTTGGCACAGAGAAAACATTTTTTGGTTTTGACCTTCCCCAGTTCATTATTCATCATAAATGAGGATTTTAGAATGAAATATTTTTCTTATGTTGCAGATTGATCTATTGAGTTATAATAATCATTATATTGAGGTAGTCTAGAAAGATAGATGAACTATACTGAGGATTCTACATTTGTTTCAGTGAAAAGTTAAACACTGTACTGCATAAAGTTCTGTATTCATATAGTCTGAGAACATATTTAAGTGGAAACCATGGTATAAAATGGAGTTATGATCACTCATATGTACCTACTGCTTTGCTCTTCTGCGATGCAAAGCAGTTATAAGGCCAACTCAACTTGGCAGATATCCAGGTTTTATGGGTACTTTGCGTTGCACGAGTGGTACAAAGCAGCCAAAATGTACTAGAAAATCTGGCCCTTGTTTTTTGGGTTAGTGAATCTGAATGCTCATTCAATCAATAGTACTTCATATGAGAAACTTTTCATGATGCTGTATGCTAATTGGAACGGTTTATTAAGATGATATTGCCTTCTGATAATGAGATATCCTGATCTTTCATAAAAGAGAATCCTGGTCTACGGTTCTCTCAAACTCCATAGAAGCCAGCATTCTATTTTGCTAATGAATCTAACTTTTTCTTATTATTATTTACCAAGAGGAGGTGGGTGATAAAGAATATAGAAAGTCAGCAGAACCCTTATAATTGGAATGCTCATGTGGATCGCCTATCATCCTTGTCATTCATTATCATTAGGCTAAATTGGTTTCCTGGGAGATGTCCCAGTTAAGAGGATTTCCTAATTATAAGTGCATCCTGATTAGGTGAGTAGACTGCATGAAGAACTCACAAGTATTTCATGTCTTTACCCATTATAGTCTTTCATTTATTAACTAAGGTTCGTTCCAGGTATGGAGTTAAAAACAAAATGTTATTTTCATTTAACAAAATTGTCTGTGGTTTGATTAATTCTTCAGAGACCACAGTTGCTTCTCATTGACTTCTGCAGGCAGGGAAAAAACCGATCAAACTAGGAGTTTTATTCTCTCTACCTTCCAGTTTAATTCTTTTTTATTAGAAAGAAAGCTTTTTAGCCTAATCTGCCTTCAAAATGAAGTTTTTTATGGCTTTCTGGAATAACTTTTTTTCTAGGGGTGAGTGCCCTTGCTGTGTTGACCAAACTAAAGAAAACTTATTTGCAGCTAAATGGAATTATAATTTCCTTCTTTTTTATTTTCTCTGCAACAAAGTAGATTGAGTTTTGCATAGCCATATTGACAAATATCTTAGGATAAATATCTTCCCTCCTAGGATAACTTGGGATGAAGTAAAGTGTATAAAAAGAGACAAAGACAGGAAAACTGGGTTCCCCTTTGCTTCCTCTCCTATAAAACCATAGGCCTAAGTAACCTGAGACCTGGGCTACTCTAGGAGCGCTTTGCTAGTATAATCCTTTGCAGTGTGGTATACCAGCATAGCACTCCTAGTGTGGATGCAGCATACACCCGCAAAACTGCACTTCTGCTATTACAGAGACAAGGGGGAGGGGAGGGGAGGTAATGTATTTTTTTTGATCAACTCCTGTTGGTGAGAGAGACAAACTTTCGAGCCACACAGATGTATGGGAAAGGTCTGGGAAAGGTACTCCAAGTGTCTCAGCTAAATGCATCATCATACAGATAGTTTAACGTATTCTTAGGCAGACCTGGATAGGGATGGATTTAGAGTCTATTTCCTGAACCTCCAGGGTAGAAATAGTGATGTAGATAATGTAAGTATGACAGGTGCTTCTACATGAAAATTAAACCTGAAGTCATGATTTTACATAGACTTTATTTTACTCTGAGTTATCTTTAGAAGTTTAACTTTTCACCCAGCCTGTCTCTGTGAAAAATCCTGTTCAAAGTTGGACTGCTTATAGCTGCTACATACCAAATTTATAAAAAGGGAAACTTAGAACAGAAGAACAGTTACTTAAGAATAAGGAAGGTTTGCTTTGTGTGTTTAGTTAGGTCTGAGTATTTTCATTATTTTGGTTCAGACTTTTTGTTACCTTGGTATTTTTTGGAGGTGGAGGGTTAGTTGGAACATTTGTGGGATGGTTTTGAATGTCTGTGGATACAACTATAACTGAACTCCTGGACTGGCTATTTTGGGATCTGCGCACAGATTGAACTGGCTGTACGATTTTAGATGGAAATTCACTAATATCAGTCTAAACCACCATTATTTGTTTGTATAAAGATGACACAATCAAACTGAGAGATGCCAGTGACTTCAGAAGGGACATGCCCCACTATGATTCACCAAAATGATGCTGAAGTGAAGTTCAGTGGTTGAGGAACCAGCTCAGCCATCATCTAAAGGGGGAAAATATTTCTTCTGGCCATACAATGTCACCTTGCTTGACAAAGAGGCACGTGCTTCCTCACATTCCTGTGTGGACACCAAAGGCTAGGACAGGGGTAGGCAACCTATGGCATGGGTGCCAAAGGTGGCATGCGAGCTGATTTTCAGTGGCACTCACACTGCCCGGGTCCTGGCCCCCGGTCCGGGGGGCTCTGCATTTTAATTTAATTTTAAATGACGCTTCTTAACGTTTAGAAAAACTTATTTACTTTACATACAAGAATAGTTTAGCTATATATTATAGACTTATAGAAAGAGACCTTCTAAAAATGTTAAAATGTATTACTGGCACACAAAACCTTAAATTACAGTGAATAAATGAAGACTCGGCGTACCACTTCTGAAAGGTTGCCGACCCCTGGGCTAGGAGTTCAGCAGTATCTAAGATTTACATGTACAAATTAGTAAAAGCTAGCCAGCCAGCAAGTTCAGCGTTAGCCTACTGAGTTGAGAACTACCAGCTAATCTTTTCCACCACATACCAGGTTTCTGAAGCTGAATGAAACCACAAGAATAGAGACAATTATCCAATGTAATTATCAACTTTGCTGTGTTTATTCCCCCTTTACTAGTTGAAGAATGCTTCTACCTTAGCATTTTTGTACTTTTTAAAACTTCAGATGGTAACTGGTAGCAAGCATGACTGTATGTACACAAGAATGTGGTACATGTGGATGGAACCCACAGCATTTCTTAGAGTGCCTAAAGATTAGTTTCTCAAGCACCTAAGAGAGTCCTAGGTTAAATAATCTAATTGATAGAAGGATCATTTATACAAATATTTTATGTGTTGGGAAGTATGTGTTAATTCTAAATTATTTTCACTTAAATTTATTTGATTTTTTTTCTGTAACAAGATACATTATTCTGAATCATACTGGAATAGCTCACATAACACTATGTTGGGAGGAGTGGGGAGGGAGAGAGATTGGTTACCATCTAACCCCATATAATTTGGGTAGATTTGGTATTGCAGATTTGCGGTAAAATTTTCAAAAGTGCCTACATGGTTTAAGCATAGAGCTGTGCACACAACTGATGTTTCACTTTGCTAGCTGAACTGGAGAAAAAAATGGATTTTCATTTCAGGTCTACCAAAAACAAATTTTAAAACATTTTCAGCAAACCAAAAGTAGAAAAAAATTAGTTTAGTTTGAATAGCATTTAATATAATTGGAAATGAAAAGTCATTCTGAATACAAATATTTACAAAATGTTAAATGCTTTTATTTTCAAAATTGTTTTTTCAATCAAAATCGTTTGAATTAAACACAAATTAGTGAAATGTTTTAGTCAACCCAAAATTGCATTTTTTTGGTTAAAAATTATTTTCAGCTGAAAATTTTTGCCCAGTTCTACTTAGATTTCTATGTCCCACTGACTGTCAGAGAGACTTGGCTTTTAAATTATTTAGGCACTTTTGAAAAATTTACCTGTAATCAAAATATTTCAACTTGTATCAGATGTTTTCCTGGAATGTGTATATATCAACTGGCATACAGCTCGATAATGCCCTGTTACTGTCAGGGCTGATAATTTGGGAAGGCAGCAGACTTTATTTAGCTGTTAAAGCTAATGAGTTTAAATGATTCCCAATAAAGCCAACTGATAATTTGATTGTAAATAAAACATGTTAATATGTCTTATATGTTTGGATTGAGTGTTTAGTTATTTACTTTGGTTAAGAACATAAAAACAATCATATTGGGTCAGACCAATGGTCTATCAGTATTGTGAGAACACTTTGTAACTCTTTGCATTCTGCTTTGGATTTAACTATCTTGAGTAATTATTTTGGGAAAGTTATATGGCCTCAGTTAGACAAGAGGTCAGACTAGATGTTCACAGTGGTCCTTTCTGGCCTTGTAATCTATGAATCTGGCGACTGGGGATTAGAACACAAGAATGGCTATACTAGGTCAGATCAGACTAGTGTTCCATCCAGCCCAGTATCCTCTCCACTGAAAGTGGCCAATGCCAGCTGCTTCAAGAGAATGAACAGAACAAAGCAATCATCAAGTGATTCATCCCCTGTCACCTAGTCCCAGCATCTGGCAGTCAGAGGCTTGGGGACATCCAGAGCATGGGCATGCATCCTTGACCACCTTCACTAAAAGCCATTGATGGACCTATCCTTCATGAATTTATCTAATTCTTTTTTGAATCCAGTTATACTTTTGGCGTTCACAACGTCCCCTGCAACAAGTTCCACAGGTTGACTGTGCATTGTGTGAAGAACTTTTTTTTGTTTGTTTTTAAACCTGCAATTTATTAATTTCATTGTGTGACCTCTGGTTCTTGTGTTATGAGAAGGGGTAAATAACACTTCCTTATTTATTTTTTCCACAATATTCATGATTTTATAGACCTCTATCATATCCCCTGTTAGTTGTCTCTTTTCCAAGCTGAGCAGTCCTAGTCTTTTTCATCTCTCCTCCATATGGAAGCTGTTCCATACCCATACCCATTTTTCTTGCCCTTCTCTTTACCTTTTCACTTTCTAATATCTTTTTTGAGATGAGATGACCAGAACTACAGTCAGTATTCAAGGTGTAGGCGTTCTGTGGGTTTATACAGTGGCATTAGGATGTTTACTGTCTTATTATCCATCCTTTTACTTTTGGTTCCTAACATTTTGTTAGCTATTTTGACTGCCATTGCACAGTGAGCAGATGTTTTCAGAGAACTATCCACAATGACTCCAATATCTCTCTTCTCCTTCTTTCTTTTTTTTTTTTTTAAAGTGGTAACAGCTAACTTAGATCCCATCCTATTGTATGTGTAGTTTGGATTATGTTTCCCAATGTGCATTATTTTGCATTTATCAACACTGAATTTCATCTGCCATTTGGTTACCTTGTCACCTAGTTTTGTGAGATCCCCTTGTAATTCTTGTCAGTGTGCTTTGGACTTAACTTAGTTATCTTGAGTAATTATGTATCATTTGCAAACTTTGCCACTTCACAATTTATCCCTTTTCTCCAGGTCATTTATGAATATGTTGAACAGTACAGATTCCTGGAGGACACCACTATTTTCCTCTTTCCAGTCTGAAAACTGACCATTTATTCCTACCCTCTGTTTCCTGTCTTTTAATCAGTTACTAATCAATGAGAGGACCTTCCCTCTTATCACGTGAGGGCTTACTTTGCTTATGAACTTTTGTTCAGGGATCTTTTCAAAGGCTTTCTGAAATTCCGATTACACTATATCCACTGGATCATCCTTGTTCACATGTCTGATTCCCCTCAAAAATTTGTAATAGATTGGTGAGTCATGACTTCCATTTACAAAATCTGTGTCTCACTCTTCCCCAGAAAATTGCGTCCATCTATGTGTCTGATCTTTCTGTTTTTAATTATAGTTTCAACCACTTTGCCTGGTACTGAAGTTCAGCTGTCATTACCAGGATCTCCTCTGGAGCCTTTTAAAAAAATTGATGTCACGTGATAGTTTTAGGAAAATTGGTGTTATCAGGCAGTTACCAGTACAGAAGCAGATTTAAGTAATAGGTTACATGTCACAGATAGTATTTCTTCAATTTCATATGAGTTCCTTCAGAACTCTTGGGTGAATACTATCTGGTCCCGGTGACTTATTACTGTCTAATTTAGCAATTTATTTAAAAAATCTCCTCTATTGACACTTCCATATGGGACGGTTGCTCAGATTTATCACCTAAAAAGAATGGATCTGATGTGGAAATCTCCCTCACATCCTCTGCAGTGAAGAATTCAATGAAGAATGCAAATAATTCATTTAGCTTCTCTGCAAATGAATTTGTCTTCCTTAAGTGCTCCTTTAGCACCTTGATCATCTGGTGGCCCCCCGATTGTTTGGCAGGCTTCCTGATTCTCATGTACTTACATTTTTCCCCCCTGTAAGTTTTTGAACCTTTTGTTAGTTGCTCTCCAAATTCCTTTCTGGCCTGCCTAATTATACTTTTACATTTGACTTGCCAGAATTTGTGCTCTTTTCTATTTTCCTCAGTAGGATTTAACTTCGAATTTTGCTTCTAACCTCTTCTTTTATTGGGTTTAGCCATGGTGGCATTTTTTCAGGTCCTCTTACTATTTTTTTGTAAAGTTGGGATATGCATTTAATTCAAGTCTATTATGGTGTTTTTAAAAAAGTTTCCTTGCAATTTGCAGGCATTTCACTCTTCTGACTGTTCCTTTTAATTTCTGTTTAACTTGCTTCTTCATTTTTGTGTCATTCTCCTTTCTGATATTAAATGCTACAGTGGTGGCCTTCTTTCATATTCCCGCCCCTCAAGATGTTAAATTTAATTATTTGATGATCACTATTAATGAGTGGTTCAGCTGTATTCACCTCTTGGACTAGATCCTGTGCTCCACTTACGACTAAATCAAGAACGGCCTCTCCCCTTTGTGGGTTCTAGGAATAGCTGCTCCAAGAAGTAGTAATTAATGATGTCTAGGATCTTTATTTCTGTATCCTGTCCTGAGATGACATGTACATAGTCAATATGGGCATAGTTGAAATCCTCCATTATTATTAAAGGTTTCTATTTTTATGACCTGTCTCATCTCCCTGAGCATTTCACAATCACCCTCACCATCCTGGTCAGGTGGTCAGTATATTTCTACTGCTAGATTCTTATTATTCAAGCATGACCTTTTTATCCATAGAGATTTTGTGGTACAGACTCATTCATTTAAGATTTTCACAGTATTTGACTCTGTGATTTCTTGCACATATAGTGCCATTCTTTCATTCCTATATATTTAGTACCTTCGTATTACAGTGTCCCATTGATTGTCATCATTCCACCAAGTTTCTGTGGTGCCTATTATATCAATATCCTGATTTAATACCAGGCACTTAAGTTCACCCATCTTAGTGTTTAAACTTCTAGCATTTGTTTATAAGCCCTTGTAAAATTTGTCACCTTTTAGTTGTCTGCCTTCATGTGATGTAACTGAATGGGACTCTTTCATTTGACTGTTTCTCTTCAGTTCCCTACCTGTACTTTTATCAACTTCTATCCTCTCCTCTTTACTAGGATATAGAGACTCTCTGTTAATAGAGCCTCCCTTATGGGATGTCTCTGTCTGAACTGTGTGTTGTCTTTTACCCAGCCCTTAGTTTAAAAACTCCTCTACAACCTTTTTAATTTACATGCCAGCAATCTGGTTCCATTATGGTTTAGGTGGTTTAGGTGGAGCCCATCCTTCCTGTATTTCCCAAAAGGCTCCCCAGTTCCTAATAAACCTAAACCCTCCTCCCTAGACTATCCTCTCATCCACATATTGAGACCCTGCAGTTCTGCCTATCTAAATGTCCCTGAGCCTGGAATTGGAAGCATTTCAGAGAATGCTACCATGGACTTTCATCTCTTGCCTAGCCACCTAAATTTTGCCTCCAGTACCTCTCTCCTACCTTTTCCTATGTCATTGGTACCTATATGTACCACGACTACCAGCTCCTCCCTAACACTGCACATACATTTGTCTTGATGTCTCAAGAGATCCACAACTTTCACACCTGGCAGGCATTTCAGCATGTGGGTCTCCTGTTCCTCACAAACCCAGTTATCTTAATTTTTTAATGATTGAATCCCCCATTACTATTTCCTTTCTCTTCCTAACAGCTGAGATTCCCTCCTCCAGAGAGGTATCCTCAGTGCGAGAGGATACCTTGACATCATCTGCAAGGCATGTCTCAACTATTGGATCGTTCCCCTTTGTTTCAATTTGATGTTCTCCTTCCCCGAGACTTTCATCCTCCTCAACAGCACAGAGGCTGTCAGACTAGGGGTGGGACCCCACTACTGTGTCCTGGAAAGTCTCTTTGTCTCTCTCAGCTCCACCAGTTCAGCCACTTTGATCTCCAGAGCCCATACTTGGTCTCTGAGGGCCAAGAACTTCTTGCACTGAACATACACAGGTAATCATACATGCTGCATTCAGTGTAATAAACTAGATCAGGGTAGGCAACCTATGGCACGGGTGCCAAAGGTGGCACACGAGCTGATTTTCAGCAGCACTCACACTGCCTGGTTCCTGGCCACCGGTCCAGGGGGCTCTGCATTTTAATTTAATTTTAAATTAAGCCTCTTAAACATTTAAAAAAAACTTATTTACTTTACATGCAAGAATAGTTTAGTTATATATTAGAGACTTATAGAAAGAGACCTTCTAAAAACGTTAAAATGTATTACTGGCACACAAACCCTTAAATTACAGTGAATAAATGAAGACTCGGCACACTGCTTCTGAAAGGTTGCCGACCCCTGAACTAGATAGTCCCCATTCTGTTGCTAGACTTTTGCCTGAATTATTTTTACTCGTGCAGCCTTTTTGTTTGTTTAGTGGGTGGGTGTTTGTTTTTTTTTTAGGAGGGAGGGGGGTATCTGGCTGTTATGTTCCCTTTCTAAATTCCCTTGCAAAACTCCCTGTTTCCTGCTTCTGTTTGCTAGCTTCTTTGGTTAATTAGGAGCTGGCTTTTTAAAGCTCTCTTATGGCTGCCACCTGGTTAATGGTCAAGGGATCCTAAAATGATTAGGGATCAAGCCTCTTTAAGAAGCTCTCAGCCTTGCCTAAGAGGCTGCTAGGCTCAGCACATGGTCCCTGTATCTATTGGGTGTCTGGGAAGTGGGCAGGCTTCCAAAGGATCCCCCCCAGCCTAAGGGGAGGACCCACAGGACCTCAGAACCCCACTGATAGCGGGGGACAACTAATAAAAGAACAGGGACAGGAGTGAGGTCAAAGGGTCATAAGAAGGGAGCCTGAGGGGGACACCAAGCAGAGAACCCCAGACAGTGCCCACTGCTCCTCAAAGGTGTCAAGGGAGCCAGTGGATGCCGCCCAGAGGAACTCTGCCTGGATACGTGAACGGATCATGGATCGGAAACAAGCCCCACAGTCACCAGAGTCTCCGTCGGCCAACCTCCTCTCCCTGGTTGTGTAGATGGCCACTTTAGCCAGGGCGAGGAGGAGGTTGACCAGGAGGGTGATAAAGCCTCTGTCCCAAATCTGGACCTTAGCATCCAAAATTTGGGGGC